>NC_056726.1:41703144-42038144 GCF_019279795.1 Protopterus annectens | reverse complement strand
ACCATAACTAACCTAGGCTGTTACAACATGTGAGGGGTATCAGGGGTAAGCTGCCTTAAGGTATCTGGATGTACATTACCATACAATTCACCTTGTGTAAATGCAGGCCTACTGCTTCCTGCCATACAGACTGTTTCACTTGTCAGTGTGATTGTGATGGTTTCAGTTAAGCCTTTAATTACTACTATGCAGCAACAAACTATATATATGATATGTCAGATACGCATGCTCTACCTGTACAGATTGCAGATGCATACACAACAGTGGTCTACTGATGTGCCCTGTGACCTTACCTGCACACTCCTCAGCCGGTGTGTGTGTAGCACCCACCTTCACAATGGTCTCTGTCAGTTGTTGGCTATGCAGATGGGCAGGTGCCAAGAGGCTGACGAGGAGCTCCTCAACACGTGTCAGGGGGAGATGGATAGCATGGCTGCCCTGTTGGGAGGTGATCCCCCCTGGACTGCAGCAGCACGCCGATGGGCATTGCGAAGCAGGTCAGAGCAATGATGCTGGACCTGCTCATAACTGTGGTTGTGCAGTCTGACATCATTGACCCTGTGGACTAGGTCATTCCACAGGGTGGCCTGGCCAAACAGGACAGGGTAGTGCTGGATTAGATAGTTCAGCACTATTTCATTTTCAGCAGCTGAATAAGCAGGGAGCCATCCATGTGACATCTTGCCTGAAAGACATAAAGATGGAAACACATTTGAGCAACTCATACAGCAAGGTTACCACAGTTCCTAATACACATCTCTGTCACCCCCCCCACCATATTAGGGAAAACAAACTGTGTTCACAACTCAATAGGTATGGCTACAGCTTACCTACCAATGGGACAGATATTGTATTGTACCACACTTTGTGCTATGTGTTTGTAGCCATGTTCCCTGTGTGGACACTATCATAGCTGGCCTGTTACAGACTATTCACCTGCATGCCATTGTCAGGGCCACTATGGTTCCATATATGCCTGTGGTATGCTAGCTATGTGATTGCTGCACATCTGACAATCTGTGTTATTGCGGATATCTATGCATGCTGTTGGACAAGTTCCGGGATTGTGTAGACTATTATTACCCACATATGTTCTATAACAGTGACACAATAACATGTTTAGGGAATACTTGCTAACAGACCCACCTCTCCAAACTCATCTGCCCATGTTGCCAGGCCACATCACATGTGGGACCCACCCAGAGGCCTCCTCATGTACTGGTCCAGCACTAGCTTCAGGTGGAACCACCTCAGGGGATGTCGTCCCCCCTGGGGGCACACACAGACATGATCCTGTCCCCCGAGGTCAGGGCCAGGGTCTGTTCCATAATAGGCTCCACAGACACATGTGGGATGTGCTACATCACCTTGAGGCACTCAGTACAGATTCACAGGGTCCACATGCTCCTCCTGCGCAGCCTCCAGGCCAGGCACCTTCAGGACGTGGATGCTGTTGTGAGTAGAAGTGAGTGGGAGGCTTATTCCCATTGTGTCCATATTGGGGCCCATGAGGCTTCCACATCGCAGACCACACACCATCCAGGGTGTTTACCCACCACGTGTCATATACCACCCCTGTAGGCTGTCCTCCATATCTACCAACCTGGACCACCTCCACAACTATACCTGACATACATCCCCATATTCCCATTCCCTACTTCACAGACAAGGGAATGTGGTCCCAATAAGGGGTTCACATGTGACATACCTGTCCATGCTGCACACACTAACAGCTGTATATATCTGTGTGTATTGCTATGCGTGCTTTTCCCTCACACATAGCTTGCAGCACTGTGGTGGTAATATAGGGGACATGTATTTACATACATATATGTGTGTGTGTGTGTGTGTGTGTGTGTGTGTGTGTGTGTGTGTGTGTGTGTCTGTGTGTGTGTTTGTATATATGTAGACATGTGCATATAGATATATATATATATATATATATATATATATATATATATATATGTAGATGTATATGATGTATATATATATATATATATATATATGTGTACATATGGGTATCTGTATATATATATATATATATATATATATATATATATATATATATATATATATATATATATATATATATATATATATATATATATATATATATATATATAACTATATATATAACTATCCACGTGTCCATCATTATGGCATTACTTCCACCACCAGCTATTGGCCACAGTAATAAACATCCCTTCCATTACACACCACACACTATATTGGCATACATCTAGTCAGTCGGTGATGCTCTACACAGTTGACGGGTATGGCCCACTACCCACAGGGACAGACTCTAATGTCCATAGCAGTTGTTCAGCTGAAGATCATTACAACAGCAACACCCGTTGGCACATGTATATAATTCAGCATCATCTACCCCAGTATTATGGACCAGGAATTACAGTCAATATCATGCATATATTCTTCACATACCTGTTGTAGGGATGAGGTCTGTTGTGGATAGTATCCTTGTAGGAGGTAGTTTTTATTTTTTTTTATCACTCCTTCTCCTGCTTCATTTGTTGTATTTTCTGGTGTTGTTGTGGTTCAGGAGCTGTTGTACGTTTATGGTTATTTGTCTCTTTCACTTTATTTCTCTGCGTCTACATCTCTCTCTCTCTCCAGTAAATGTATTGAGCTGCCTGGAATAGATTGCAGCATGGCTTTTGTGGGTGATGCACATGATCAGGTGATGGCCTCTGCACAAATCAGTGTCCTCCACTTGCTACTTGCATTCAGCCAGCTGTGTAGTACTTCCAGTTACCACTGTCATGGCAACCCACTACTATAAATCCCTACATCATATGAGTGTGGTCCCTTTACCTTTCCTGTGTGGAGGACATACTTCCTGTGTGTGGGCAGCAGTGTTACAGACAGCAGGTAGCAATACCTCTTACAAGAGGACTTGCACACTCAGGCCAGCTACTTATTTGTATGAGGTTCCAGAACTACAAACAGAGAGTGTGAGTACTGTTGTATGCATTGTATAGTACCCATGTTACAGGGTCTGTGTGTACATACTAGTTTAACACGGACTGCAGTCTGTCTGCATAGCTCTCAACTGTGTGCCTATCCACTTGCTGGACAGAGGTGTGCATGTTATGTTTTGCCTGTCCACCACACAGGTCTTGTGTCAGATATATCACTGGCTGTGTGTGTGTTGAGTGCTATCAGTACATGGCTACACCCATTTGTGTTTCTGACTTCATATTCCTGACTAAGGGTATATTGCAGACTATCCTGTAACACCAGTGACTTGCTTAGCATATGACAACACTATTACACATATGGGCCTGTGTTCTAGCCTCTGATCTCCACCTACATACCAGGCTTTGTCCATATTACATGCTGTCAGGGGTTGTTATGTAGTGGCCTGTGAGTATGTCATGCTGCCATTCCTGCCATCATTCCACTGCTGTTGTGGCCCCCACACATATTGTGAGGTTGGGTCCATATATGTGTGGGCATCATCTGCACAATACATGTGTGCCCTTATACAGTCCAGAGGCCAGTGTATGTAACAGTGGTATATGGCCCTGTATGTCAGTCTATGGGGGGATGCACCATAACTAACCTAGGCTGTTACAACATGTGAGGGGTATCAGGGGTAAGCTGCCTTAAGGTATCTGGATGTACATTACCATACAATTCACCTTGTGTAAATGCAGGCCTACTGCTTCCTGCCATACAGACTGTTTCACTTGTCAATGCGATTGTGATGGTTTCAGTTAAGCCTTGTTATGTAACATATACATCCCATTGTGTCAACTGAGGTATTTACCCCCTAGGGATTATGTACAGAGTGTAGATAGAGGCTGCTGGACTATACATCTGCATTACTTACTGTTTATTGATTGTTATCCTGTGGCCCAGTCTGTCTTTACTGTTGTACTACTTATAGGCCTTGGCCTGGACAGCAATATGTAATCCTTTCCAGAATACTGTATGAATTTATCTGTTTGACAGTTGCATTAGTCTGTTTGTATGTATTTCAGACGCTAAACAGCTTTATGACATGGCATATACAACTGTAATAGTACACAAATAAAGCTTTCCCATGTATGCAAACCTGTGTGTGGTGTTATATCCTTTGACCTCTCTGGGGGTACGTGTTGCAGGCAATGATTGTCATTTGTATGGGTGGCTCATACAGTGTCCAGTTGGTAAGGTGGCAACTGTAGGCATAGTGGCTGTTCCGTATTGTGTGCACCCTCTACATATTTATCTTCCTATACATATCTCTGTGTGTGTATATGTAGTTACATATATATATATATATATATATATATATATATATATATATATATATATATATATATATATATATATATATATATATATATAGATATAGATATAGATATATGTATCTGCATATATATGTGTGTGTATATGTATCTTAGGGATGTTGATTGCTTCCATATTGTACATTCCCTGTGGTAGCCAGACTGTGCTGCATGATATGTTACTGATACCAGCCTGACATCATACAGGTGGGATGGAGTACTGTTAACATCTTGTGCCCATGTTGTGTAAGGTCCTGGGTATGGGATTTACAACAGTTGGTATTGTATTGCAGGGCAGATGTGTTTGGCTGTGGGGGGGGTATCTATACGTACAAAACGTATGTTGCTTGGGCCCACTCATCCCCATCATCGGTGCATGTGGTCATATATGTTTATAGATATATATTTATGCTTACACACACACACACACACATATATATATATATATATATATATATATATATATATATATATATATATATATATATATATATATACACACACACATATATATGTAGTCATATATATCTATAGATGTATGCATATGTGTGTGTGTGTATATATATATATATATATATATATATATATATATATATATATTTATATCTACATATATAGCTATGTATATATCTATATAGATATAAATATACATACACACACATACATCTACATGTTTAAATACATTTCCTGTACTGTTGAATGACTGTGCTGGATGATATATTTGTGAAAACATCATGGTTATGTATATCTGACATGGTTTAGTAGCAAATCACTTTGGCTATGACGTGCAGGGTCCTGGGCTCGAGCCTAGCAGAGGCTGTTTATTTTGTTACTGGGCAGAACAAGGGCCGTTGGATACATAGTGATTAGGGCACTTTTAAGCAGTTGTAAGCGGGATTGCACGGAGGTTAGCACTGCTAATGTCCGGTTACAGTTTCTTATATTCAGTTAGCTTCTAAATTGCTTAACCTGTGCAGGCATTGCTTACCCCCCCACGCAAACAGGCTTAAACCTACTTACTGCTGCTTAAAAGTACCTACTCCCGCTTACCCCCACGCTAATTTCTTTAAAAGAAATGAAAAAGGGTTGATAGGAAAGTGGTGAAAAAGGAGCGCAAAGAGGGAAAGACAGTAGGGAAAATAACTAGGGATGTGCAGGAAGGGTGTAAGGAAGGTCCATAGCTGCCCATTTCTTCTATAGAATCAGCTGTGCATATACAATGAATTTGAAGGTAGATTTGGACACTCAAACTCCTGAGAAAGGGGTGAGGACAACATTACTATGTTGTGATGCCAATTAGACCAGATTACATGTGTCCAGTGGACATGTGTGCGAAATGGGCAGCTATGTATGGGGCGAGATTTTTTTGGGGAACAGATTGCCTTTTATTTCTTTTTCAGATGAGAGTGGGATGGTGGGGTGGGATAGTAGGTATATTTGTGGAGGTGTGTTGGGTAGGGTAAAGACAAGACAAACAAGACACATACAGGTATGGTATATAACACATGTTGGGGGTAAACACCTTGATTGGGAGGGGTGTTGGGAAACTGGAAGCCCATGAGCCCCCTAGTGGAAACAGTGAGAGTGAGGCCCCCACCCATGGGCAGTCACCACCGTACCTTCACAGCCCCAAAGGTGGCTATGCTGAGGGATGAGTTGGAGAGCTAGGCCGACACTCTAGTCATGACATGTGGCCCTGTAGCTGGCATAGCAGATCTCCAAACTCCTGGTTGAGCTCGCTACACACCACGACCCGGACCTGGCAATGGGTGACAGGTTCATGTCCACGCCCGCTCCCAGGGGGGGCGAGCCCCATCCCCTGAGGCAGTTCCAGCTGAAGGTGGTGCAGGACCAACAGCTGAGGAGGTCCCGGGTTGGGCCCCAGACATGCTGGTGCCCAGTGCCACTGCCAGCTGAGGTGGGACAGGTGGGTCTGCGGGACCCGCATTCCCATACGTGCTTTGATGTTTATATTTTATCAACATATGTGGGTTAATAATAGTCAACACATTCCAGGATTAGGTATAACAGCATGCATAGATATTCCCATTACTCCAGACACCAGATATGGAACAGTTGCATAGCAAACAGAACACCTGCATATATGGGACCACAGTGGTAATTACAACAGCATCAACAGCATGCAGGTACATTAATGGCCCCATGCCACCAATCTTGGAGTACTTCAACATAGCACATGCATAGAAACAGATTTAAATCATTATCAAACAATAGGACATATGTCCCAACATTACAGTTAAGTCAGCATGCACCAATTGAGTTGGGTGTTTAGTTTATTGTTGCAGACATGGTGGTGGGGAGAGAAAGATGTCAATTAACAACTAGTATATTCCTGTAGTTCGCATTACTTTCCTAGTCAGTGCTGTTATCTGTACCTTATAAGTATTAGTACACTACCCTATTGCCTTAGTTTGGACAGTGGTATGGCTGTCCACAACTATATACAAACTATATACATGAACTGGTTTTACCTGCAGTATACACCTCTTACCTGGTATACCTGTGGATGAATTGTTTGTTAACACTGACTGTTTCAACACATACTCCCAGATTCCAGGTTGACATTATGCACATACCTGTTCATCTCTTTTTGCACAGACTCTAGCCATGTCTTGACCACATGCAGGTATGCCAGGACATATTTAGATTATTGCCCTCTTTAACCTTTAGTGACTTACAACACACTTATACAGGATTTCCTAGACAGTTATATTATGTAGCACAATGTGTGTGACAGTGATGAGTGATACCTTATTATTCAGAGCAACTGCAACACTAACAATGCCATACAATAACAGAGTACACAGTACCAGTACAGTATATCAATCTTTTATTTCTAGGCACAGTGTTCATATTGGATGGACCTTTGGGAGCAATGTTTGTTAGCACTACCTGAATGTTGCCACACAACTTACCAGCATTCACATTAGTATTATACACATACATCTTACTCTGTTACTGTACACACTCTGGTCACAGCTTGACAGCATGGGGGTGTAGATGGGACATACTTGGCTTATTACTCTCATAACAGTTTGGGGAGTTGCTAGAGTGACAGGTTTGTTCTTATAGATGTGTTACAATCAGTTGTATTTCTTGTTTGCTACCTAAACGTCTGGGATCATCCCACTGATTTCCCAGGGGGACAGGATGACAGGCAGCAGATATGTGCCGATTTCCTGGACATTCTGGCCAGTTGTCGGGTATGATTCTGTATGCAGCCTACTACCACTCTCAGGATTCGAACCATGGCTGTGTGTGCTAAAGATATAACAGTTCATGTCTCAGCTGCATGTGCTATTTGGATTTTGTCTGCCTTTTCACTGTTTTCTGTCTATGTCTCTCTCAGTTGCACTAAATGACCTCTGGGGATTACAGCAATCATATACAGACATTCCTACACATTTTATTTATGTTGCACAGTGTGGGTAATAGTGCTTAATACAACAGTACTATTAAGTCATTGCAAATCTACATTACCATATGATACCAGAGTAAACACATGCAGTCCAGCAGTTAGACCTTTATTGTTAGGCTATTATGCTTTTATTTACATACAGCCTATATGAGCCTCTTCCTGCCATATTCTCTGGTATATGCAGTACTTGCCTTAAACACTACAGGTTTTATATGGGCAATTAACTTACTAATACTTTTAGATTTATTTCCTATGTCAGTACATGGAAGAGTATTACTAACCTGCCTCGCGTTGCAACCTCTCCAAGCGACATCCATGGGCCTTCTGGTTTGCAGCCCACTCACTTGCCACTGTGAAGGACATAAGAGGAATATTTAGCCATACCTATCCATAATATACATGAGCTGGCAATTATTTAACAGGTAGTGGAGTGATATTTACACACAGCAGGGATCTCCCATGTCCTCCTAGCCTCTTGGATCCACTGATCCAAGAGATCCCCCTTTCAGCGCTTCAGGTCGGCATAGTGATGCCTGATTTGCTCACCATTTCGGGGTATGCCAGTAGCACTGGTTAGATCATGGGCGAGATGGTCCCAGGTTTCTGCTTTATATTGGGAACCCTGATACTGGCCCTGCAGCAGTCTCAGCTCATGTTTTTTCACAAGGAGTCCTACCATGACTCTGGACTCCTGGATGCCCCATCACTGTGCCTGAAAGCACACACCCTCTCCCATTCCATAATGCCTGCAAGGGGAAGCTACAACCAGTTATGAGATGTATTCCTGCCTGTTGGGTTTAAATAGGGCCAATTTCCCACACTTTGCTGTGATTGGATGGTTTTGAAAAGGCTAAGCTATGGGCAAACCTGCTTACCTAAGGTTGGCATTGTTTAAAGGGGTATACCAATGGGCAAATTGAGTTAGCTGGCCTACACATTGCTTACACCTACTAAGCTGGGCTGTGCAATGCTTAGCATTGCTTAATATTTAATTTGCATTATATTTGCTTTTTGGCATTGATTTATTATTCACTACATGTTATATATGTGCCTGATATCCATGATTCATATGTACGTACACTGTATGGGGTGCTTGTGTTTATTAGGGGACGTCAACACTTGATTACAATTGCACCTCACATCTGGGCTTACTGCAGTACTCCAGTTCACATATGTATGTTATGTAGTAGGTTATACAATATAAGACTGTATATAGATTCCTTTCACATGTTCAGTTTGATTTTCCCTATAGTGAGGATTTGTTTGGTGATACCTCAGTCTTATGGATCACTGTGATGGCTTAGTGGTTAACTAATGTGACTATAGTGTACACAGTTCTGGGTTCAAGACCTGCAAAGGCTGTTTATTTTGTTTCTGGCCAGAGCAGCAGCTGTTGCATACAGAATGATTAAGGCACTTTTAAGCACTTGTAAGCAGGTTTGCGCTGGTTTGCACGAGAGTAAGCTATGCTAACCTTCAGTTAAATGTGCTTACAGAGAGTTAGCTTCAGTATTTCTTCACCTGTGTGCGCATTGCTTACCCCCATGAAAACGGGCTTAAACCCACTTACTAGTGTTTAAATATGCTTACTCCCACTTACTGCGGCTTAATGGTGCTTACACTTGCTTACTAGTGCTGTCTCCCGCTTACCACTGCACTAATTTAGACAGTAATGTCTAATGGTTTTTGGGAAGGTGGGGGATTTGGAAGCTGTATGGAGTTATCATTCATTACACATTTTACCTTCCATTTGTATCCCTGATTCCTGTGTACATATACTGTTTGGGGCAAGAGTGATTATCTGAGGACTTTGCAAAATTATGACACTGACACCTCACATCTGCATTTAATGCAGTACTCCAGTTCACAAATATATGTTATTTAGTAGGTTATGCAACTAAAATATTGGTCATAGAGTGATTTCACATGGAAAATGGAATGTGCTGTACTGGGACTCGAACTGGGAATGAGTGCTCATAAGGCAAATGCTCTGCCCACTACACTATCACTGTACTGCTTCATTTGCATTTGCTCTTGTACATGTGGGGGGATGTTGCTGGGGGTATGCATACACCTATGAGCGGTCTCGCTCATTCTTTTATGACTTGTCTGCTGTTCTTCATTGCAGGGGCATGTATATTCTGAGAGTTCTGCTCTCAGACACACCCACTGCACTCTTACATGTTCAGTGTAAGATTAGGAGCTCAGGCAGCGTGCCTTCATTAATATGCATGGTGCACTGCCATCCTGCTCCTAAGTGGCTGCTTCCGTGCAGGACTAAGCTATTCCTGCACAGAAGGATAGTAAATCCGGGGGACTGTTTTTTTTGTCTTGGATGCAGAAAGTTTATTTTGGCAAGTGATGCTTGATTACAAATCTTCACTACTGACTACTTTCAGTACCCCATTTGGAAGATATAGATTCCTCAGAATGCCATTTGGGATACATTTTGCAAATGAAGTCTTGCAGCATGCAATGGAATAAATTTTTTCTGGTTATCCTTGTGCCATAATAGTAGATGATTTATTGGTTGGTGACTATGATGAAGCAGAGCATGACAGAAACCTTCGGAAAGTTCTAGACAGAGCACATGAACTGAACTTGAAGCTCAATCCTCTGAAGTGCAAATTCAGAGTATCAGAAGTTACATATGTAGGTCATGTATTTACTAGCACTGGCTTGCCACCAGACCCATCCAAGCAAGCAGCCATTTTTGAGATGCCAGTACCGGATAATTGTTAAGCTCTACAACAGTTTGTTGGTATGGTCAACTATTTAAGCAAGTTTATACCAGACTTCAGTGAGTTGGCAGTGCCTTTGAGAGAGTTGATGCGCAAAAATGTTACATGGTCTTGGTTGGAACAACACCAGAGAGCACTGATGACCTAAAGCAGAAAATTACCACCCCATCTACATTAAGATACTATGATGTCAATAAACCAGTAATTCTTTCCTGTGATGCTTCAAAATTTGATCTTGGCACAGTTATTATTCAAGGGGGCAGAGAAGTAGACTATGCATCTAGAACTCTTACCTAAACTGAAATGTATTATGCTCAAATTGAGACAGAACGTTTGGCAATAGTATTTGCATGTTCAGTTTCATGATTATATTTATGGTCAAGTTATTCAGATTGAAACTGATCACCAACCTCTAGTCACTACTTTAAAGAAGCCTATGCATTCAGCTCCTGTGAGATTACAAAGAATGATGCTTAGATTGCAAAAGTACAACTTCAAAATGGTCTATACAAAATACATACTTCTTTATCTGGCTGATACTTTATCCAGCTCACCCAGAAAAACACCAGAACAGCTTATTGCAGAGGATTTTGACTTTGATGTCATGGGAGTGCGTAATTTTCCTACCATGAGACTTGCAAAGCTGAGAGATCACACAAAGACTGATCCAATTTTGCAAAAGCTCAACCACTACATTAATGCTGGATGGCCGTCAAAGCAATCTAGTATACCGCCTGAAGTGCAAACTTATTTTTGTTACAGAGAGGAGATGTTGATGGAAGATGGCATTATTTTCAAAGGTCTTAGCTAAAATTGTTGTTCCTACTTCCTTACAACATGAACATATCCAGATTTTGCATTGTGGTCACCCAAGTTCTGAATCTACCAAAAGAAAGGCAAGAGGACTAGTATTTTCACCTTCTCTAGCAAAGATAAAGTGCTTTCTGCTTGTTCAGTATCCAATAGTACTAAACTGCATTTCTAAAAAGAATCACTTCGGCTAAGTCAAGTTCCAGAACTACCTTGGTCAACAGTAGCCACTGATATATTTGAGTGGAACAATTAGCATTACTTAGTGTTGGTAGACTCTTATTAAAACTGGTTTGCGATCAATTTACTACCTAACCTAACTTCCACTGCTGTTATCACCAAGTTGAAATGTCATTTCTCAGTCCATAGTAGCTCACACAAAGCAATTACTGACAATTGTGCCCAATTTACCAGTCAGTTGTTTCAGAAATTTGCAAAAGAATGGGACTTTGTACATGTTACTAGTAGTCCAGAATATCCACAGTCAAATGGACTAGCTGAACATGCAGTACAGAGGGCAAAATAATTACTAGAGAAGTCAAAGTGTGATAACACCAATGTCTTTTTGAATGTACTGTCTCAGAAACATACCCCATGATGATATACTTGGCTTGGCTGCTCAGAGACGTCTATCTAGGCAAACCAGAACAACATTGCCTATCAGTTCCAGTTTGTTGAGGCCTAAAGCTAAGAACAAATGAACAAGCAGAGCCCAACAATTCAGAAAGCATTCTTTCCAGAAGTTCAGCTATGATAAATTGAGCAGATTTCTTCATCCATTGAAAGAAGAAGAGACAGTTAGGATACAAACTGTGAAAGGTTTCAACCAGATGTGCCAAGCCGAGATCCTGCTTTGTGGAATCTGAGGGCGTGGAGTACAGGAGAAATTGCAGACATTTTCTTCCTGTATCAGAATCGATATCACAGAATTGTTCCAGTGATACAGTCTGTAGATCTCAGAGCAATCCGGACAAAGTTCCTGTTGCATTATTTGTCTTCTACTTCCGTTCCTGATAATGTTCCCGATGTCCCCAAAGTTGAACATTAAGCAGAGACAGTCCCAGTTACTAGACCTAGTTCTAATTTCTATGTCACATGATTCGGCCGTATTTCCAGATCTAGTGTGAAATACACAGCAACCTGGACATAATTGTCTATATGTATTTATTTCTGTATAATTGCATGGCAAATAATTATTTTGTATCAATTGCATGTCAATTAATGTTGTTAATAGTGCATGACTCGTTTCTCAAGACGGAGGATGTAGAATAGTGTATGTTGTACCTTTAGGAAGTGTTTCCAAGGACAGTATGTGCATATAAATAACAAGCACATGCTAGTTTCAGTGCCATTTTGAGAGTGCAGCCGGAGAGTGAGCATGTATGAGTGTGATAGCAAGTTTGTTTATAAGTTTATCTAAGTTAAAGTTATTAAGTCTCAATCCTGATGTGTTTGTACATAATAAAGCTGCTTGAACAAAACCCACAGTTGTTCGTCTGTTTTATCCTGAACAGACGAGTGACAGGGTGTATTAATTCAATTTCAAAAGTTTTTGGTTGTTTATTAAATTATATAAGGGTAATTAGACAAAACAAGGAAATTATAACTGTTAGTGTCTACATAGTGAAGAAAGACTGCTCAGCCATTGCTACCATAAGGTAATCCCACTATGGATTACTAATTTTAAGATTTCACATTAATTATGCCCTATGGATTCCAGATTGGTCTAACTGTTGGTAGTGTGTTACTGTGAAAGCAGGAGGGGGTAGTACTACAGAAAATGCATTACTAGCCCTCATAGCCAGTGCAAATACAATAGTTGTAGAAAAGATATATATTTTTTATTGATCAGTTAGCACCTAAAGGACCTAGAATGAGACTGAGGTAAATTAACGCATGGAAAAATGGTTACAGCTTTGCAATGTGAATGTTATTTAAGGATGACAAGCAATTTTCAAAGTTCTCTTTGTACTATTTATTTGTCATAAGCTCCTAGGCCTAATGTTTCACATATATTGTTCTCAGCAGTACAGTTTGTATGGCCATCCCCGTCACAGCAATTGGTAACATTGTTGTGGATTTTGTGAAATGGAGCTTTGCGGCATTTGAAGCAATTTTCACCCAAAATTGTATGTACCCTTGTAGCCACAGGATACAGAAGTATATGATTTACAGCATTTATTTTTTAGACAATTTAAGTTTGATAATTGCAAAAATAAGCTCAACAAAGTAAAGAAATATGTCAGTGGCGTAACTGATTAAAGAGTCTAAATCGAAGGAAATTCCATATATTGTTCTAAGCAAGGATGAGAAGATAGCTGCCCTGGTTGTAACTGAAAGTCCATCCATTGAATCTTGAGGCAACTTTGTAGTGGGTGTATGTGTAAAAGAGCAACTCTTTATATTCTCAGATGATCTCTTGAACTTCAGAAGCTGGAGCTACGAGAACAAAACAGTCTGAAAGGCAAGGGGAGTGATTGCAAATAGAGGACAAAGTTGCAGAGGTGGAAAAGAAGTGTCAGAATGAAATGAGCAGGATTTGGGAAAGGAAGGAGAGACTGTCTGAAAAGTATATAATCATAAATGTATGTCAGTATTATGGATTAAGACTCAACTCTGAATGCCAAGGTCAGGAGGACAAAATTGTTTCCTCCGCATAAAGAAGGGGATGAAGTTCAAAGTTTATTCAGGCATTTAAATGTGTGTGTAATCAGCATTAAATCGAACAGAGACAATGAGTGAAAATTTTAACTCCTTTGCTAATGGATAAGGCAATACATGTAGTTGGCAAATTAAGTGACATAAACTGACTTAATTATTCAGAATTAAACACTTGCCTCTGTAAATGCTTTATGATAAACTCTGAGGATGATAAGAAAAGCATGTATTTTAATAGGTGGGCAAGTGGATACCCAAATGAAACTTATAAACTATTTAGAGGCCTTATGGTAAGGGAAACTGCACTCAGTATTTTGCCTGATGATACAAGTATCTGGTTGACAGACCAGAAATATAACACTGTCAAAGAAATATACAGATAAACAGAAAATATGTCCTCTAGCATACAGAACTGTAAGAGAAAGGTTTATCTAGAACCATACAGGGACAGAAATTATCTCATGGGGACAATCTAAAGCATCACAACTGATTCCACAGTAAAGCAGTACAACTGGTTCCAGAAAAGACCCAGATTTTGTGGTAAGGTGTTTCTGGTGTAACCATCTAATGCAAGTAGAGTCAAAATACCCACAGTGTCATGGTGGATAAAAAACCCAAGTGAAGGAGCTAGCAGAGTGAGAACCACTGTTGTAGTATGTTGTATTGTGACAGAACGTCTTCCAAGCTGCCTCAATGGGCCAATGGGCTGTGCCCTTTCTTGGTGGTGAGAAAATAAAGCATTTCTAAGAAGGATACTACATCACACTTAATTAATAATCTTGAATTTGTTAAGATTATTACTTAACTAAGTAGCCCACTCCAGTTAGTTACATGAGAGGAACACCTTTACAGGCACCACTGGACAGAGTTTACTTGGACTGTGATGAAGACCATGGAATTATCAGCTGGCAATATATGATGACATCCCAGTAGATGTTCCTTCCCCCTGTTTTTCTACATACTTTCTGACCATCTCAGTGCCCTCAACTTTCCCAAGGTCAACCATTTCCCCTTCCATCCCTGCACTTTTTCTGACTAAACGCTTCCTGGGGTTCATGCTGGTGACTGCTTCTGCCAGGGGGATTAATTAATGATGTATCCTCACCCTTCACCCTCCTCTGCATTTATTTATTCCATACAAAGGCTATTCCCCTCTATGGACTGCAGCTACCTTTAGGGAACACTTAGACAAATCCCTTCCCATCCTGGCATAGACACGTCCATCTCTTCCTACTAGCACCTGAACTATTAATTGAACCAGGGTCAGATGGGCTGCCATTAGGGATTTATCCCTGTATTTCACAGCATCCTTGTAGATGTTGTAGTAGAAAATTATTCTGATGATACAGTACCTTGCATACATTCAATTACCACATATCCAGACATGAAGAAAAGTGCGCAGGGAAGGCAGCAAGGGCAATACCAGCCAGTGCTCACATGTCCAATGGAGGTTAGCAATGTAGCTAGTTCAGGAAAGAGGTAGGTAGTAGTAGCTAGTCTGATATGAGACACTGCTGACCAGCAAAAAATAGATATTAGACTTCCTTTCAGAATGGAACTACGAAGAATCTCAAAGAAAGAGTTTGAAACAGTCACAGTTCACAGATTAACCTTACTGGACTCGACTGAGGTAGAAAAGAAGGTTCTTGATTCGCAGGGTTATAGGAAGTCTTTATATCAGGGTGCTGGGTTATTGTGTTACAGAGTGCATTCCTAAAATGGAGGGGCTAGTGGGAGACAGCACAGCAGCTTTTAGTCTAAAGGGCCAACCATCAGGCACTTCTAGCCAGAGTTATGACAATATTTTTCAAACTATATGGACATAAAACACATAGCACATTAAAACCTATGTGATGTGGAATGTCACAACCATACCTCTCAATTGTCCATATTTTTGCAGAATGTTCAGTTTTGTATTAGAACACTACCCCACCGGCATTTCTGTGCAGAAATGGGCATGGAAAAAGTGATTGACATGGCAAGGGTATGTAATGTGGCATGTTAATCATGCATGATTGACAAGGCATGCAGATTTGCCAGTGTCATCATGAATATTCATTGTGTGATCGTACTGTGCCATTCATACATAGTAGTACAAATATTGAAAGGTTAAAAAAATATATATTTTACCAAAGTTACTATCTGTAGTATAGTACAGTATAGTAATCACTTTTGCAGGGTGGCAAGCCACCCTCCACTCCCCATGTGGGGTTATGCACCCCCCCCGCTACTTAAATATACCAACTCCGAGATCGCACTACTTTGATGAAAATGCTAAACTATGCTTATATGCCATGGCTACAGGCAAGTAAATAATGGCGTTCACTCATACACAAATTCCTTTTCATCAGAATGCACTTTCTTAATTCAATGTTTTGAATATTCATATGGGGATGCAGATCTTATGTTTATTCACACATACAGAAACAATAAACATGATACTCAGGGTGTTGGGCAGGGTTTGGGCAGTCCTTACTACTGCATGTCTGGTGGGGTAGTGTTCTAATACAAAGCCGAATATTCAGATTTTTGCCTCATATTTTTGGTCTATTCCTCATAAAATTTGGGTTTTCTGGCAAATCAGTGGAGACTGAAGTCAGTAAATAATGACAGCCATTTGAGTTTCAGACTTCAAATCTTTCAGGAAATGAATGGTAATTCAAAATCTTTATTTCTAACTACTTTCTAAGTTTATAAGAGTAGTAGTTACAATTTGCCCCTATTTTTAGCCCATTGGCCCCCATTATTTTTGGCTTTGTTCAGTTTTTTTGTTCAAGATGTTGAGAGGTATAGTCACATCTCTAACAGTCTACATACATCCTTACATTCCAGAGCACTTTCTGAAAAAAAAAAAATCAACGTAAATATTTTGTGAACAATAAAAAATATTAATATTGTACAAACTACAGTGTTATCAGTAGGAAATGCTCTTTACAGTGATAATACTACATTCACAGTCTTTTCATAAATTCTTCATAATGCACGCAAATCCAGCATTACATTTTTTACTAAACTTTGGCAAACACATTTGTCTTGTCTTAGAAATGGTACAGGCTAGACACATGTTGTTAGAATACTTACGTCTACCAATAAGCTTTTACATGACAGTAATAAATTCCTCTCTCTAAATGCATGTTTATTGAGATATTTACAGAAATAAGAAAACATATGCTTAACTACATAATTAGCAATATAAATACCACTAAACATTTCTCAAGCTGTGCAGCTTACAGTGCAAAATATCAAAGACAGCTTTCTTCAACAACATCCGGGGCTTCACCTGATGGCATACAGTAGTTTGTAAGGCAGTTGTTTTTTGATTTATTACGTACACATGGAAATATTATTTTCATAATGGCTATAACAAATGACTAGTAATGTCTCCAGTATAGTGTGATATAAATACACATGGACAATGAATTTTCCTGTCTCCACTGTGACACTTCATACCCCTCAAAAGCATGTATATCTCTTGGTTATGAAAATATGAATATAAATATGAAAATATGAATAATAAGTGGAAAGCTGTGATTAATTTCTCTACTGCAGGACATCCTAGATTAATAATCTTAGTGTCATTTTTTATAAATCCTTTGCTCTTTTTAATGTTGCCTATTGTTAAACTGTAATTCACTTTGTTATAGAAGCCAGACCCAAAAAAAATCTGGATGCCTTAAGAACCTCTGGGTGATAACTTGAAGTACAAAAGGGGAGCTATAGGCTTGAATGTGAAAAAGGAAAACTTATTTACAATTGCTAAGGCAAGGTATTGGAAATAACATGACAAGGTGCAGCAAGATATGTGAGCAGTGTGAAAAAATCTGAAAGGTAGGAGGTAAAGCCAAAGCTGCCTAGTTACCTTTGCTCATTTTTCCATTTCAAGAGTAGCAATAGCTCCATTACTGGCCTACAAAGCATCATCATATCCCACTCTGATAGACCTGATAAACACCCAAAAAATAAATAGCATCAGAATTACCCAATCTAGGGACCTAAACCTTGTCTGCAACATAAATAGAATACATTAGAGGGACAGGTATGTGTCTCAAAGACTGCATCTTCTCTGGAGTTCTTCCCTAACCCAGTGTAACTTTAACCTGGACCACTGGATGGAGAATCGGAAATTTACCCATGGTTTGGCATCTATGTCATTAGTAGACAAAGGCAACCTGTAAATGCTTGACTATTGTAAATGTTTGACTGTACATGCTCAAGTCTGCATATATGCAACTCCTTACTGAAATGTTGGCACTCAAAATGCTGATTGCCAACAAACCTAAAAAAAAGACTGAAAACCCAGGAAAAGAACAATTCTAGAAAAACACACTTCTTTGAACTTCTTTATTTGATGGAACAAGTCCCAATGCACCCTGTAATGTGAGGGTGAGCCTCCCACACCCCCAAACTTATATATAACAACTACAAGTTCACCATGCCATGTATTCTGGGAAATGTCCATCTCAGACATAGTATATGTAAAGCCGTTTCTCAGCCATTCAGTCTCCATATTTTGTGTCTCACTCTAATGTGTCCTGACATTTCAAATGGTTATCTATATATCCAAAAAAACACCCGACAGATAAGTGAATATAACCACAACTCACTCCAGAGATCACAGCACCTCTAATGTGGTTTGCTGAAGAAAAAAAACATATTAATTTATCTATCGGGTGGTTTTTTTGGATTTATGTCCAGAGATTCATTTATGCACCTACCCCGTATATTTTTGGAAATGGGGATGGCTTGTTTCATAGTGTCATAGTTTCATAGTATAGTACTAGGCTATCTACCCTGGGGTATTTGTAAGCCTAGCCATAGTGATGTGGCTTTGCCACCCCATGAAGTGGTACAAAAAATGTACAGAATAAATTTAGAATACTGTGCCTCTGTCTAGTAGTGACACAATGAAGGTCCCCTTATATAATAGAATTAGTTTACTGTGCCCCTGTCTAGCAGTGACACAGATGTGACCCCTGGGGTAAATTTATGATCTCCCATCCACTCATCAAGATTTCTCTTGAAGAGAGTCAGTGAGGGGCTCTGCCTAATACGAACTGATGGGAAGCCTCTGGGTTATGAATCTATCCCTCCAGCATGTCCTATTCATACTTGTGCCGAGGTTTAAGTCTTTAGCTCTCGTGGTACTGATGGATTTGGATTTTTTGAGGTGGAGCATGTCCATCAGATCCTGATTGGACATGGCCTTGTACGTCAGGCAGAGATCACCTCTGAGCAGGCGGTATGCTACTGAATAGAGTTGAAGTTTCTTTAGTCTGGCAGAATAAGACATATGTTGGAGAACCTTGATCCTCTTGGTGAGGTACTTTTGTGGTCTCTCCAGCTGTTGCAAATGCCGGGTGAGGTACATACCAAATGGGGCATTGTACTCAATCATGGGTCTGATGGGGGAGGAGTATAGGGGTACAATGACCTCCTTGGATCTGGATGTGAATCCCTTCATGATGAGGTGTGCAAGGTAGAATGTTTTTCTAACCACTTTGGCAACATGGGTGTCAAATGAGAGGTCGCTGTCGACTTGGGTCCCTAGGTCTCTGATTACATTTTCCGTACTCAGTGGGTTGCTGTCTATGTGATAATTTGTGGGTACTTTGTTTTTCCCAAAGGGGATGACTATACATTTTTGGCATTTAGTTTAAGGCTGTGACTGAACCAGTTGTCCGCTTCTGTGAGGCCTTTTGTAGGATGTATGTGTCCACTTGGCACCTAGTTTGCAGTCATCTGCGAACTTTGTCAGCCACAGCCCTCCCATGTTTGCTTTAACATCTGAGAAATAAATGCCGAACAAGAGGGGTCCCAGGACCGATCCCTGTGGGACACCACTTGTGACTGGCTTTGAGTCTGACATTGCTCCAGCGATTTTAACTTTATGGGTTCTGTCCTTTAGCCAGTTTGCAACCCATCTAGTGACATAAGGGTTTACGTTTAAGCTGTTGAGCTTATCTATGATGCCTGTGTGGGGTATAAGGCCTTAGCCAAGTCCAGGTAGGCTGTATGGACTTCTTTGCCCTCATCAATGGCTCTAGTGACTGTTTCGAAAAAGTCAGCCAGGTTCAAGAGGCAGGATCTGCCCTTTACAAAGCCGAACTGGGTGGGGTCAAGTGTCTGTAGGTCCCCTATGTCTCTGTTTATGAGTTCCATAATGATTCTTTCCATAGCTTTGCAGACCAGGCTGGTTAAGCTTATGGGGCGGTAGTTTCCAGGGTCTGTAGAGGCACCCCTTGTGGAGTGGGACCACTGTTGCTGTACGCCAGTGTTCAGGTACATATCCCGGCTAAGGTTAAATAGCATTTTTATGTGTGGGTTTAGCTCCTCTTGGAGTTCAAACCTGAGATACCCTCAGGTCCCATTGATGCTGTGTTTTTAGCTTTGTTTAGGGTGGTTCTCACTTGGACATCTGAGATGACAGGAGATTACATTCAGCTGGGATAAGTATTTCTTCTTTTGGGGTGAGTGGGGAGGGAGAAATTTGCACTGAACCTGTCAGCCAGAATATTGGCAATATCTGTGGGTTCAGTGTATTTTTGTTGTTGTGAACCAACTCTGAGCATATCTGAGGTTTCCCCAGGTTTCTAACATAGCTGAAGAAGGCTTTGTGGTTATCTTTAGTGTCCTTAGCGATTTTTCTCTCAAAGTTGGCCTTGGATGTTTTATGAGAGAACATAGTTTTCTGCTAATGTTGATCAGAGATGTCTTCCCTTCATGGGATTTTGCTCTGACGTGCAGTAGCTTCCTTCTTTGTTATACAATTTGTTAATGGCTGAGGTCCACCAGACAGGATGCTTGCCTTTGGTGGAGAGGGACTTGGATTTATTTGGGATTGCATGATCCATGCATTCTTGGAGATGTCCATAGAAAGCATTTGTGAAGGATTCAGCATTGTGGGATGTGGTATCCACTGGCACAGTGGGCTTAAAGGATACCATCTCAGTCTTAAGAAGAGTGAAGTCTGCTTTTGAGAAGTTTTTCACTGTGGTCTTTTGTGCTGGGGTGGAGGTGGGATATGTATATCCAGGGTGATTAGTTTGTGGTGAGATGTCACTAGGGCAGGGTATACTTCCAGTGTGGAGCATTTTGTCCCCATGTTTGTGATGATCAGGTCTAGTATATTATCTCCCCTAGTGGGAGAGGTGACTAGTTGTTCCAGTGCATTTGAGTTTATGAACTCCAGGAACCTTTGGGCTAGGGTATTAGGGCTAGAATAATGTACCCAATCTATGTTTGGGTAGTTGAAGTCTCCCAGTATGATGGTATTTTGTGATACATTCATATCCTCCAATGTCTTCAGGAAGGCTGAGTGGGGTTCCTGAGATTGGGAGGGTGGTCTGTAACATGCTACCAGTTGTATAGCAGTTTTGCCTATGGTTAGTTGCACCTGTATGGTCTCTGATGCTTCATGTGTTAATTGTTCGCAGCAGAACTGTAATGAGACTTTACCTTGTGGTCAACGATCGTTGGGAATCTATAGACAACCAGAATCCAGGAACAAGGTTTTCTTCCAATACATCACTTCAGCCTTTGAAAAAATGGGTAGAATTAAGAACTAAAGGTACAGGGAATCCATTTGCTACGGTGGGTAAAACTGCAGAGCTATCTTCCATACCGGCAGTTCAGGAATTGTTTTCTAAGGTAGAAAAACTTGTGTTTAAAGAGACTGCTTTACATTTCAATTTAATGAGCCTGCAGAGATATCAAGAACTTAAAATTACTCCAATGGGTCTCTAAACTTTTAGGAACCCCTCTACCCCGTTTGATCTCTCTGATGAACAAGAACATTTGTTCCACGATAGATGAGTGGCAGCAGCACATCGCTGCAGCATGGAGTTGGTCTCTATTTTGGTGGAACGAGACACACTCAAAAAATCAAAACTAGTGGAACAAACCAAGTCAGTATGGGGGAATACATTAAAGAAAAGTTTGCAAGTAGCATTGGAATCTTTCTTTACTAATATTAATGAATTTTTGTCATCTTATGAAAAGGAACTCATAGAAAGAAAAAAGAAAAAGCATCAGAAGGATTTGAGGGACTATGAGTATAAGCGGGCATTTACTGTTAATTCAAATCAACAGATACGACGGCAACGAGTGAGATTTGCTAAAGAACAGGAAGTTCCACCCCCACAACATTTTTATATGTCGGGAGAGAGTGCAGTTTTGTCCATGGAAGTGGAAGAAGGAGACAAGGAGGGATACCCGTCATTACCTAACCCACAAAATGGTGAACAGTTCCGGAAAACTTTTCAGAACTATGGAACAAAGAACAGTTATAAAAAATGGACATGGTATGGGTCAGACAACAACCAAGGAAAGGGTTATGGCTCCTATACTAAACGGGGCAAATGGACATTATGAAGAGGTATTGTACTCTTTACATGTGGTAGATACCTATCTAGTTAATTTGTCGGATTATAATTTGAATGAAATTGAAAAATCTGTGTTGAACAAAGGTTTGACGTTTATTCCTTTTGTGTTACCTAGGGTTTATGAAATTAAAATAGATTTGTTTAAATTAGTATGAAAACTACATTTAAAAGACTTTTTTAACAGTGGAAAGAATGAAACAATCTTTTTAAATGATGTTAGTTCTTCTAGTGAGGAAGATTTTATCTCATGTGAATCAGAATGTGAATATAACGCTTATTGTTGTTTAGATTTATCGCAGGTTATGGGTACTACAACATTTTTGCCTCCTTTTAAAAATGAGATGATACAAAAATTCTATTATGTGATGAATTTTGTTTTGGATAAAGAGGTTAATGATTTCTTGCGAAGTAATAATGAGTTTAATTTAACTAAACAAGAATGGGAAACATTACAAAATCTGAGTAAAAAAGCTCATTTAGTATTTAAACCCTCAGACAAAAGGGGGTAAATTAGTAATAATGAACTCTCTAGATTACTTGAGAATGTGTAGAGAGCACTTAGATGATGCACCTGTTTATACTAAAGTAGATATGACAGCTTACGAGCAAGCAAAGGTGGAATATGAAACATTAATACATAAGGGAATACGTTTATGTTATTTTAAGGCTTCAGAGATCAAAAGTAAATTTTTAAATAGAAATAGTAAGATGGCAAAATTCTTTTGTGTTCCCAAAATTCATAAAACTAGTAAGTTTCCACCAGGCCGTCCTATAGTATCAGCTCGGGACTACTTTACGAAAAATCTGAGTGTTTTTTTGCACCATTTCTTATTGAAGGAGGTGATTAAATTACATTCATATGTAAAGGATTCTTTTGATTTTATGAAAAGGATGGGAAAAATTCAGTGGGAACCAGGTATTTATTTTATAGTAGTCAACGTGGTAAGTCTTTATACCAATATTCAGCATTCAATAGGAATGGAAGCAATTGATCATTTTCTGGGAGATAATCCATGTACCCAATATATTAAGGAGTTGATTATGTTCTGTTTGACCAATAATATTTTCATGTTTGATGAAATATTGTACAGACAGATACAAGTGACAGCCATGGGGGCAGCCTTCACCCCCATGTATGCTAATCTCTTTATGGGCATGGTGGAAAATGTACATATTTATAGAAGCAGTTTCTACAGGACAAATGTTCAGGATTATTGTCGCTTTTAGACGACCTTATTTTTATTTGTAAAGGAGGAGAAGATCAAGCAAAGTCCTTTGTACATTATTTAAACACTAATAGTTTTTCTATACAGGTTAAAGGAACGCAGATAGGAACTAAGGTTCATTATTTGGATATAACAGTGGAGATAATGGAGGGTGGCAAGTTAAAGACTAGCATGTACAGAAAATTTGATCAGCCCTCTTTTATGTTTCATGCTTCAAGTTGCCACCCCCCACATGTATTAGAGGCAATACCGTATAATGAATTCATAAGAATAAAAAGAATCTGCAATGATTTAGATGAATATAAAGTAGAAATTGATAAAATGTCAAGGGTATTTTTAAGGAGAGGTTACGAAGAAAACAAAATTAGAAAATATTTGAATAGAGCTGCTAATAGTGGAAAAATGGCATTTAGGAATCTAACTAGATCAAATAATGTTCATTTAGTACAATGTTCAAGGCAGACTCAAAGACATGTTCTTTGTCTCAACATTTAATCTATTTTCAGGGACCCTGGAAAGAATATTGATACAATATTGGAATATTCTTACTAGAGAAGTACCATTATTACAAAATGTAAGATTGATGTTCTCCTATAAGAGGGGACGCAACTTAAAAGATTTTTTGGTGCGTAGTATTTATAAGAAACCACAGATTAATTTATTAACTACCCTGGAAGTACCAGGGACAAAAAGATATGGAAGGTGTTCACTCTGCCAGTACATGGTGGATTATATTCAAAGTATTAACAGAAATAGAATTCAGACGCAGGGTGTGTACTCATGCAAGAGCACAGGTATTATTTATGCATTAAGTTGCCCCTGTAAAATGTATTACATAGGGGAAAGTAAAATAAGTTTAAATACTAGAGTCAATGAACATGTAAGGGACATTAAGAACAACAGAGTCACAAGTCCAGTGGCATGTCATTTTAATGAAGCTCATGAAGGGGACTGTAGAGGCTTACAAGCCTCAGTCCTTGAACAAATTAAAACAAATTTCATGAGTGAAGAAAGTATAAAATTTTGTTTGCGAAACAAGGAAGCAATGTTGATTTTAAAATTTGATACGTTTTACCCTAATGGGATGAACAAAGAGTGCAGCTGGAGAAATTTTATTTAGAAATGTTTTATTGGTTCCTATTTGTTTAAATAGATAATTGAATAATTGGTATGTTGCAGATATTTTAAGGGTATAAAAGGAGAGGTAATAAGAGACAATGATGTTACTCTTTAAAGGATAATGGTAGCCGAGGCGCTAGAGAGATATGAGATATTTGTTTATTTCATTGTGATTGTGTTATTAAATTTATTGGATTTTATGTACGTTTTGTGAATTTTCTTCAGCGAACCACATTAGAGGTGCTGTGATCTCTGGAGTGAGTTGTGGTTATCTATATGTCCCTTAAAATAATATGAGGGTATCAAACTTGGTAGATACATTTGGGAAGAATAGCTAGGCTTAAAAAGCTCCCTAAAGTCAATAGCTTAATAATCATTTGTGAATCCATGATCCTAATAGCAAGGGGTAGCAGCCATGAAAAAAATATTGTTAACCCCCTAAACTTTTCAAAGGTCAACAAGGCAAAGTATGAGGGTAAAGCAGTGCATACTGCCTATCTTGACTTGGCTAAAGCAATTGATACAATACTTTGGTCTAGTTCACTTTGTCGAAAAACCTATTTGTTGAATAACTTATGTGGAACCCTATTTGGCGAAGCCTTAGTCCATTGTATGTTAATTTAAGTAAAATTATTCCCAGGGGAAAAATGCTTGGCCAACCAAACAAGTGTCACAAAATTCACAAAATTTAAAACCCACTGAAGAGGGGGTCTGAACCCCCCACCCCCCCCTAACTAAATGTACCAACTCTGAGATCACACTACAGTGGGGAAAAGGGCAAATTCCCAATGATGGCCAAGCATTTTTTTTCCCTTGGGAAAAATTTCGCTTAAATGACAGTCTGATGGATTAAAGCTTCGACAAAAAGGGTTTGACAAAAAAGTATTCTACAAATAGGCTTTTCTGCAAAGTGAAGTAGACCACAATACTCCACTCTACATCATTAATGTTAGAAATGTTAAAATGTCAACACACTTAAGACTGTCAAAAGCCTTTCAAACATTCATATTACTGATAAAACAAATGACCGAAAACCAAATGACAGAAAAAAGAAAAAAAGAGAGAGAGACACCACCTTAGTAATGTGTGCTAACCCTGCCTCAGTCTTAACTGTACTCCTTGTCTTAGAAAAAAACCCTTTCAATAACATAATCATTAGACAAGACAGGTTGGACACACACACACACACACACACACACACACACACACACACACACACACACACACACACACACACACGCACACACACACACACACACACACACACACACACACACACACACACACACACACACAAGGCCAATTCAGAGTGTCCAGTCTACTTACTACATGTCCTTGGAATGTTGGAGGAAATGGAAGCAATCTAAATGTTGATAATAAAAAGATTTAAAAAGAATTGACTACCCATTGTGTATGTTCCGAGACACAGCATTAGAGCATTCAACATTAAAACAATATTTTTGCAGGAGGGTAAGCCTATCTGTACACCCCCAAAACCCATGCGAACACAAGCAAGGCATGCAGACTCTGCACAGAAGGCACCCTAGCCAAGAATCAAATCTATATTTATATCTATATCTATAATCTTGTAGCTCTCTCCTCTCTGTTTATATATATATATATATATATATATAGTTTACAGAAAATCGAAATTCATATGGTCGAGACCATATGGTGAAGTTTTTGAAAATTTGATGCTTCTGAATGGAGATCACGGTACAGTGAGGATCGGGAAATTTACCCTTTTCCTCACTGTAGTTTGAGCTTGGAGTTGTTATATATAATTTGCAGGGGGTGCGGAGGGCTTAGGGGTGCAAGGGAGCTTGCCCCTCCCGTGCAAAAATGTAAAAAAGGTAGATTTTTGTGTTTTTTTGCTTTTTTTTTTTTATGTTCGAGTTTTAGGAAACTCGATCATATCATCTTGACCATATGAATTTTGAGTTTCTGAAAACTCGATTATCTGACATAGACCTATATAATATATATATATATATATATATATATATATATATATATATATATATATTTTTTTTTTTTTTAATAAGCATATCGTCTATTAACAAAAGCCAATGTCCCCAAATCACACAAACTGTGTTCTTTGACTGCATCAAATATCAAAAACAACTCAGAAAATAAAATAAGCATTTTTTCCAAGGGGACAATCCCTTCTTGACTTCCATGAGGCTGCACCCTTAAACAACTGTGACTTTGTATATACTAATTCCACAACTTCACAGTAGTAAGTGAAAGGAGAAACTTCCTCAAACCCACTGTCTGGTTATTTTGCATCAAAAGCCCTTACTCACAGTCTGCCACCAGCATATTAAAGGTGCACATAAACACACACACAGACACACACACACAGACACACACACTGCCAAAATGCAGTGCCAAAAACACACCAAACCCATTGTACATCTCATGCATTCTCCCTCCTTATACTCAGTAAAATGAGAATTGGTCAAAAACATCAACAATTCCTATTTTAACTAACAATAGCCCTGGAACCACATATATAAATACATATATGTCTATGTGTATGTTTCTGTGTGTGTTTGTATGTGTGTATGCGTGTGTGCGAGCATGCGCGAGCATGTGTGTGTGTGTGTGTGTGTGTGTGTGTGTGTGTGTGTGTGTGTGTGTGTGTGTGTGTGTGTGCGTGTGTGTATGTGTCGGGGTCCCTGTCAGATTGTTGAATGGCCATAATGTCAGATGGGTAAACATCGAACTGTGAATATCTACCGTCATAACACTGATGCAGAGAAGTGAACAGGAACTGCATTCTGTGGGATCTTGGTATTTTGGAGATTGGGAAATTGGCCTTTTCCCCACTGTATTGTGATTTCAGAGTTAGTATATGTAGTTAGCAGGAGGTGTGTTCAATGCAGGAGGGTTTTCCCCCTTGCAAAAATGTTTTTTTTTAATTAATCTTATGGCCATCAATATTCATAGCTCAGTGTTTAGAGGTTCAGCATCCATCCATTCAATAACCTGACAAGGATGTGTGTGTGTGTGTGTGTGTGTGTGTGTGTGTGTGTGTGTGTGTGTGTGTGTGTGTGTGTGTGTGTATATATATATATATATATATATATATATATATATATATATCTTGATCTACTTCTGTACATCAGGAATGTAAATGATAATAAAAAGATTAAAACAATTGACTACCTATTGTGTATGTTCTGAGACGCAACCTTAGAACATTCAATACCAAAACAATATTTTTGCAGGAGAGCAAGCCTATCTGTACTCCTCCCAACACCCCCTGCTAATAAAACATACCACCAGTTGATCAAATTAAACAGCCAGAAAAGTTTTTTCGCAACAATTTAGTTGGACTCAGTTTTTTGAACTATGTACCTGATTGTATTAATGTACAAGTCCTTGATCAAAACTGCATCTACTCCTGAAGGGAAATTGGATAGCATTGTAAACATTGTAGTATGCCAAGAGTTGACCAATCTAAATGGTCACATTTTTTCATAATTTGCTTAAAAAATGCAATGAGAACTTGTCACCAGCCTATATTTGGGCAGATGTTTTCTTTGATACTAGCGAAGCACTGAGAACTGGGGTAGGTGGCACTAATAATATATTTAACTCTCTCACATTGGCTCTATATTATGTCAGCAAAATGACATTACAGCGAATGCCGTTTTGCTGACACATATAGGCCGAACTTCAAAAAGAGCGAAAGCTCAGGGCAGTGATTTTTTTCCCAGGGAAAAAAATCACTTGGCCTGAGCCATGACATTGCCCTTTACCCTACTGTAGTGCAATCTCAGAGTTGGTATATTTAGTTAGGGGGTGTGTTGGAGGGCACAGCCCCCCCCACTTGTTAATGTTTCAAGTGTTATGTTGTGTTTTGTTGGTGTACCAATTTTTTTCCCAGGGAAAAAAATCGGTGACCTGGGGTTTCGCTCTTTTAGGAGTTCGGCGTATATGTGTTGGTGAAATGGCATTCGTTGTAGTGCTATTTTGCTGACATTATATAGACCCTTCACACCCACACCTTGTAGCCTTTATATTCAAATTGCTAGTGATGTCCAGAGTGAAGAAAGCCATTCAAGATGTACAACATCAGCTTCAAGTATATATCAATCGATTTTTAAGATGTAACCCAGCAGCTAGGTAGCTGATATGCTGCTCTTCCTCACAGCCATTTAACTTTAATGATGTGGTGGTGTTTTCTTCCTAGGGGGTAGCGATCCATCTAATCCATTCCTGGCTCTTACGTCTAGTACCTCTGTGAGATCAACTGAAAAAAAAACACTTTTTCAATCAAAAAAATAAGATAATGTTACAAAGGAAATAATGCACAGGGCACGCATATAAATTTTCAGTACTTAATATTGTAAAAAGATGGTAGTATATACAAGTGAAATGAATTCAGCACTATAATTTCTTAAAATTTCAACATAAAGTGTTTAGTACCCTACACCAATTTCCTTCATTGGGCTCTAATATCTTTATGTTACAATACCCAAAATTGAGTCTTACTTTAAAAATGTAAAAAGGTAAAAGCAAAAAATTAAATGTACCTGGTTTATATAAATGCAGCTATATATTAATCTATCCTTGACATGGTTGAACTTCTGTTCAAGTCTACATGAGCCATTTTAGGACATTTTGGTTTATCTCCAGTTGTCTATTTGATTCCAGAGCACTTTCCAACTGCAGACCAGAATGTAACCTATGGAATAGTAATGCTGACTTTACTATTCTATGGGTGACTTTAATAACCCTACTATTAACTGGGAATCCTATATGACACCAAATGTACAGGCACAGAGATTGCTGGATTTTGTAAACACAAACTCCCTGAACCAGATAGTCAATACCAACCAGGGGTGCAGCCATACTGGATCTGGACCTCAGTAATATGGGAGAGTGCTGCACATACCCTCCTGTAATATTTTGCCTGATAAGGTCAGGCCAGAAAATAGTCTCCTCTGAAGTAAAAATAAAACCTAGACCTCCAGCTAAACCTGGAATATTCAGGAACTACTCTAAGGCTAACCTTCTGCTATTAAGTGATAACCTGGCAAATTTTCAAGCCCCCATAAAACCTGCGAACACTGCTGCCTATGCGAAACTGTTCATAGAAACCCTGTACAAGCATGTTAATAGCTGCATAGAGGTAGCTGTACCCACCAGGAAGAAGTACAGAAGTAACTCAAAAAAACAAGCCACCCTGGTGGAATTACAAAATCAATCGGATGTATAACAGAAGAAAGAAAATCATGGCAAAAATTAGGAAGTGCAGCACCCAGCAGGATAAAAGCACTCACATCAAACTAAACAAACACCTCAGAGGACAAATAATGTCTACCAAAGCCAAATTTAAGGTGAATTTGGCCTTCAAGACCAAAGACAACCACAAGGCATTCTTCAGCTATGTCCACAACCTCAAAGGCAATACACAATTATGCAGAGCTCATTGTAAATGGAGCCACCTATACTGAGCCAGAACATATAGCAAACCTACTGGCTGATAAATTCAGCTCCAACTTTACCCCTCTCTCCCCCTCAACCTTCCCTCAGGAAATACCATCAAATATAACTCCCCCTGCACTAGGGAACAGGTACTTAATGCTTTCTCTAAGGCCAAGAACACTACATCAATGGGCCCAGACAATATCCCAGGATGCCTTCTAAATAGCATGAAACATGACCTATCAGGGCCTCTGGAATTGCTATTTAACTATAGCCTCCAAACATGCTTCATGCCTCATGAATGGAGAACATCATCAGCAGTCATCCCTCTGCACAAAGGTGGGACATCCACAGACCATGGAAACTACAGACCCATAAGTCTCACTACTTTTATATGTAAAGCCATGGAAATAATTATCATGAAAATGATTAATAGTGATCTAGTAAACCTCCAGACATTGGACCCAACACAGTTTGGTTTCATCAAGGACACATCATGCCTACTCAACCTGGTGGACTTCTTTGAGAAAGTCATCAAAGCAATGGATGAGGGCAAAATGTTTCACACTGCCTACCTTGACCTGGCCAAGGCATTTGACACAATACCCCACTCAGGCATTGTTGACAAACTCATGAGGTTAGGTACAAACCCATATGCTACCTGGTGGACAGCAAACTGGCTCACAGACAGGACCCAGGAAGTTAGAATTGGGGAGTCCACCTCTACAAAGAGGCCAGTCACAAGTGGAGTCCCTCAGGGATCAGTCCTTGGACCGCTTCTTTTTGGCATTTACTTCTCTGAAGTCAAGGCCAATGTCAGTGGTCCCTGGCTGACTAAATTTGCAGATGAAATGTTCTCCCGGAGGGGCTGACCCAGACAAACAACTGATGTCAGAACCATGGACTAAAACTCAGTGCCAAGAAATGCATAATAGTATCCTTTGGGAAGACATCCACACCGGGTAACTATCATATTGACAACACACCCCTTAGAGTTGACCCAGTAGTCAGGGACTTAGGAACACATAGATAGTAATCTTGCCTTTGACCATCACATGTCTACCATTGTGAGGAAATCATTCGATGTTGCACAACTTATAAACAAAGGTATTGCATCTAAGTCCAAGGAAGTCATTATTCCACTGTATTCAACATTCATCAGACGTATCATTGAGTACAAATGCCTTCTTTGGTATGTACCTAACCAGGCATATCCAATAATTGGAATGTCCACAGAGGTTTCTCCCTAAAAGAATACAGGGCTTAAGTAAAATGTCCTATGTAGACCGCCTCAAGGCTCTATCCCTGTATTATGTTTCCTATAGGTTTTTGAGGGGAGATATATGCCTGACATAAAGGGCATTCTCAGACCCCACTCTGAAAGACCTCCTGCATAGCCGCAAAACAAACAGCACTAGAATTACTCATTCTAAAGACTTAAACCATGCCTGTAATATAAATAGGATTGGAGAGACAGGTATGTATCCCAGAGATTACCCAGTCTCTTAAACAAGCTTCCCATCCATGTGAAGCAGAGTTCCTCCCTAAGTCATGTGGGTCTTAGGGGTGCACCAGAGCTAGCCCCCACCTTGCAAAAAGCACTATAATTTAAATTTTCAGTGTATAAGGACTTGATAGAGTGTATTTAATCCACTGACTCTCAATGAGTTGACAATTTGATGAAATGTAAGAATGTCAGACAGTAAATACATACTGTTCCCTTGAAACTTGAAATAATGTAATCCTAGTAACCAATGTTCTGCAGACAACCAGTTTTTCTAAAATCAGTTTATACTGCATCACATCTAATTCCTGCCTAAGAATTCAGGGCCATAAAATCATTTAAGAAGCAAGACATGTATTTTACTCATGTGAGTGAAATGTGTATGATTTACATAACAGATAACAGAATGTCCCTATCTGTAGTCATCTCCTTTGAGAACCTAGGCAGAGATAAATAAAAAAAAGCTTAATTATATCCTTTTTTCAGTTCTGACACTGCTTTCATCAGTAGGACACATTACTATTATCTTTGTTTCAGTTCTGCAAGTGTTTGCGTCAGTAAATGGAATCTATACTTGGAAATACCTGAAAATGACTCATACTAAGACCTGATACATACTAAAAAAGTAATATGTTTGTTGAGCAGTTTTATCACAACCAAAAATAATGTAGGGTCAAAGGTGCAAAAACAGGGAAGGATTGTAAATATTCATCTTATAAACTTAGAAAGTTGCTAGAATAATAGGATTAGCGTTAGCATTAACATGTATTTTCTGAAGAAATGAAGTGCAAAACTTAAATACCTTTCATTATTTACTGACTTTAGTCCTAAATGATTTGCCAAAAAAATCTAATTTTATAAGAAACGGACCAAAAATGTGAGACAAAAAGATTCTGTGAAAATCTGGACAGCTGAGATGTATGTCCATGATGCCTGACAGTATTCACCTTATTTATTTATTAATTATTTTCAGTTTATTGTGTAGGTTTGTTATTATAATTATCTCTCCAGCCTTCAGAAAAAAATGAAAAGCACAAAAATAAGTATCATATCAGTCATTCTAGTGAGCACCTGTGCACTTATGATCTACAGGCATGACGTGCTGCATGTTTCATGTGGGCCTGACCCCACTGATCAGTGTGGGTTACGTAGTCAGCCTGATACAGTGGTGCTCACTTTACAGTGCCTCTTGGTCACAAGAGGCTTTTAGAGGTATATTAGCGATATGGTAGATATTTCCCAGTCAGCTGCCTACACTATATTAGATGCAGTCCTCACTACATGCAGGTAACATCGTAAAACGAGCACACTGATTGGCCAGCCAAACCTGCGTGCCCATCGAGAATATACAACGGAAAAAGGTCCGGTCGCCCGGACTTTTTTCCGTGGATATATTCTTTAATTTTAAGGGTTTAAAAAAAAAACAAAAGGCATTATAATGGAGATCTTCTTTTCTCTGTTGCTTACTTTCCCGAGCACTGATGTACTGGGTATGTGTGGGAACGCAAGTTCCAAACACATGCACAGTACATCAGCAATGGCAAAGTGGAGCTGTCCAGCGGCGGAAGGACAGCACGGCGCTGTTATACAAGGACATTATTTAAGAAAAGTAAGTATTTTTTTTCTTAAATAATGTCATTGTATAATAGCAATAACCCACTTCTTGATGTGGGTAATGCTGGATTTACCCATGGTTGTTGTTGTTTGGTCACTTGGGCTTCGCCCTCATGACCAAACCAGACCAACTGTGGGTAAATCCAGCAGTGTGGGTTATTGCTTAAGTATATAATGTACCTTAATGTCCAGGAATTTTGTGTTGCCATGCAGGCATTCCATAATGCTGCAGATTTTCTGATGCTGCTAGATGCTGCAGGTGGCATAAATACTGGCATTAGATGACCAGCGACACCAGAGATGATGGAGTGTATCATTAAGAACGGTAGCACTTTCTTAACTGCTACCTCATGTGTAAGCAGGTGACATCATCATGTGTATTTGTTCAGACATCTTAGAGTGTCTATGATGCTTGCATCTGTAAATGAATAATGTGTGATAGGTATTCTTCCATGGGGTAACTTTAGCTGTAAATACAGGCCTGCACCATTTTTGTATATGTGTGGTGGATGGCACAGTGTATGTTGACAGGTGTCTCACACTGTGTATATGGTGACGTTGATGCAGTACTGCAATGTTGGATGTAACTGCATACAATATTTGATGCAACATGGGTTTTGTGGTCAGGAAATCATATACAAAGCTAGTGCCGTGGATGTTTCTCATGGTTGCAACACTGGTTGGATATGAGTGTCTGCAACATTGTGAATGGCAAGAGAAATATATACACTTAAGAATAAAGCATGTGTAATCTTTCCTGCAACATTGGCCCTAAATACAGACCCGGAACAGTAGTAAGTGTGTGTGTGTGTGGGGGGGGGGGGTGATGTATAAATTAATTTATGGAGAAATAAATTTAGTCTGCAATATTTGATGCAGGTATATTTATGTATTGTGGTAGGCTGTGGAAAACTAATAAAATGTAAATATTTTGGCAGTGAATGCAGTCCTGAAATACTTCCTGCGAATGCAAATTTACATTGTGGGATGACAGAACAAGCTTATTGCAAATTCTTGTGATTCCAGGCTTTACAATACTGCATGTAAATGCAGACTTGTAACATATGCTCTTTGATAGGGTGGTAGAAGACACATGTAACGGAAAAGATGTGAATATAACAGCAGACATGTGAATGTTATGGATGTAACTCCAGCTCTGAAAAACAAAATGAAATATGTACTAGTTATTGTCAGAACCATTTAAAATTTAACTACACTGGAAGCAAAGTCATTCCAGCAGCATGCACTGGCTGCAATGGAAGTATATGCATTCCAGCAGCATGGATTAGTGGTTGACAAACACAAACTATGTTGCATTTACTGAGGTTTAAATAAAGGACTACAGCCTGCATTGGAGTTGTTGGAATAGCTGTATAATATAAATACAGAATAATTAAATGCAGGCCTGAGGCTGTATCATGTATTTTTAAAGGCAGAGATACATATTAAAGACTCAGAAAATGATGGAGATTATGGAGGGTGCAGAGACCTAGAAAGACCCAAAAAATCCATAGTAATCCATAGTGTTTGATAGTGTTTGCTGCCTTACAATACTGTAATAGAGCATTATTTATTATGAACATTACATAAAATGGAATGGAATTTGTTAGAAAGAAAATGACAAATAACCAGCTAAAAAGACCATGCAAATGCTATAATTTATTTATTCACATTCCAATAATCCTTTTAAGGGTTGTGGGAGAGTCTCTTGGCAAGCGATGGACATAAGAAATGTAGTAATTCAAAGGATACTAGTTCAATAAAGGATGCGCACACACACACACACACACACACACACACACACACACACACACACACACACACACACACACACACACACACACACACACACACACACACACACACCCCTATAATGAGACAAATCAGAGAGTCACCAATTCATCTAAATAAAATTCTTTGGGATGTGAGTTGAAATGAAAAACCACACAGAAAAGCCACACAAACACAAGGAGGACATAAAGACTTTATGTGGAAGGCTTCTCAGCTAGAAACCGCTGTGAGACAGCAGCACAAACTGTCATCATTAATGATAAAAATATTACTTTTATTAAGGTCTACATTACCTCACTAAAATGTTATGGATGAGAGTTTACAGAACAGGAGCAAGTACATTTAATAGTCAGCCTACTAACATTTAATCAACAAGCTTTCATTGGCACCCAGCTGAATCATTCTTTCCCCTACGCTGCATGGCTTTAGAAATCCACATCACCTACTATAGGTCTGCTGCTCAGACAGGGAACATTTTTTAGGTGGTAACTTCATCTTATGTCCAGGCATTGAAAGTGAGAGGTGGGCACAAGAAGGCCTTCATCTACAGTTGGCCTGCATTTTTCAGTTACGAACATAACTTGTCCCCTCCCACTGGCCAGCAGAAACAGAACAATGCCTATTATATCTAACCCAGTACATCTTCACTTTCCACTTATCTACATCTGCATATCTTGACTAGAGTGTGATGAAGTCCTTAGCTTGGTTTATACTTCTGCATCCCACCTTCATCACAGGGCTAACACATGAAGACTTCCTTCTAGGTAACACTCTAGCAGTTGGACCTATATCAGGTTCTGTACCCAGGATGGTTACAATACCATGGCTGCACCCTTCCATTCTTCTCTATGTGCCTTCTCTACCCAGCTCTTTTTGTACCCTGGCCCCTAAGTAAACATAGGTCACATCAACAAAGTACAATATTACAACTGTGTTGGAGACTCATCTAATATTAAGAGCATGTAATTTTCTGCAGTGCCAATTCATAATTTCTCCATGAATCATGCAAATCTGCAACAAATGTATACCCAACACTAGCACAGAAATGGGCTACTGCAAAGTGACAACATTACTGAACTTTTTTAAGCAAAATTATTGGATGCCCTTTATACAGAACTGCAATAAAAACAAATCAATGTGCTTGTAAAGAACAAGTAAGAACTTGCCTACCAACCTTCACAAACTAAAATGGCATTTTCAACAACTTGTATTTCAGAAACACAATACAACTCTTCTGTTTTTAACTATTAGTACCTACATTTATGTTAACATTTCAAGAATAGTCTAAACCCTATTAAAGTGCTCACCTTCCTTCTTCACCATACTAAAAATCTTTTAGTTTCTTACTGAGATATTTTCTATTGTATCTACACATGTAGTCTGTCTTTCTTTTTTATACTCTTCTTGTGTTTTTTTTTTCCATTTTCCATATTTGCTAATCAAAATATGTCCTTTAATTCCTGGTTGCCTTTAATCCTCAATTGTTCTTTCCCATAAACATCTATGTTTTCCTGTTCCTTTCTATAGTCCATTAGATATCCTGCTATGCAGTCTCCTTGTCTAACCAACCATCCCAAGAATCCTATCCTGGATGCTTTCAATGCCTTTCCAGAAACATTTCAATCCGTCTCAGTGCCATCTGTTTATATTTCACTGAAGCCTTTCTAAGAGACAGATTCTTGAAGCCAAAAGTTGTTAGCATGCTTAAGTCATGGTAGGGCGAGGTTACAACATTCATTACCTTTGCACACTCTGTCACTGACATCTACTTCAGAACAGCCGGAATTTTTCTACAAAAAGTATCATAGGCTTATATATCAGAGTATTATTTATTTGTGTTTTTCACTGAATATTAACTCAACTAAAGTTGTGGCTGCCTCTCTACAGAGTACTTTTTAGAATTTCTGTGTAGCCATTGATAGCAGTCAGGGGTGGTTTTATCTCATCACTGACATTCTGTCTTGGTTTGGGATGTTGGCATAATGGATAAGGTGTTCACCTTATAAACACAAGGTGCAGAGTTTGATTTTCATATGGGGTAATTGGCTAGGCTTAAAATTGCCCACAAGGGTAGTTAGTCTAGTACTAATCTATGAACCTTGTATAAGTGGTACATTTTGAGTTATCTCTGCTTAATATCAGAGCTTTGGCCGGCTAACATCTACCTGAAATCAGCTGGACGTATAAGTGAATTTAAGTACACTTTTATCTGCTCTTTTGCATATAGTACTGTATTTAATTTATTTATTTGCATTTTTCACTGAATATTAACTCAACTGAAGATGTGGCTGTCTCTCTACAGAGTACTTTTAGAATTTCTGTGTAGCCATTGATAACAGTGGGGGTAGTTTCACCTCATCCCTGACATTCTGTCTTGCCTTGCTATAAGTGGTACATTTTGAGTTATCTCTGCTTAATATCAGAGCTTTGGCCGGCTAACATCTACCTGAAATCAGCTGGACGTATAAGTGAATTTAAGTACACTTTTATCTGCTCATTTGCATATAGTACTGTATTTAATTTATTTATTTGTGTTTTTCACTGAATATTAACTCAACTGAAGTTGTGGCTGTCTCTCTACAGAGTACTTTTTAGCATTTTTGTGTAGCCATTGATAGCAGTGGGGGGTAGTTTCACCTCATCACTGACATTCTGCCTTGCCTTATATAAGTGGCACATTTTGAGTTATCTCTGCTTAATATCAGAGCTTTAGCCGGCTAACATCTACCTGAAATCAGCTGGACGTATAAGTGAATTTAAGTACACTTTTATCTGCTCTTTTGCATATAGTACTGTATTTAATTAATTTATTTGTGTTTTTCACTGAATATTAACTCAACTGAAGATGTGGCTGTCTCTCTGCAGAATACTTTTTAGCATTTTTGTGTAGCCATTGATAGCAGTGAGGGCTAGCTTAACCTCATCACTGACATTCTGTCTTGCCTTATATAAGTGGTACATTTTGAGTTACCTCTGCTTAATATCAGAGCTTTAGCCGGCTAACATCTACCTGAAATCAGCTGGATGTATAAGTGAATTTAAGTACACTTTTATATGCTCTTTTGCATATAGTACTGTATTTAATTTATTTATTTGTGTTTTTCACTGAATATTAACTCAACTGAAGTTGTGGCTGTCTTGCTACAGAGTAGTTTTTAGAATTTCTGTGTAGTCATTGATAGCAGTGGGGGTAGTTTCACCTCATCACTGACATTCTGTCTTGCCTTATATAAGTGGTACATTTTGAGTTATCTCTGCTTAATATCAGAGCTTTGTCCAGCTAACATCTACCTGAAATCAGCTGGATGTATAAGTGAATTTAAGTACTCTTTTATCTGCTCTTTTGCATATAGTACTGTATTACTTTATTTGTATTTTTCACTGAATATTAACTCAACTGAAGTTGTGGCTGCCTCTCTACAGAGTACTTTTTAGAATTTCTGTGTAGCAATTGATAGCAGAGGGGGGTAGTTTCACCTCATCACTGACATTCTGTCTTGCCTTATATAAGTGGTACATTTTAGGTTCATAGGTTCATAGGTTCATACTAGGCTATCTGCCCAAGGGCATTTATAAGCCTAGCCCATAGTTATGTGGCTTTCGCCACCCCTTTAGTTTGAATAAAAACTATGCCTATCATTTTGCTGTGCCTCTGTCAAGCAGTGACGCTGAAGTAATCCCTGGGGTATATCTGCAATCTCCCATCCATTGGTCAAGATTCCTCTTGAACAAGACCAGAGAGGTGCTCTGCCTCACATGTACCGGGATTTTGTTCCACAGCATAGGGAGTCTCTGGGTGATGAATCTGTCCCTCCAGCACGTTCTATTTATAACCGTGTCAAGGCTTAAGTCTTGTGGTTCTGAGGGATCTAGATTTTTGAGGTGAAGCATATTCATCAAATCTGGGTTTGACATGGCCTTATATGTCAGGCACAGGTCACCTCTGAGCAAGCGGTATGAGACTGAATAGAGCTGGAGTTCTTTCAGTCGGGCAGCATAAGACATATTTTGAGACCCTTTATCCTTTTGGTGAGGAACTTTTGGGGCCTTTCAAGCTGCAGCAGGTGTCTGGTCAGATACATTCCGACGGGCATTGTACTCAATCATAGGTCTAATAAGTGATGAGTACAGGGGACGATGACCTCCCTTGATCTAGATGTGAATCCCTTCATGATCAGGTGGGTGATATAGAAGGTTTTCCTAACTACTTTAGCAACATGAGTGTCAAACGAAGGCTACTGTCAACCTGGGTCCCCAGATCTCTGATGACTTTTCTGTGCTCAGTGGATTGCCACCTATATGGTAGCTAGGGTAGCCTTGTTTTTCCCAAAGGGTATGACTATGCATTTTTTGGCTTAACTTCAGGCCATGGCTCTGGCACCAGTTATCCATTTCTGTGAGGCCCTTCTGGAGGATATCTGTGTCAGATGTGTTTCACTATGGCGTTTGCAGTCATCTGCAAACCTTGTCATCCATAACCCTCCTGTGTTTGCTTGTACTTCAGAAAAGTAGATGCGAACAAGAGTGGACCCAGGACTGAGCTGTGGGACACCACTTGTGACAGGCTTTGAGTCTGACATGGCTCCAGCAACTCTGACCCTGTGGGTTCTGTCACTTAGCCAGTTTGCAACCCATCTTGTGATGTATGGGTTTACATTCAAGCTGATGAGTTTTTCGATGATACCTGAGTGGGGTATTGTGTCAAGGCCTTTGCCAGGTCGAGGTAGGCTGTATGGACTGCCCTCATCAATGGCCTTGGTGACTGTCTCAAAAGTCAACCAAGTTTAAGAGGCAGGATCTGCCTTGACAAAGCCAAACTGAGTTGGATCCAAAGTCTGCAAGTTCCTATGTCTTTATTTATGAGTTCCATTATGATCCTCTCCATGGCTTTGCAGATAAGGCTTGTCAAGCTAATGGGGCGGTAATTTCAGGGTCTGTGGAGGCACCGCCTTATGAAGTGGGACCACAGTGCGCCACCTGAGGTGAGGCTAAGATTCAACAGCTGCCCTAACTGTGCGGTTAATTCCTCATTGAGTTCATGAAGGGACACCATCCGGTCCCATGGATGCTGTGTTTTTGCCTTAGTGAGGGCAGTTCTCACCTGGGCGTTGGAGATGTTTGGGGGGCTACAATCCTCTGGAATAGATATCTCTCCTTTTGGGGGGGAGGGGGGGGAGAAGTTTACACTGAACCTGTCAGCCAGTATGTTGGCAATGTGTGTAAGTTCAGTAATTTTCACATCATTTTGAACTAATTCTGAGCATATCTGGGAGTTTCCTCCTAGGTTTCTAACATAGCTAAAGAAGGCCTTATGATTCTCTTTAGAGTCCTTTTGAGTTATCTCTTCTTAATATCAGAGCTTTGGCTGGCTAACATCTACCTGAAATCAGCTGGACATATAAGTGAATTTAAGTATACTTTTATCTGCTCTTTTGCATATATTACTGTATTTAATTTATTTATTTGTGTTTTTCACTGAATATTAACTCAACTGAAGTTGTGGTTGTCTATCTACAGAGTACTTTTTAGAATTTATGTGTAGCCATTGGATAGCATTGGGGGGGTAGTGTAACCTCCTCACTGACATTCAGCCCTGCCTTATATAAGTGGTACATTTTGAGTTATCTCTGCTTAATATAAGAGCTTTGGCCGGCTAACATTTACTTGAAATCAGCTGGACGTATAAGTGAATTTAAGAACACTTTTATCTGCTCTTTTGCATATAGTACTGTATTTAATTTATTTATTTGTGTTTTTCACTGAATATTAACTCAACTGTCTCACTACAGAGTACTTTTTAGAATTTCTGCGTAGTCATTGATAGCAGTGGGGGGTAGTTTCACCTCATCACTGACATTCTGTCTTGCCTTATATAAGTATTACATTTTGAGTTATCTCTACTTAATATCAGAGCTTTGTCCAGCTAACATCTACCTGAAATCAGCTGGATGTATAAGTGAATTTAAGTACTCTTTTATCTGCTCTTTTGCATATAGTACTGTATTACTTTAATTATTTGTGTTTTTCACTGAATATTAACTCAACTGAAGTTGTGGCTGTCGGTCTACAGAGTACTTTTTAGAATTTCTGTTTAGCCATTAATAGCAGTGGGGGGTAGTTTCACCTCATCACTGACATTCTGTCTTGCCTTTCTATAAGTGGTACATTTTGAGTTATCTCTGCTTAATATCAGAGTTTTGGCCGGCTGACATCTACCTGAAATCAGCTGGATGTATAAGTGCATTTAAGTACACTTTTATCTGCTCTTTTGCATATAGCACTGTATTACTTTATTTATTTGTGTTTTTCACTGAATATTAACTCAACGGAAGATGTGGCTGTCTCTCTGCAGAGTACTTTTTAGAATTTCTGTGTAGCCATTGATAGCAGTGGGGGGCAGTTTCACCTCATCACTGACATTCTGTCTTGCGTTTCCATAAGTGGTACATTTTGAGTTATCTCTGCTTAATATCAGAGCTTTGGCCAGCTAACATCTACCAGCTGGACGTATAAGTGGATTTAAGTACACTTTTATCTGCTATTTTGCATATAGTACTGCATTTAATTTTTTTATTTGTGTTTTTCACTGAATATTAACTCAACTGAAGTTGTGGTTGTCTCTTTACAGAGTACTTTTTAGAATTTCTGTGTAGCCATTGATAGCATTGAGGGGTAGTGTCACCTCCTCACTGACATTTTGCCTTGCCTTATATAAGTGGTACATTTTGAGTTATCTCTGCTTAATATCAGAGCTTTGGCCGGCTAACATTTACTTGAAATCAGCTGGACATATAAGTGAATTTAAGAACACTTTTATCTGCTCTTTTGCATATAGTACTGTATTTAATTTATTTATTTGTGTTTTTCACTGAATATTAACTCAAATGAAGTTGTGGCTGTCTCCCTACAAAGTACTTTTTAGAATTTCTGTGTAGTCATTGATAGCAGTGGGGGTAGTTTCACCTCATCACTGACATTCTGTCTTGCCTTATATAAGTGGTACATTTTGAGTTATCTCTTCTTAATATCAGAGCTTTGGCTGGCTAATATCTACCTGAAATCAGCTGGACATATAAGTGAATTTAAGTATACTTTTATCTGCTCTTTTGCATATATTACTGTATTTAATTTATTTATTTGTGTTTTTCACTGAATATTAACTCAACTGTAGTTGTGGCTGTCTCTCTACAGAGTACTTTTTAGAATTTCTGTGTAGCCATTGATAGCATTGAGGGGTAGTTTCAGCTCATCACTGACATTCTGTCTTGCTTTATATAACTGATATATTTTGAGTTATCTCTGTTTAATACAAGAGCTTTGTTTGGCTAACATTTACCTGAAATCAGCTGGATGTATAAGTTAATTTAAGTACACTTTTATATGCTCTTTTGCATATAGTACTGTATTTAATTTATTTATTTGTGTTTTTCACTAAATATTAACTCAACTGAAGTTGTGGCTGTCTCTCTACAGAGTACTTTTTAGAATTTCTGTGTAGTCATTGATAGCAGTGGGGGGTAGTTTCACCTCATCACTGACATTCTGTCTTGCCTTATATAAGTGGTACATTTTGAATTATCTCTGCTTAATATCAGAGCTTTGGCAGGCTAACATGTACCTGAAATCAGCTGGATGTATAAGTGAATTTAAGTACACTTTTATCTGCTCTTTTGCATATAGCACTGTCTTCTTCTTCTTCTTTTGGCTTTTCCTGGTTAGGGGTCGCCACAGCAGATCACCTGTCCGCTCATGATTGGCAGTGAAGTTTTACAACAGTGCTCAGCCCGCTTCCACAGAAGGCACACATGCACTCACACCTAGGGCAATTTAGAGTGTCCAATCCACCTGCAGCATGTCTTTGGGAGGAAACTGGAGCACCCCGGAGGGAACTGACCAGAGATAGGGAGCAGACTCTGCACTGCACAGACCCAGCTGAGGATCGAACCAGAGAACCTCTTGCTGTGAGGCAACAATGCTAACCACTGCAGCACCGTGGCCTCCCTTGCATATAGCACTGTATTTAATTTATTTATTTGTGTTTTTCACTGAATATTAACTCAACTGAAGTTGTGGCTGTCTCTCTACAGAGTACTTTTTAGAATTTCTGTCTAGCCATTGATAGCAGTGGGGGGTAGTTTCACCTTATCACTGACATTCTGTCTTGCCTTATATAAGTGGTACATTTGAGTTATCTTTGCTTAATATCAGAGCTTTGGACGGCTAATATCTACCTGCAATCAGCTGGACGTATAAGTGAATTTAAGTACACTTTTATCTGCTCTTTTGCTTATAGTACTGTATTTCATTTATTTATTTGTATTTTTCACTGAATATTAACTCATCTGAAGTTGTGGCTGTTTCTCTGCAGAGTACCTTTTAGAATTTCTGTGTAGCCATTGATAGCAGTGGGGGTAGTTTAACCTCATCACTGACATTCTATCTTGCCTTATATAAGTGGTACATTTTAAGTTATCTCTGCTTAATATCAGAGCTTTGGCTGGCTAACATCTCCCTGAAATCAGCTGGAAGTATAAGTAAATTTAAGAACACTTTTATGTGCTGTTTTCCATATAGTACTGTATTTCATTTATTTATTTGTGTTTTTCACTGAATATTAACTCAACTGAAGTTGTGGCTATCTCTCTACATAGTACTTTTTAGAATTTCTGTGTAGGCATTGATAGCAGTGGGGGTAGTTTCAGCTCCTCACTGACATTCTGTCTTGCCTTATATAAGTGATGCATTTTAAATTATCACTGCTTAATATCAGAGCTTTGGCTGGCTAACATCTCCCTGAAATCAGCTGGACGTATAAGTGAATTTAAGTACACTTTTATCTGCTCTTTTGCATATAGTACTGTATTTAATTTATTTATTTGTGTTTTTCACTGAATATTAACTCAACTGAAGTTGTGGCTGTCTCTCTACATAATACTTTTTAGAATTTCTGTGTAGGCATTGTTAGCAGTGGGGGTAATTTCACTTCATCACTGACATTCTATCTTGCCTTTCTATAAGTGGTACATTTTGAGTTATCTCTGCTTAATATCAGAGCTTTGGCCAGCTAATATCTACCTGCAATCAGCTGGACGTATAAGTGAATTTAAGTACACTTTTATCTGCTCTTTTGCTTATAGTACTGTATTTCATTTATTTATTTGTGTTTTTCACTGAATATTAACTCAACTGAAGTTGTGGCTGTTTCTCTGCAGAGTACCTTTTAGAATTTCTGTGTAGCCATTGATAGCAGTGGGGGGGGGTAGTTTAACCTCATCACTGACATTCTGTCTTGCCTTATATCAGTGGTACATTTTGAGTTATCTCTGCTTAATATCAGAGCTTTGGCTGGCTAACATCTACCTGAAATCAGCTGGATGTATAAGTGAATTTAAGTACACTTTTATCTGCTCTTTTGCATATAGTACTGTATTTCATTTATTTATTTGTGTTTTTCACTGAATATTAACTCAACTGAAGTTGTAGCTGTCTTTCCAGAGTACTCTTTAGAATTTCTGTGTAGCCATTGATAGCAGTGGGGGTAGTTTCACCTCATCACTGACATTATGTCTTGCCTTATATAAGTGGTACATTTTGAGTTATCTCTGCTTAATATCAGAGCTTTGGCTGGCTAACATTTACCTGAAATCAGCTGGATGTATAAGTGAATTTAAGTACACTTTTATCTGCTCTTTTGCATATAGTACTGTATTTAATTTATTTATTTGTGTTTTTCACTGAATATTAACTCAACTGAAGTTGTGGCTGTCTCTCTACATAGTACTTTTTAGAATTTCTGTGTAGGCATTGATAGCAGTGGGGGTAGTTTCACTTCATCACTGACATTCTATCTTGCCTTTCTATAAGTGGTACATTTTGAGTTATCACTGCTTAATATCAGAGCTTTGGCTGGCTAACATCTACCTGAAATCAGCTGGATGTATAAGTGAATTTAAGTACACTTTTATCTGCTATTTTGCATATATTACTGTATTTAATTTATTTATTTGTGTTTTTCACTGAATATTAACTCAACTGAAGTTGTGGCTGTCTCTCTATAGAGTACTTTTTAGAATTTCTGTGTAGCCATTGATAGCATTGGGGGTAGTGTCACCTCATCACTGACATTCTGTCTTGCCTTATATAAGTGGTACATTTTGAGTTATTTCTGCTTAATATCAGAGCTTTGGCCGGGTAACATTTACCTGAAATCAGCTGGAAGTATAAGTGAATTTAAGAACACTTTTATGTGCTGTTTTCCATATAGTACTGTATTTAATTTATTTATTTGTGTTTTTCACTGAATATTAACTCAACTGAAGTTATGGCTGTCTCTCTACAGAGTACTTTTTAGAATTTCTGTCTAGCCATTGATAGCAGTGGGGGGTAGTTTCACCTTATCACTGACAATTTGTCTTGCCTTATATAAGTGGTACATTTTGAGTTATCTCCACTTAATATCAGAGCTTTGGCCAGCTAACATGTACCTGAAATCAGCTGTACATATAAGTAAATTTAAGTACACTTTTTATCTGCTCTTTTGCCTATAGCACTGTATTTAATTTATTTATTTGTGTTTTTCACTGAATATTAACTCAACTGAAGTTGTGGCTGTCTCTCTACAGAGTACTTTTTAGAATTTCTGTGTAGCCATTGATAGCAGTGGGGGGTAATTTCACCTCCTCACTGTCATTCTGTGTTGCCTTTCTATAAGTGGTACATTTTGAGTTATCTCTGCTTAATATCAGAGCTTTGGCCCGCTAACACTTACCTGAAATCAGCTGGATGTATAAGTGAATTTAAGTACACTTTTATCTGCTCATTTGCATATAGTACTGTATTTAATTTATTTATTTGTGTTTTTCACTGAATATTAACTCAACTGAAGTTGTGGCTGTCTCTCTATAGAGTACTTTTTAGAATTTCTGTGTAGCCATTGATAGCATTGGGGTGTAGTGTCACCTCATCACTGACATTCTGTCTTGCCTTATATAAGTGGTACATTTTGAGTTATTTCTGCTTAATATCAGAGCTTTGGCCGGCTAACATTTACTTGAAATCAGCTGGAAGTCTAAGTGAATTTAAGAACACTTTTATCTGCTCTTTTGCATATTGTACTGTATTTAATTTATTTATTTGTGTTTTTAACTGAATATTAACTCAACTGAAGTTGTGGTTGTCTCTCTACAGTTAGTTCCTCACCCACCCTCCCTGTTCTTGTTTTGGTGTTAATGTTGGTGGCTTTGAAATTTCCCACCCCTCTTGTAGATTTGTATTTGGATACTCCTTCTGGGCCCATCTCATTTGTTCACTCAACTGAGTTCAGTGAGATCATATTCTGATTTCAGGCATTCCTGCTGTGTACAAAGAGAGCATTTGGGAAGGACATCCTCTGAAGCCTCTTAATCCTGCTCTGTTCCCTCCCTCAAAAAAAAAAAAAAAAAAAAAAAAAAAATATATATATATATATATATATATATATATATATATATATATATATATATATATATATATATATATATATATAGAGAGAGAGAGAGAGAGATTTTATTCAGCTGCTCTTACTGTAACTGTCTTAGTTGCTCTTCTACATGCTGTTATCTGTTCAGTCGCTCTTACTCTGCACTTATTACTGCTTGTTAGTAGCCTTCTAATTTACTGCCTTCTGAACTTGTTTTTAGTAATTTGTTAATTTAATTGCATTTATTTGAACTGTATTTGCCATAGTGTTGCTACACACTCGGGTGTGCTGGCCTGCACTACAATTTGAATTGTATTTACTGCTGTTTTTGCTGCTTTTCTGTAACAAAAAGGAAAAAAATTCTAAGCTTGTTTCCTGCCTTTCCTGTAACTAGTCAATCCAGATACAGGGCTGGATTCAAGAAGGCTTGCACGGAGTCTAAGAGTAGAGTAAGACTCCATGCAGCCAACAAGTTTACCGAGCAATCCAGGAACAGCCGGCAGGAGCGTGCAAGAGAGCTCCTAAAACTCCTCTTACACGGACAGGGCTAGGTTATGCAAATTACCTCATTTTCTGCTGAAAGGTATGCAAATGAGGTAAATTTGCGATTCAGGAAACCCTAACCTGTCCGAGTAAGAGTAGTGTTATTTGCAGAAATGTACTCCGTTGACAACTGAGTACGGTTCTGCAAATAGGAAAACGGAGCCGTGACAGCACCAAAAAAAGGATGCATCCAGTCAAGGAAGCATACCAATGTCCAAAAATATGGCCATTGGCAATGTCCACTGATGCAAAATTAAAATAAAATAATTTTTTTTTATCCCGATCGTCGATGTTTAAGAGTAGCGGAACGCAGCTCAAAAGCGCTGCGCTCTAAAAACCAGAAAACCAATAATTAAAATCCACAAATGTGGATTTTACACTAATCCCTAATATACAATGCAAGGGAATGGCAGTCCAAAGACAACATGGCTACCGAGTAGAGGTTGCTAAGGGGGGAAGCTCAGTCTAAGAGATGTAACCAAGCATTAGTAGGCAATCCTATGCAAATGAGGGTAAGGATAATGAATCCCAAGTTCACATAGCAAATGAGCACAGTCAGTAGGATAAGGGGTGTAACAGAGTAGACGATAGGTGACATCATAAGGGGGGTATGTCTGAAAGACGTGAAGCTCATTGGAGTAGAGTGGCATGTGTCCACTGTCAGATACTAATCACTGGAAGAGGTGTATCAACAGGTACCCAAGCTAAAGGCAAGAAATTGAAGGTGTATGCCGTGAACAACATCAAAGTTTCTTGTGGAAATGCCTGCAACATGTATGCGTGCATGTGCGCGCCTGTAAAACCGAGTAAGCCTGTGTGCGCGCGTTTAAGCCGGAGTAAGCAAGTGTAAGGATGTTCAAACCCGTGTAAGCGTGTTTGCACCTGTGTGCATGCGTGTTAGCAAGAATAAGCAAGTTGTAGCCCGTGTAAGCATGTGTGCGCACGTGTGAGCTGGTGTGCACGTGTTAGCGCTTGTTTGCGCGGCGCTGCCCCCCTGATGAAACAGAAAGGGAAAAAGAAGCACAACAAATAGTAGGAAGTTAAACAGGGAGGACTAGCAGAGCTAGCAGGTGAAAACAATAAGAATCAGGCAATTACGCAGGCAGTACACTAGCCCAGCCCAGCCCAGCACTTAAAACATAGCAAACAACTTTTCACTATGTTTTTCTCAGAGACACTGCAACACTGCAGTAAGCTAATAGAAGTGAAAACTGAAACAAGCTTTACTGAGACAAAGAAATGTTAGGGGCTGCCATTGCTGTTATAAGGCAACATATGCAACATGCTGAGGGTGGTGACAATACGAATGCTGCTGAGCAACCCACAGTGAGGAGATGGAGAAGAGTGTACAGGCCCAGGGTAATCTACCAGGGGCTACATGAGCTGGAGATAGTGGAGCGCTATAGAGTGGACAGAGACCTCATGCAGCAAATTGTTGAGCTGTGCAGGCCATGCCTCACACACAGAACCAACAGAGGGGAACCCATCCCAGTGGAAATCAAGGTATGTGTTAGCCTAAGAATACAAGCAACAGGTACCTTCCAGAGACCAACTGGCGATATGATGGGGATTTCACAGGCATCAGCATCCAGGGTACTGCACCAGTTCCTGAATGCCATGTCAGCACATGTCGGTGATCATGTATATTTCCCCAATTCCTGTGAGGTATTGGCCAGCAATATGCATCTCTTCCAGCAAATAGCAGAATACCCTGAGGTAGTGGGTGCAATAGACTGCATGCACATTTGCATCAAAGCACCAGCTGGTGAGCGGGGTAGGGTCTACTATAACCGCAAGGGTTACCCCTCCATCAACTGCCAGGTGTGATGCCCAGGGCATAATAATGAATGTGTGTGCTGGCTGCCCTGGAAGCTACCGTGACTCCCATATCTGGCATCTGAACCAGCTGTATCAGACATTTGCCAATGCAGACATCCCTCATGGTCACCTAGGGGGGGATGCTGGATATGCACTTGAGCCGTGGCTGATGACACCCATCAGAAATGCACACACACCTGAACAGGAACGCCATAATGAGGCACACGCACAAACACAAAATGTAATCGAGCATGTGTTTGGGCTGCTCAAGTCACGGTTCCGGTGCATGGACACATCTGGTGGAGCCTTGCAGTACTCACCAACTACATGTACCCAAATAGTCATGGTATGTGCTATGCTACACAATATGATCCTGCGAAAACAGCTGCAGCAGGAGCAGCATAGGGCTGGGCACAACAGTCCCCCCACCATTGCCAAGGCCATCACAGGCAGAGCGTGACTTGGAGGAGGAACAACCTGAGCCTGCCCCAGTAGGCAGAAGGAGGTGTGCCCAGTATGCTTTGGCCTTGGCAAAGAGGCAACACATAGCATATACACTGGCTCAGTAGGAACCCTGGAAATGATACCTCTCTGACTGCACATATAGTAAAAGGGATGCCTAACTTGACACTACCTGTTAACAAACATGTATAGGGAGTGTAAAATGTGCATCCGACATAGGCAGCCCTGCAGCACCACCTGTGGCATGATTGCCATGTGTTAAGCAATATAAAGCAGTGCTAAACAGCTCTCACCACTATTTAGTATATGTAAACAAAATTGCACACACTAAGTAGCACAACTTCAGGCAATGTTGAGCAATATTGGGCACTGCTCAGCAATGTTGGTTAACATTGAGCAGTGTTGTGCAAGTTTGGTCAAATTTGGGCATAGTTCAGCAAAAGCAGGTAAACATGGTCATCTTTGCTTCACTGTTCCTGAAGCAGTCTGTTCTGCCCAGTATGAAGATGTGAAGCAGTGACAGTCCTCGAACCCAGGATACTGTACACTATAGTCATAGTACAGAACCACTAAACCATGACAGTGGTTAGCTTGTGTGAAGAAATGTTGATAACTCTATGCAAAGTATCTCATGGAAACCTTGCAGGCATAGCATAATCCCTGTCGAGTTAAGACACAAAGGTGAGGCCTGCAGTAAGAATAGAACCTGATATTCAACACACATATAGTATAAATGTTAATATTGGTAATGTTCACACACATCAACAAATGTAGTAGACCTCAGACAGCAACATACTGCAAAGTCACACTGGGCATGCTCACACACTTGACTAAATGAGACACATTTCAGGCAACAAAACACTGAAAGGATGAACTGGGCATGCTCACACACTTAGGGCATGTCTGAGTACAGCAGTGGGCCACACATATCCGTCAGTTGCATGGGTTAACCCAGGAACCTTGCACTATTCACCAATCCACCTTGTACACACAGTTATATGACAACAGACACATATATAATATAGTGGAACCCTGTCATAATGAAATATGTTATGCAGATACTTAGGTTGTTCATAGAAAGTGGGAAAGCAAAGAAGAAACAAAACCTGCAATCAGTACCATCAATGAACAATGTGCATCCTGAACATTATCATAGGTTCAGAGGTTGATACTAGGCTATCTGCCCTAGGGTATGTGTAAGCCTAGCCAGAGTGTGTTTGGCTTTCGCAACCCTGCTAGATTAGTATACTGTGCCTGTGAATAGTAGGTCACACAAGATATCCCACATATGTTCATTTTATTGTGCCTCTGTCTAGCAGGGACCCAGAACATATCCCAGGGCTAAACATACGATCATCCATCCACTTGTCAAGATGTCACCTGTAGGTGGTCAGTGGGGGTCTCTGCGTATGTGGGACTGGGATCTCATTCCAGAGTGACTGGAGCCTCTGGGATGGAAATCTGCCCCTCCAGTATGTCCTATTAATATCAGTGCAGATGTTCCCATCCCTGGAGCGTGTAGCTGTAAGGGACTTTGATATCCTGAGTTGGAGCCTGTACATCAATGCTGTGATGGACATGGCTTTAAACAACAGGCACAGATCGCATCCAAGTAGGCAGTAAGTGACTGAGGAGAGCTGGAGTCACCATAGCCAAACTACTCATACCATCTGTGTGAGTCCCTAGATCTACTTGGTTATGTACTTTTGTGGACATTACAGTTGCTGCAGGTGTTGGGTAAGGTACATCCAAAATGGGGCATTGTATCCAAGCATGGGCCTGATGAGTATAGGGGCACAATGACCCCACTTGATCTAGATGTGAAACCCTATGGGATAAGGTGGGCTATATAGAAGGTGTGTCCAACAACATTGGCAACGTGATTGTCAAAGGCGAGAGTACTAACTATTCATGTCCCCAAATCACAAATCACACCCACCATACGTGATGTATCATCACCTATGTAGTAATGTGTGGGCACATTGTTATTACAAAAGGGGATGACTATGCATCTAATGGAAGGTAGCTGTAGGCCATGGCTCTGGCACCAGTTATCCATCTCTGTGAGACCCTTTCTGAGGATGCTTGTGCCAGCTGGGGAGTTGATTATGGCACACAGTTTGCAGTCATCTGTGAACATGGTCAGCCATATTCCTCCTGTGGTAGCTTGTACATCTTGAGAAATATATACCAAACAAGAGAGGTCCCAGGACTGAGCACTGTGGGATGCCACATATAACTGGTGTATAGTCAAACATGGCACCTGCAATACTGACCATGTGGGTGCTATCCATGATCCAGTTAGCAATCCATCTTGTGACATATGTGTAGATATTGAAGCCGTTGAGCTTATGTATAATGGCCGAGTGGGGTACTGTGCTGAACTGTTGTGTGAGATCCAGGTAGGCTGTGTGGACAACCCTCTGTATGTCTATGGACCTGGTAACTGTTTAAAGATGTCAAACAGGTTCAAGAGGTAAGATCTGCCCACAACAAAGCTGAAATGTGTAGGATCCAGTGTCTGTAGGTTCACAATGTCTATGTGTATGTGTTCCATGACGATACACTCCATAGCTTAGCAGACCAGGATAGTTAGGCTTATAGTGCGATATTGTCCAGGGTCCCTTGTAGCACCACCTCTGTGGAGCGGGAACACTGTTGCTGTATGCCATTCCTTGGGTACATATCCTGTAGTAACTCTGATATTGAACAGTGACATAATGTGAGTGTTAGGTTCATCATGAATCTCGTGTAAGCCACAGGCAGGGACACCGTCTGGTCCCATTGATGCTGTATTTTCTGCTATGGAGAGGGCAGCACTCACCTGTTCACCTGTGATGTCAGGGAGGCTACACCCTGTTGGATGGACATATGCACCGTAGGGGGGATGGGGGGGAAACATTTCCACTGAACCTGTCTGCCAGTATGTTTGCAATGTCAGTGGGTTCACTGTATGTTTTGTCATTATGCAGTAACTCACAGCGTATCTGTGAGTTCCCACCCAGGTCCCTGACATAACTAAAGAAGGCCTTGTGATTGTTCTTAGTGTCTGTTGCAAGTGTCCATTAGAAGTGGCCCTTAGATGAATCAACAAGTGTTCATAGCTATTCCATAGTACTGATCAGAGATGCCTTCCTTTTTGGGATTGTTCTCTATCATGTAGTAGCCTCCTCCTGTCATTGTATAGCTTATTAATGGCCGAGGTCCACCAGACAGGTCCCCTGCCTTTGGAGGGGTGAGTCTTGTAGTTATCTGGGATAGCACGATCCATGCATTCTAGTAGTTGTCCATAGAATGGGTTTGTAAAGTATTAAGTCATCTGAGCTGTAATTAACACTGTCCCAGGGTCTTTGACGGATACCACCTCAGTTTGTAGAAGTGTGATGTTTTCTTATGAGAAGTACTTCACTGAGATCACCTAGGATGGGGGTGTGGACGGGATATGTATGTCCAGTGAGATAAATGTATGGTCTGACCTTAACAATGAGGGGTATACCTCTGGTGTGGAACACAGAGTCCCCATGTTGGTGATGATCATGTCCCACATGTTTTACCCTCCTGTGGTTGTGGTGACCAGTTCTGCCATAGCATTTGAGTCTATAAATACTAGCAACTGTTGTGTGAGGGTGTTGGTGCTTGAGTAGTATTCCCAGTCAATGTTTGTGTATTTGAAGTCACCCAATATAATGGTGTTTGGAGAGACCTTCATATTCCCCAGTGTTCCCAGGAATACCGAGTGTTGTTCCCGAGTTTGGGAGTGTGGTCTGTAGCAGTCTACAAACTGAAATGCAGTTTGGACCACTGTTAGTTGAACATGTACATTCTCCGATGCTTTGTGCAGTGCTACCAACCCGGAGGTGTGTGTATGTTTGATGTATATGGATACTCCCCCTATTTTTGTTGGCCGGTCCGAGTCTTGTGTCTGAAAAGCATGGCATGAAGTAAAACCTGGTAGTGCTGGTGTGCTTTTGGGAGCCTGAACCAGGTGTCTGTTACTGCACATATATCGACAGTCTCCATACTGAGGTGAGTCCTGAGTGCATGCATTCTGAAGGTTAGACATCTGTTGTTGAGCAGCATTACTCTCCGTTTTCTTTACCCTGTAACGTCTATGGAGGTGGTTTTGTCTTCTGAGCCTCGCTTAAAGCAGCCACTATGGGGGTGGCAAGAGCCTTAGCCAGAATTTGAAAGCCTAGGGGTGACAGGTGCATGGCGTCCATAGCGAAGTTATGTGGCATGTCGAGCATGTAATCCCAGGCTGACAGACACTGGATCCCCTTTGAATGACACCAATATGTTAGCCAACTGTTAAAAGTGATCAGTTTGTCTGTGTACTGTGACATCATTCTCAGTGAGGGTAAGATGCTACACAAGGTCAGGGTCATACTGGCCTGGGCTACATGATCAGAGAGCTCCTCTATGTCTCTTGTCATGTAGTCCAGGGAGGAACGTCTGAGGGTTTACACACCAGCATGGTCAATGATGGAGCCATATTTGTACTTGCTTTGGAGTGACCTAAGTGCATGTGTTATGTGGCAGATCCTGGCACCCGACAGACAGCACAAAGTGACCTTTTCCTTGTTCAGCCTGGTGAGTGGGACGTCAGTGTGACCGACAATAAGAGTCACCTATTACAAGTGTATTAGGTGTGTTGTTTAGGCCTAAGGGCAGTGACTGTGTGGCACACTGACTTTGTGAACTATGTGATATGTGTATATAGTTGTGGGTTAGCAGTTGTTTGGGTGTCTGCTTTGGATGTCTCTGCTGCTTAGGCAGAGTATATTTAGAGCCTCTGAGTATGTGTTTGTGTGGTAATGTATTTGGTTTGCTGTCGGTATAGGTCCATGTGAGACTGGATTAGTGGTGTGTGTAGTTACCTTCACCACCTGATAGACTGTGCCAGTCACAGGTTGAGAGAGCTCAGCCTCCTGTTTGTCTATACAGTTGCATCTCTCACATATATCAGAGTTTGTTGGTAGGAGGACAGGGTTGTCTGTGTACATAAGGCAGTTGTAACATTGCGTCAAAATTCCAATATGCACCAGATGGACTGGAGAGTACACGCAAAACTGACCTTTGGACATGCCAGGATATCATGATGACATACTCTGTTGACTGATCACAAAGGATTAGTAGTGTGTTAAGTATGTAAAAGAGTATAACAGGGCTTTAGTGGTCAGGTTTGTCATTGTTTTGTAAAGATTATCTGCAAAGGAGTACAGACAGAACCATTACACCTCCTTCAGCTATGTCAGAAATAGCAAAGTACAGTCATATATGTCCTGAGTCAGGGTCAACTGTACCTGACTGACAATGTCGACATCCTGTCAGACAGGCCCATACATACATACCCACCTCCCAGTGACAAAAGGCCCTATCATCATACCAGGAGATATCACATGTAGAATGGGTAAACTGCTCCTCCCAAAGCCAAATGAATGCCATCACGTGGATAACATTGTTTCCCCATATGTGTCATAAGTGGACAACAGAACAGACAGACCCTGCATCTGAACAGTCTGTTGAGCCTCACCCTCTCTACAAAATCTTACACTGTTGAATGTGTTACAGCAACATATGGCACACCCCACAAGTGTTGGTGCACAACAGACCATGGGAACTATAGTCCTATAAGCCTATGAAGTCTGAACTGTTAGACCATGGAGTCCATCATGATTGCAGTTAGAAACAGAGCTATTGTAATCTGACAAACACACAACCCAACCAACTGTGGTATGTTAATGAGCATATCATGTTCCTCAAACCTGCTAGATTGTTTTCAAGGCAGCCACCCAGGACATACATCATTGAAAGGAGCTACACAAGTCCCACATAGACTTTGAATAGCCCTTTATCAACATCACAGACACATGTTGTATCCATAAAACCAACAATCTGTGCATAAATATGTATTGTCATATGAAGGAATGGCAATTTGTCCACAGATAGATCACACAAGCTATGAATTGTGGAGTCCTGTTAAAGCTGTTCACACCTGCTGACCCACAAGGTTCATTCCTGGGATTGCATAAAACAAAGTGCACACACATTACTATGATGATGAGTCTGATGATGTCAGCATCCTACAAATAAAGCAGGAGAATAGAAACCACACAGTAAAGCATATAGCGCGTTGTGTTAATGCGTATCTTTCTAGTATCATAACATAGTTAGGTAGGGGGTTGAATCTTGCAATTGCTGTGTGTGTGGGGGTGTATATGTGTGTGTGTGATTCTCTTTGGGAGTAGTAGACTTTGACAACACATTAAAAGAAGTGAACTCCTCTTTGCCAAGTCTGATGATGTCAGTATCCCACAAATACAGCAGTGGAAATGAAATCACCCAGTAAAGTATATAGCGCGTCATGTTAATGTGCCCTAGTGTCATAACATAGTTAAGTAGGGGTTTGAATCCTACAAATGCTGTGTGTGTGAGATTCCCTTTGAGAAGAGTGGCCTTTTTAGAGACTGTGAAAACACAACAAAAGAGGTGAATTCCTCTTTGCCAAGTCTGATGATGTCAGTATCCCACAATTACAGCAGTGGAAATGAAAACACCCAGTAAAGCATATAGCGCATCGTGTTAATGCGTATCTCCCTAGTGTCATGACATAATTAGATAGGGGTTTGAATCCTACAAATGCTGAGTTTGTGTGTGAGATTCTCTTTGAGAGGAGTGGTCTTTTTGGAGACTGTGAAAACACAACAAAAGAGGTGAATTCCTCTTTGCCAGATGTGATGATGTCAGTATCCCATAAATACAGCTTTGGAAATGAAAACTCGCAGTAAAGCATATAGTGCGTTGTGTTAATGCGCATTTCCCTAGTGTCATAACATAGTTAGGTAGGGGTTTGAATCGTGTGAATGTGCGTGTGTAAGATTCCCTTTGAGAGGAGTGGCTTTTTTGGAGACTGTGAAAACACAACAAAAGAGGTGAATTCCTCTTTGCCAAGTGTGATGATGTGAGTATCCCACAAATACAGCTTTGGAAATAAAAACGCCTAGTAAAGTATGTAAAGCATTGTGTTAATGCGCATCTCCCTAGTATCATAACATAGTTAGGTAGGGGTTTGAATCCTGCAAATGCTGACTGTGTGTGTGTGAGATTCCCTTTGAGAGGAGTGGCCTTTTTGGAGACTGTGAAAACACAACAAACGAGGTGAATTCCTCTTTGCCAAGTGTGATGATGTCAGTATCCCACAAATACAGCTTTGGAAATGAAAACTCCCAGTAAAGCATATAGTGCGTTGTGTTAATGTGCATCTCCCTAGTGTCATAACATTGTTAGGTAGTGATTTGAATCCTGCAAATGCTGACTGTGGGTGTGTGAGATTCCCTTTGAGAGAAGTAGCCTTTTTGGAGACTGTGAAAACACAACAAAAGAGGTGAATTCCTCTTTGCCAAGTGTAGTGATGCCAGTATCCCACAAATACAGCTTTGATAATGACAACTCCCAGTAAAGCATATCACGTGTCGTGTTAATGCGTATCTCCCTAGTGTCATAACATAGTTAGGTAGGGGTTTGAATTGTGCAAATGCTGAGTGGGGCTGTGTGTGTCTAATCCTATGAGAGGAGTGACCTTTTTGGAGACTGTGAAAACACATTAAAAGAGGTGAAGTCCCCTTTGGCCGCTTTGATGATGTCAGTATCCCACAAATACAGCAGTGGAAATAAAAGCTCCCAGTAAAGCATATGGCGCATCGTGGTAATGCATACCTCTCTAGTATCATAACATAGGTAGGTAGGGGTTTGAATCCTGCAATTGCTGAGTGTGTGTGTGTGTGTGTGACACTGTTGAGCAATGTGTTGTGGGTTTTGCTTTTACTACTGTATGACATATCAGTAAAACAACAGTATGTGCATTGCACACTTCAGGTATCTGTGTGGCAAATACACATATGTACATGTGACCTAAATTGGTAACTGTGTGGCCAAGACATATATGTACATGTGACCTCATTCACTTCATTGATGTGAAGCCTGCTTTCAACACGACTACATCTGTTACCATTGACAGTTTCTGCTGCTTCTCGGACCGTAGGTCACATATGTATGTATGTGACAAGTCTAGCCACTGTAGTGAGCTGTGCCCTAGGTCATCTGTGTCACACACACACATGACAGTTGCTATAGTGAGGGTGTATGCCTGTGGCATATTTCAGACATGTTCAAACACAACACAGTCTGTCAATAATGGCCATTCATTGTAGGTATACAACAACTCCATGGATATCCATACAGACCCTTTATTGCTTATGTGATACACTGAGGGACATCAGCATACCTTTTGGAATGTAGATATCAAAGGACAGATGAAATCACATGTGGTTGTTTGTACACATTGGCACCCCTGCTACATGTTGTGTGCTACTACCAATGTGGTACTGTCAGGATACTATGTGTAGTAAATGTGGATGACTATGCTATTGTTGGCTCATAGCTTCACAACATGGGTTTGTCAACAGGTATCTGTCTGTATGATACCCTTGTGGAGAATAAGTGTCTAATCCGGGGAATGCATTGTAGGCCACTGTATGCATCACCAGATGTGGACGTACATATCCCTAGTGTGTCTGCTTGTACATAGGATGGACAGATGCCAAACAGGAGTGGTCACGGGAATGTGTGGTGGTCAATACCACTGGTAACTGGTATAGTACAATACCGGAATGATTCTAATGCTACTGTGTATCCTACAGCTGTGTGTCAGTTGTCAAGACATCATCTAATGATTGGTTAAAATCAGGCTGTTGAGGTTATGTACACTACCAGAATGCTAACCAATGACCGATATTAACAGTATCACCCACAGCATAGTGTCATACCATGTCATACACACATGTGTACCCAAGTTGTGACATATGTGTAGTGACATGCATACTGGACACCAATAGGAAATATGAAGTATTAACATTGTATAACACAGGGCATGTCACCCTTCCCATGTGCCCACCATGCACTTGCATGCAAACAGTGCACCTCCACCATGTTCACAAATGTACACCTTGAAATCTGTACTGCACACATCACACACGTAATGTCCACTCACCGACACATGCTGCCAGTACCACACACATCAGCCAACTGGTACATGTGCGGACAATCCATGTTTGGAATTAACACTGGTGTAAACAATACTAAATTGATAATCATTGCTGTGATGCAACATGCCTGCTCAGATATACCTACAAGGATATCATTACACTTTACTGTTCACAACATGCTAACATTGCTACACTGCTAGTAGGTCACCCTGTGCATCAGCACCATGTTATCCGGTTCCTGCATCAATGTCACAGATGTCAGGAGGTGGCACAGTTTCATCATATGCACAGGGTGTGTTATTGTTTTTCCAGAGCCCGACAATGACCCATCCAATCGACATGTGTGTGTGTGTGTGTGTGTGTGTGTGTGTGTGTGTGTGTGTGTGTGTGTGTGTGAGGGACAACAGTACAGTATGGGTCAGTGTTGATGTAATGTGTGTGTGTATGTGTTAGCCCTACATGTTGGTAGTATGTGTGTGTGTCTCCATGCACACAGTACCCCCTTGTGGTTGCCAAATATGGGAGGTTGTGGGACAGCCATAGACTGTACCTGCCAGGCTGTACAGATCACTGTCTCTGACCACGGAGACAGTACCTGTGCCTGGCAGGGGTGACACGGACAGTATAGGGTACTAAGCCAGACTGAGTACTATCATCAGAGGCAGAGGGATGTTGACTGGACCCATGTCCCTGCTGGGACTGGCCAGAGCCATGTGCACATGGTCATCTCGGACGGTCTACCAACAGACCAGCCACAACATTGCTAGGGCTGGTACTGGCACTACAGGAGTGGCTGTAACTTGTGTGTCATCCGCGACGACTGCCAGCTGATGATGTTGCTGGCATATGTCCACGTTGATGTCCCAGCCATCCTGCACTGTCCTGGCACATGGACATTACATTGCGGAGGACATCTAGTGTCTCCCCCCAATGTGTATCAATGACATCGGTGTAATTGCGGATGGCACCGGCAAGGTCACGGATACTGTCATTGATCACAGTGTTATGAGCCCTCTGCGCCCTTAGCCCCTGCCTGGTGTACCATTCCATATGTGCCTGTGCTTGCATCACAGCCCAGAACATACCTGAGGTTGTGAGACCTGTGTGGGCACATCTGCTAGGGGCATTACAACCAGCGGTGCTCCCACGAGAACCTCTGGACATATGCCTATGTGGTACCATTCCGGGTGTCTGGGCATAGCTGCTGTGTGGGGTTGCATGTGCCATAGATACCACACTTTCCTGGTCAATGCCTACCATATGCTGTTCCTCACCTAAGGCCATTGGTGTTGAGGGATGTAATGTCAGTAAGTATGTGCACATAGATGGGGTGGAAAGCTGTGTACTGTCGATTGGTGGACCAATGACAGACCCTGTCAAACATGCCTGTGCCACAACACATGCATCATCATGTTCACTATTTGTGGCAATGACCTCAGGTTCCCTGCTGCACCCATCCAACAACACCTCAGCACCTGTGAGAGGGAGACAGGAAGCACACTATACCATCTGTACAGGATGTTCGCACACATGCACATGTACACACATGCACACATGAACACATGAACACATGCACACATGCACACATGAACACATGAACACATGCACACATGCACACATGCACACATGCACACTAATACACTACTCAGTCAAGTTGACACACACACCAACAGCAATATGGAACATATTCGTTAGTGGTTGATGGTGGAGTACAGTATCACAAGCCAAAGAGTCCTATCACATGTGTCAGCATGCAGGATGTGTGTTGCTCAACAGCATGCAGTGTCAGTGTAGAGGGTCCTTGTTGATAACAGTATACATGTCGTTGATGCATGTGTGTTGTTCAATGATTGGCCTCACCCTGGAACACAATGTGTACATGGACACAACATTGCACTGCAAGTCTGAAACACTTTCCAATGTCCTCTGCACCATCACTCATAGGTATACAAACCATGGCCAGATGCACACAACTGTCAGGTGTATAACAATGAATGCTATGTGTAGTACTGTAGGTACTGTAACTGGATGTAGTGTAGTACCATGAGCCATCAACAGGCAGCTTCATGTGATCACTCAAGGCCACTGATGTATGTCACACTGACCTGCACCACTTAGGCTACATTTAACAGTTCACAGACAGTTGTTACATGGGCATGTCAGGTGTTCAACAGGGAGCATTGCCTAACATGACTGTGTTGTGTGTTGACGTGTGTCACACTGCCCCATGATAGGCCTCTACCCCCAGGTGTAGTATGTGTGCTGTGTTGATGACATATGGGATACTGGAGTATGACCTTACAGCAGGTGTCTACATACGCCATGTGTATCATATTAACACATACTGCATATGACAAAGTGGTGTATGTTGTGTGCACTCTGCCTATACAATGTCCACTTCAGTGTACCACACTTTTTTGGGATGCTCTGTGTGTTGCATGTGTATGAGTCAGCTACTCATGCCACTGGGATGTGCATAGTCCCGCAGAGAACATGCAGAGCATGCACTATGTGTAGGTGTTTAACATGTGTATATGGCCTACAACTCTCCTATGACATGCACATGTTATATGCTATATTAACTGTAGCCCACCTACCAGCATGGGTCTGCTGTCTTGCTATCACACCAGAGGGACCTGCAAGGATATGAGACAGTATGTCAGTGTCAACAACTATGGCATTGCTGCTGTGAGTTTGCAATTATGCAGTAGTACATGAGGTGACAGTCACAGGCATACAGATAATGTCCCGAATTATCAGTATTGCATAACACCAGGCTCAACATATTCTGCATACACAGTACACATCTGATTAATGCATATTATAACACTTGAGATAACAGTGGTCTACAGATATGCCATGTTACCTGCGCGCTCGGTATCGCTGTGCTGGCTGACTCCGGCCTCCATGATAAAACAGGTGTGTTGTACTGGTTGGCCAGGAGCCACCACACTGAGGAGCAGCTCTTCCACTCTGGTGAGGGGGGGATGTGTTGCAGCACCACCACCTGTGGCAAGCTGTTGTCTGTGGACATCAGAGGCATGCTGCCGGACATGTCTGATTAAATCACTGTAGTGATGGCGTACCTGCTCATAAGTCCAGTAATGCATGCCTACATCATTCACCCGACAGACAACATCCTGCCACAGCGCAGTGCGACCATGCTGGTCCTGGCAGGATCTGGAGAACAGCAGGTTATAATGGTGGATGAGTGCATCTGATATCACTTCCTCCTCCTCAGGGGAATAAGCTGGTTTCTTGTTGTGTGACATTACCCTGGAAGGCAATGAAACAGTAATTGTGAGCAAGTCATGTGGCACACTCAGCATTCTAATGTACACACATCAATGAAATGCCATATATAGCAACCTATTGGCTGTCAGTAGATACACACTTTTAATACCACATATGACTGCTAAGCCCACAACTGCCTGACAGTGCCTGGCACATACTATATACCAAACCATGTTCTGCACAGCAACAAAGTGGATCCAGTATGTAAGACTATACAACAGTACATGACACACTGCATGTGACACAATGGACCACCTAGCCAAAGGAGGTGTATATGATGCTAATGCATACAGACATTTGTCATACATTGCAATTAATGTACAGTACTGTTACAGTACTACCAGTACACCATGCTACTTGATGATAGCAAACCCCTCAGTAACATATGTGCACATTTATCACTATAGGTGGCATACTGCTACACTATACATATTGCTAGATATGCACTTACATCCTGTGACACACATACCACCAAGGCCATGTTACAGGCATACCCACACACACATCAGACATACCTACAAGACACAAAGGTATGGCAACCCAGATTACATTTACCTGTGTACCATACAGCAGTGTGTGTCAGCACCTACATAACCTCATGCCTGAGGTATGTAATGTGTGAGGACTACAGGTAACAAACAAAACAGTGTTACCAAACCATGTGGATATAAACCATACTGTGCAGTTGAGGCCTACAGCTTCAGGTAGTACTACAGTCCATACATGAGTTGTATTCACTAGTGTTAACAATCAATAAGCATACATGTACTGCTTTAGCCTACAATGGCACACTCCAGTCGACACCATGGGACTACGTCACAATGTATGCCATACTGCTTTTCCTGCCTGGAAATAGCATTCAGACCTTTTGATGGGATTAGAGCTACAACACTACATACCATGGTATATACAGTTTCCCACTAGGCTATCACACATATACACATCATTGACACATTCACATACACATTCTCCATCACACCCAGTCATCCTCACATAACATGTGATGCAACAGGTACATGTGTGTATCGGGTCCTAGGTAACTGATAGGCTGTTATCCATAGGGCCTATGGAAGCCTAGACATATGGTACCCTGCACTTCAACACCCATGTAATGTAGGTTCATATGCCCCTGTCATGCAGAGCCACAGAGGTGATTACCGGGTTGTGTTTCCTATCTCACATCCAATCATCATGATTATTCATGGCAAATGCTAATGAGGACCATCATTTGCTGTTGATAGGTAGTTGGTTCCACAGTATGGTATGTGTCTGTGATGATAATGTGCCACTCGAGTATGTTCTGCTTTTTAAATTGCAAGGTTTAGATCAGTAGAGTGTGTATCTTGTCTGGAGTTCCATCTGTTTACATGGAGCACGTCCAACACCTGTGAGTTTGCCATAGCTTTGTATGTTAGGCAGAGGTAGCCTCTGGGTAGGCGGTATGTGACACAGTGTAGCTGTGGTTTTGTAAAATAGTCAGCATAGGGCATCTGTTTGAATCTGGTAATACTCTTTGTGAGGTATGTGTCTGGCATCTACTGTTGCTGTGGATGTCTTCTGAGGTACATACCAATAGGGACATTGTACTCTATGATGGGTATTATGACTGATGAATAGAGTGGAACACTGACCTCTGTTTCCATGGATGACACACCTTTAATGATGACATGTGGACTGTACACAGTTTACATGACTAGTGTGGCACAGGGATGGCAATACGTGTACAACATTCAGCTGGAGCGTACATATGAACATCCACTGGTGTACACATAGATATGCATATCGGCACATATACAGTCCACCTTTCATGGTGGGAATATCAATTATGCAAAGGTTGAGGGTGATACATTTATGTAATGATATTGCACAGTCTTGTGCAGAATGCATGGAAGGTGTTCTCAGCCCATATATCTTTAGCAGGACCCCCTATCCGAAAGACTATATACCTAACAAATCATACCCATGGCGTTTGAACAACACATGTCATATGCCAGCACTGTATGCTGTCTTGTTTGACACACACTACAACCTACATATGAATATGCACATAACAACCTGCACCAATATATAAATGTCTGCCCTTCACAAACAGTTGCAGTATGTCCCTTGCTCTATGCACATGTTCAGATGCTTATAAATCAGACACATGTATCTCGCCATATTTGTGCCATACAGACACAAGGTCCACACTGTTGCAAGTCCGTACACCTCACGGATGACCTGTTGGGCCTTGCTACAACATGGACAGTTGTCACATGTGTGCATACAGTAATAGTACAAGGGTATACATAGCTGCAAATGATACATTACTATACTAGCCTGCTACAGTAGTTGCCAATTCTAAGCTACATATTATGTGACTATCATGCATGTCTTACTCTGTGACATCCAAGTTTATATAGGAGTTTGCACTACTCCCCCAAACTGCCATTATACGCAGTACTGTACAGGCCATAGATAACATGTTCAGATGTTTGACATGTACTGCTGAGCTACATATCTCACACTTATGCCCCACTGCACACAGCTACACACCAATATCTCCATGGCAATACTTATGCATGGCATCAGTGCATACATACCTACTGCTGCCACATATGCATGTTTCAGAGGATTTACAGTACTATTCATAAACATCTACTACTTGCCAGTAACTACAAACTGTTACATACCTGTGTGTCCCTTTCAGGTCCGTCTGTGTATGCTTTGATGGGTTTTTTTTTTTATTAAGTACAGAGACTTACTTTTGTTTGCTTTGTGCTTTTTTTTGTCTTAATTGTTAACCTTAGTTTTGTTTAGGTATATAAATTTGTTACCTATTTTTTTTTCTTACGTGCTAGGAGCTGTTCACTGGGTTGAACATGCAATGTAATGATTGCATGTGGGGATAGCAAGTACAATCTGCTTTTATAGGTATCTGCACATGTGCATGTGATGCCCTCTGCACCAATTGTTGCCCAGCATTTGGTAAATGCATACAGCCTGCTGAATGGTAATTGCAGTACTCACTGTCATAGCAACCCAATGCTATAAATTGCTAAGGTATGTAGGCATAGCCCTTTCAGATTTCCAGAGTGGGGCCCATGCTTGTTTGCTGTGGACACTGTTGTGTAAGTCAGAAGGTTGGTATATGTCTTATAAATGAAGCTAGAGGTGTAGACAGTGATGTACATGTTGTACTCAGACCTGACTGTTGCCACTTCCAGTACTGAGCTATCAGTGTAGAGTTTTACTCACCACTACAAATGCTTACACAACATTTATGTGACTATGTAGTTTCTTTTCTACTCATATAATTAACTGCCATACGAATGTAGTTATTGAGACATATTCTCTTGGCACATGAACTGTTTGTGAACTGTTATAATGGGAATATTAATGTACTCACTTCTGCAGGGTTTGTGTTTTTTAGTGTTGACATTAGCACAGGGTTTTCAGGGCAACTGGACAATTCCAGTACTGAGTATGCCTACCTACACACTTGGTAGACCCTAAACACATGTGTATCTTTTAATTGTGGGGGGGGGGGTAGTGCTTACATACAGACAGCATTATGCATTAATGTGTGAATATTGTCTTACTGGACTTGCAGGATTGGTGTGTACCTGTGAGTTTATCAGGGCAGGTCGTCTGTCTGCATAGTTCCCAACTGTGAACCTACCCAGATGGTAGCCAGAGGTTACACTGTCATTCTTTATGCAACTCACAGGTGTTTTCAGCACTGCTACAATGGCATTGTTACAGTCAGTTGCTACCAGTACATGGCTACATCCATTGGTATTTATGTGTTGTACTCCTACATAAGGGTATGCTTGTGGAGGTCCTACCAAAGCTATTTGCAGAGTGTGTAACAGCAGTATAGCCTATATGCCTGTGTGTTTGTGCCTCTGCCAGGCCTATGGAACACTCAGATACATCTTTGCATGGAGTCAGGGATAGGTAGTTGAAAGTGAGGTACACCTTACACATAATAGGGACAGTAGGTGTAGACTTCAGTGAAGCAGTGCATATGGATTAGTACTCCTTTCATGACGTACAAGCAGTGTCTACTGTTATTATTGACAGTATTCATTGTGTAATAGCCCACCTTTCTGACTGACATCAGTACTTTTCTGAGGGATTCTGAGGGACACAGCTAAAATATGTTTCACAGTCAGGGACATCCCTGGAAAGTTGACACTGTTAGGAGGTATGGCCTCTGCCCTACTCAGATATGCCAGTGTTTGTCCTGCTATGATACTGTGTGGGGGTTGTAAAGTGCCTCTGTAACATTATTTTCTGCTTGATTGGCTGCTTCTCACATCACACTCATGTAATGCAATTCCACAACAATTGCTGGTAAAGATCCACAGAACAAGCTTTGTGTTATGGCCTTCCTATTTTTCCTTTACATTCACTCATTGTAATGCATGATATATTTTTTGCAGCACTAACTTATTGTATATCTGTTGTGGCTTAGTGGTACCTCATGCAGTCTAATGTGTCCGGGGTTCGAGACTGAAAGAGGTATTTTATTTTGCTGCTGAGCAGAACAAGGGCCCTGACACAGAGTGACTAAGGCACTTTTAAGCAGTTGTAAGCAAGTTTGTGTGGGTTTAGTGACGCTTAGCGATGCTTAGTTAAGCGCACACATGCGCACACTCGCTTAAACCCGCTTACTACTGCTTAAAAGTGCTTACTCCCGCTAACCCCCGCACTAATTTCTTTGAAAGAAAAGAAAATGGGGAAATAGGAAAGTGGTGAAAAAGGGGTCACAAAGAGGGAAAGACAGTAGGAAAACAAGCTTGGGATGTGCAGGACGGATGTAGTGAAGGTCCATAGTTGCCCATTTCTTTACCAGCAACAGCTGTGCATATGTTGCATATTTGGAGTGAAATTTGAAACCTTCCACCCCTGAGAGAGGGGTGAGGACAACGAAGTATGTTGCACTGCCAATTATAATTATCAGTTTACACGTCCAGCAGACATGTGTGCAAAATGGGCAGCTATGTATGGGGCGTAATTTTTTTGTGGGTACAGATTGCCCTTTTTTTTTTTTTTTTTTTTCAGGTGAGAGTGGAAAGTGAGGTAGAGGAAGTAGGTTTATTTCGGGAGGTAAGTTGGGTAGGTAAACAGACAAGACAAATAAAACGCATACAGAGGCGGAGTATGACACATGGGGTGGGTGAACAAAATTGACAGGGATGGATGTTTGGAAATCGCAAGCCCATGAGCCCACAGATGGTAACAGTGGGACTGAGATCCCCACCCATGGGCAGTCACCACTGAACCTTCACAGGCCCGAGGGTCGCTGTGCTGGGGGCTGCGTAGGAGGGGCAGGCTCACCCACGAGTCGCGCCACTCTCGCCTCGAGCTGGCATAGGGGATTAGCGACTAAACGCTGGATCTTCCTACGCACCACAACCCGGACCCTTCGGAGGGTGACAGTAGGCCCTTCTCTGCCCACACTTGCAGGGGGGGATGAGCCCCATCCCCTGCAGCACTTCCACCCAAAGGTGGCACAGGACCAACAGAGGAGGGTAGCCCAGGATGAGCACCAGACCTGCTGGTGCCAGGTGCAATTGCCAGCTGAGGAGGGACAGGTAGGTCCGCTGGGACCGGCCTTCCCATACATTCTGTGATTAGGTGTGTTTAATTACAACATAGACAACAGCATTCCAAATTAGTTGTAACAGCATGCAGTAATATTCCCATTAACCCAACACACCAGGGTTACAACAGTTGAACAGCAAGCATAACACATGCATATATTGAACGACAGTGGACATTACAACAGCATGCGGGGATGATTGGTGGCAACAGGCCACCAAGATTGTGGTGTTTTAACAGGGGACATGCATCAAAGTAAATGCAGATTTTATATAACAATAGGACATATGTCCCAACAAATGTTATGAGATTAGACATACCCATTGAGGTGTGGAATTGCATTGTTTATGCACATGGAGTAAGGTGTAAAAAGAAACCTCTATTAACATCTTATTAGTACTTTAACTGTACACTACATTCCTATTGACTGCAGGTGTATATCCCCTACATGTATTATTACATTAGGCAACATGCATTAGATTGCGTTATGGGTTTGGTTAACTCATTACATACCTGACCTATATCTGACATAGTAACTGTCCAAGATGCAGATGTTACTGCTACATACTTGTATTTTATTTATATATTTATGTATCTGCACATCTGGATGTGTTCACGTGACATTTTCACTTGATTTTCTACACAACCCTACATTTCAGGTAGCACACTCACATTTCTGGGGAGCACCTTGTCAAGCTACTCGTGTGCCAGATTTACCTATGCATGTCAGCCATTTAACAACTGTTGAGGACTGTTACATGCTTCACAGCTACTGTCACTTCCTTCATCCACTTTATATGACACTGCTTAACTGTGGGTTGTCAGCACTTAATACAACGGTAATATTTCTTTAATGCAAGGGTACAACAACATTTCTAAGTAACTAACACAAACACACTCCAAGTATTATACCTTTCTTATTTACATTAAAAATATTTTCTAGAGGCTTTCTCCTTTATTTGATATTACAGTGCATACAGTAGACATATTCAGGACATATTATACCTTTATTGATAGGTTACAACATTGTTTTTCAGGCTCACTCACTTATTTTCTATGACAGTGCATGCAGAGATAGTATTCCAGACATATTTTAGCTTTATTCATGGGTTACTACACTCTATTCCTGGCTATCTGACTTATGATATGTAACAGTACATGCAGAGGATTTATTCAGGGAATAAATGTTATATGCTTCACAGCTACTGCCACTTCCTTCATCCACTTCTTATGGGACTGCACAACTGTGGGTTGACAGCACCTAATACAACAGTACTATTTATTTATTGCAATGGTACAACAACATTTCAAAGTAAGTGACACAGACACACTCCAAGTTTTATACCTTTATTAATTACATTGAACACTCTTTTCTACAGGCTCTCTCCTTTACTTTTTATTACAGTGCATACGGAAGACATATTCAGGACATATTATACCTTTATTGATAGGTTACAAGACTGTTTTTCAGGCCTGCTCACTTATATGTTATGACAGTACATGTAAAGATAGTATTCCAGACTTATTTTACCTTGATTGCTGGGTTAGTACACTCTATTTCTGGCTCACTGACTTTTGTTATATAACAGTACATGCAGAGGATTTATTCAGGACATTTTATTGCTGTATTATTGGGCTACAACACTTTTGTCATGCTAACTTACATATATCATGTAACAATACATGCATAATAATTACTAACCTCCCTGGTGGCACAGCCTTAGCAGCCTATCTGCATAGGCTTGCTGATTCATAGCACAAACACCTGCAGCTGTGAAGTAAATGAAGGGATATTGGGGCATACCTATCCATTATTTAGACTATATTAGCATGTCTTACATACTGCATTCCATGGCTACCTACTTAGTAGTGGGGCATCATGCATATGATGGGCCTCCTGGATCCACTGGTTCAGAGGGTCCTGCTTCCATCTCTTTAGGTCTGCATGGTGGTGACGGACCTGCTCAATAGTCTGAGGGACGCCTGTGGCACTGGTGTGTTCATGAGCCAACTGGTTCCAAACCTCTGCCTTATACTCTGTCCCTTGGAACTGGCCCTGCAGGAGTCAAGGCTCATGCCAATGGACTAGGAGCCAAATCATGTATCTTGACTCCTCGATGCCCCGGCATTGCGCTCTAAAGCGAGTACCCTCTCCAGCACCACACATTCTAACTGCAGATGGGAGCTACAATCAGTTATGGCAAGTATTCCCGCCTATGGAGCTTAAATATGCCGCATTTCCCACACTTTTTTGTGATTGGCCATTTTTGAAAATTCTCGGCTGACTACAGACCTGCTTAGCAATGGTTAATCTAACATTTATTAGTATATATATGTTAACAGTGGATGTTTATCCTAAGCTGTTGTGGCTTAGTGGTTCAGTACTTTGATTATGGTGCACAGTGTCCTGGGTTCAAACCTTATCATTGCTTTTTATTTTACTACTGTCCAGACAGGTTAAGGGGCATGGCTGTGTTTAAGCAACTTTGCTCTACGTTGCTCCACGTTGCCCGACGGTGTGCTGGTTGGCATGGCGCGCACCTCAGCGTAAACCGATTGCAGTGGGTAAAGCACTATTTTGCTATGGGCAACTACATTGCACTGGGTAAAGTGCGATTTAGCTATGGGCAACTACATTGCACTGTGTAAAGCGCGGTTTAGCTATGGGCAACTACATTGCGCTGGGTAAAGCGTTGCTTAACTGCGGACAATTATATGTCAGGTTCCTTTATAAATTTACATTTTGTTCACTGATACATAGGCCATTTCAATGCTTTTTAGTAAAAGTTTTATCATATCTGTCAGGAATTATTTCATATACTCATTTTTAACATAAAATTGGAAGGGGAGTGGTAGGACTCGAACCGTGAATGCCTCCTCTTTCTGCGAATGCTCTACCACTATACTATTACTACTTGGCATAATTTGCATACACATTCCTTATTATGCTCTTCCATGTCGACATTGCTAACTGCAGCTAAGCAATGGGCACACTCGCGCACACACGCGCAAATACGGGCAGCTATATTGGGAATTAGAAAAAAAAATTAATGTTTTACTTTTTATAGCTGTGCTGGGGGTTTACAATGTCAAGGAGTGTGGTGTTGGGTACATGAACATTTGAGCGGACATGCTCCTGTGTGTTGACATTTTGCATTTCACACACTTGCAGGGACGTGGACCTTTAGACTGCTTGGCAGTTGGACATGCCCCCTGCTTGCCTGCATGGTCCGTGTTAGGCTTGGGGTAGAGTCAGCGTGCCCTCATGAATATTCATGGCACACTGACGTCATACCGTTCGACTGCAGCCTCCAAGTAAGACTTATTTAGTCTTACATGGAGGCTTTGTGAATCCGGGGGACAGACTTGCTGTATCCAGGACTGTTGGTAGGCTTCTGAGTCCCCCAAGCCTTTCTGTGTTGAAGGGAAGCCTTCTAGCTTATCAGTGGGAGTGGTAAGCACTAGGTAGCCTATCTACCATGGGAAGAGTGGGTTTTGGCCCTGAAATTGTAGTTCATTGGCCATTTGGGCAATTTTTCCATCTCTTCCTACTTTCTGGTTGAAAGCCCGTTTTGCGTTTGGTCCCCGCCTTTCTTATAACTAGTGTAGTCTAGGTACAGATTTGCTGTATCCAGGACTGTTGGTAAGCTTCATAGCCCCCCAAGCTCTTCTGTGTTGGAGAGAAGCCTTCTAGCTTATCAGTGGGAGTGGTAAGCACTAGGTAACCTATCTACCACAGGACAAGTGGTTTCTGGCCCAGAAATTATAGTTTATTGGCCGTTTGGGAAGCTTTTCCATCTCTTTCACCCTTCTGATTTAAAAGCACTTGTTGCCTGCCTTTCCTGTTACTAGTCAAGTCCAGGTATAGATTTGCCATATTTTGTAAGCTTCTGAGCCCACCAAGCCTTTCTGTGTTGGAGGGAAGCCTTCTAGCTTATCAGTCGGAGTGGTAATCATCACGTAGCCTATCTACCACAAGAGGAGTGGTTTCTGGCCCAGAAATTGTAGCTATTGGCTGTTTGAGCAGTTTTTTCCATCTCTTTCAACTTTCTGGTTTGAAAGCTGCACTTTTGCCTGTTTCCCGCCTTTCCTATAACTAGCCTAGTCCGGTTACAGAGTTGCTGTATCCAGGATTGTTGGTAAGCTTCTGAGCCCCCCAAGGCTTTCTGTGTTGGAGGGAAGCCTTCTAGCTTATCAGTGGGAGTGGTAAGCACTAGGTAGCCTATCCTCCATGGGAAGAGTGAGTTTTGGCCCAGAAATTGTAGTTTATTTGGCTGTTTGGGTAGTTTTCCATCTCTTTCAACTTGCTGGCTTAAAAGCCTATGTTTGTACTTGTTCCCCACCTTTCCTGTAACTAGTCTAGTCCAGGTATAGATTTGCTGGTATCCAGGACTCTTTGTAAGCTTCTGAGCCCCCCAAGCCTTTCTGTGTTGGAGGGACATCTTCTAGCTTATCAGTGGGAGTGGTAAGCATTAGGTAGCCTATCTACCACAAGAGGAGTGGTTCCTGGCCCAGAAATTGTAGCTATTGGCTGTTTGGGCAGTTTTTTTCATCTCTTTCAATGTTTTGTTTTAAAAGCTGCACTTGCGCTTGTTTCCCATCTTTCCTGTAAGTAGCCTAGTCCAGATACAGAGTTGCTGTATCCAGGACTGTTGGTAAGCTTCTGAGCCCCGCAAGCCTTTCTGTGTTGGAGGAAAGCCTTCTAGCTTATCAGTAGGAGTGGTAAGCACTAGGTAGCCTGTCTACCACGAGAGGAGAGGTTCTTGGCCCAGAAATTGTAGTTTATTGACCATTTAGACAGTTTGTCCATCTCTTTCAACTTTCTGGTTTAAAAGACCACATCTGCGCTTGTTTCCCATCTTTCCTGTAACTAGCCTACTGAGTAGCACTAGAAAGCCTTAAACTGATACAAGCCTTCTAGCTTAGAAGAGAGACTTTGGAGTGATTAAGTATGTTTTCTGTACTTTGTTGCTGTACTTAACTGTTTTCCAGCGTTTATTGTGATTTAAAAGCTTGTTTTTTTCACATATTGTACTTATTTGACTGCCTGCACTTTTAAAATGTTGCTTTTTGTTTAACTGTTGTAGGCTACACACTAAAGTGTGATAGCCTTTTCTGATCATTTGTAGTCATTTAAAGCTGTTTTAAGTGTATTTTTTACTGTTTTTGCCTTATCTTTTCAAAAAAACAAGAAATCCAAAAAAATTGTTTCCCACCTTTCTAAGCTACTATAGTCCAGTTTTCAGGCTAGTACTGAATTCAGGGCTGTGATACTAGTTTCTGAGTTGCTCATACCTTACTTGGATAGAAGGAAGTGTCTCTGTTCAGCTGTGAGAGAAGGGAGCTTTGAACAACATATCTGTCCCTGGAGGAGTGGTTCCAGCCCAGAAGTTAGTAGTTTATTGGCCATTTTGGGCTAATTTCTATCTCTTTCATTTCCCTACTATAAAAACTGTGTTTGCACAGTTTTGCGCACCGGGCAGTGCCAGTTAGTTACGGTTAAATTATTCCTGGCTCCACTAAGTCTCCTCTTCAGTTTTTCCCTTGAAATTAGTCTAACTCTCAACTTAAGCACTCATAAAGCATCTTACAGCCGAGCACTTGCTGAGACCTAGAAGCAAGCACTAATATACCCTGACACTGATTGCCCAGCAGGGCAAGGCTCTTTATTCACCCCTCACCAACCAAGCGACTAAGCAGCTCACCCTACTGTTCAGGCATGACCAAAGGGCAACTTCAGGTGCACTCTCCAGTCAAGCTAATGAATCTGGGTATCCTGAGGCAATGTTAAAACTGCCTCATGTACACAGACAACCCTCTCCTTCTACCATAAAACACTAAGATATGCGAGAGATGCAATTAAAAAGCCAAAATGGAAGCTAGGCTGTCTCCACCCAAGACTGGAACAGACAGTCAAGCAGAGAAGGTTAACACTTGCACCCCAACTCCAGCCACACACAGACCTACTAAAACAACACTGGCAAAAAATACACATAAATACACAAAATCATAATTGGAGGCTCTAAATAAAAACCTGCAAAAGCATCAGAGACCTCCAAAGCAGACACCCAAACAACCTGCACTTCCCCTTCACAAACCAGACAACACATAAAACACAAACTCAGTGTGCCGCACAATCACAGCCCTTAAGGTGAAATAACATACTTAACACTGGAGCATTTCTCCCCGGGCCACCGCTGAAAACAGGCTCTGTGGAACCTAGTCGGACTTTCCCGGTCAACAAATGATAAATAAATAAAAAAATAACACACTACTAATAGTTGACTCTATAGTCAGGCGCACTGACATCCCACTCACTAGGCTGGACAAGCAGAAGGTTACTTTTAGCTGCCTGCTGGAAGCTAGAATCTGCCACATAACACAAGCACTCAGGTCCATCAGAACAAGTACAAATATGACTCTGTCATAGTTCATGTTGGTGTGAATGACCTGAGATGTACCTCCCTGGACTACATGAAATGAGACATGGAAGAGCTCTCTGATCATGTAGCCCAGGCTGGTATGACCCTGACCCTGAGTAGCATCCTGTCCTCACCATGAATGATACCTCAGTATAAAGAAAAAAAGATCAATTTCAACAATTGGCTACACTTCTGGTGTCATTCAAAGGGGATCCAGTGTCTGTCAGCCTGGGACGACATACTCAACAAGTCGCGTTGCTTCGCAAGAGATGGCTTGCACCTGTCACCCTTAGGCTTTTGAATACTGGCCAAGGCTCTTGCTTCCCCCATAGTGCCTTTTTTAGGCAAGGCTCAAAAGTCAAACCCACCTCCATAAACAGCACAATTAACAAAAAACTGAGGGTTATGCTACTCAACACCAGGAGTTTAAATCTCAAAATGCACGCACTCGAAGCACTCCTCAGTATGGAGAACATCGACATCTGTGCAGTAACTGAAACCTGGTTCAAGGCTCCAGAGAGCACCCCAGCACTACCAGACTACAACTCATACCACACGTTTCAGCCACAGAACATGGACCAAAACACAAAAGGAGGGGGTGTATCCATATTCATCAAGGATATCTACACCTGCAGGTTAGTGGCACAGCATGATACCTCTGAGATCATCCATGTGCAACTAACATCGGGCAAATCTGCAATGCAAATTGTGGCCTGCTACAGATCACCCTTCATGACCCAGGACACCACTCCACCTTTCTGGAGACACTGGAAAACATGAAGGTCCTACCAAACACCCTGATATTGGGCAATTTCAATTACCCTAACATTCAATGGGAAAACTACTCGCATACAAATTCCCAGGCCCAGCGCTTCCTGGAATTCATCAACTAAAACACCCTGGATCAGCTGGTAAACTCCCCTACCAGAGGTGAAAACATATTGGACCTGGTCATCACCAACATGGGTGACAGGTGTTCCACACTGGAGGTCAACCCGTCACTGGTTAGATCAGACCATAAACTAATCACTCTGGATGTCCACACCCCACCACCGCCCCCAACTAAGGAAATCACAGTAAATACTTTTCTTAAGCAAACTTCACCTTACTTAAGACAAAGGTGGTAAGTTTCACAGCCCCCATGCTAAAGGATAACGCTGCCCAAGATGCAGAAACCTTTACAAATGCACTCTATGAGCACCTACAAAGATGCTTGGATTGTGCCATCCCTAGCAAAACCAAGACTCACTCCTCTAAGAGAAGGAAACCAGTTTGATTGACCCCTGCAATAAACAGGCTATACAATAGAAGGAGGAAACTAGTTCAGAAAAAAAGCAAATCCCAAGAAGGAATGACATCCCTGATCAGTATCAGTAAGAAATTAAGGTCCCTCATGAAATCATCCAAGGCTAACTTCGAAAGAAAAAATAGCTAAGGATTCAAAAGATAACCACAAATACTTCTTTAGCTATGTTAAGAATCTAAGTGGCAACTCACAGATATGCACTGAACTAGTGCAAAATAGCACAAAATATACTGAACCTACTGATATTGCCAACATCCTGGCAGATAGATTCAGTGCAAACTTCACCCCCCCCTCACCTCCAAAAGGGCCCACAACAATACTGGAAAAGTATAGTGTCCCAAACATCACAGATGCACAGGTGAAAACAGCCTTTTCAAAAGCCAAAAACACAGCGTCAATGGGACCAGATGGTGTCCCAGGCTGCGTCTTGCATGAACTACAGAACGAACTAACCCCCCACATAAACACACTGTTCAACCTCAGCCTCTACACAGGCTACGTGCCCATTAAATGGTGCACAGCAATGGTTATTCCTTTCCACAAAGGAGGGTCAACGACTGACCCTGGTATCTATCGCCCCATAAGCCTGACTAGCCTGGTCTGCAAGATTATGGAGCACATCATCATGGAACTCATTAACAAAGACATTGGCAACCTCCAAACACTTGACCCGACCCAGTTTGGCTTTGTTAAGGGCAGATCATGCCTACTAAATCTGGTTGACTTCTTTGAGACAGTCACCAAGGCCATAGACAAGGGAAAGGTGGTTCATACAGCCTACCTTGACCTCGCCAAGGATTTCGACACCATTCCCCACTCGGGTATTACAGAAAAACTCACCAGCCTGAACATAAACCCCTACGTCACGAGATGGGTTGCCAACTGGCTTACAGACAGAACTCACATGGTAAGAATAGAGGCTCCAGGTCCGACTCTAAACCAGTCACAAGTGGTGTCCCTCAAGGCTCGGTCCTGGGACCCCTACTGTTTGGCATATACTTCTCAGAAGTACAGGCAAACACAGGAGGACTATGGCTAACCAAGTTCACCAATGACTGCAAATTGGGAGTCATAATTGACTCTCCGGTTGACATGGACATCCTCCAAAAGGGCCTTACTGAGACGGACACCTGGTGTCAAAGTCAAGGCCTCAAGCTAAATGCCAAAAAATGCATAGTCATCCCATTTGGGAAAAACAAAACACCCACAAATTACCACATAGGTGGCAGCCCCCTTAATACAGAAGAGGTAATAAGAGATCTAGGGGACCCAGGTAGATAGTAATCTCTCCTTTGACAATCATATTGCCAAAGCAGTTAGGAAATCCTTCTATGTGGCCCAACTAATTACTAAAGGGTTCGTATCTAGAAATAAAGAGGTTATAGTGCCACTCTGCTCGTCACTCATTAGACCCATCATAGAGTACAATGCCCCATTTGAGATGTACCTCACAAGACACTTCAAACAGCTGGAAAGACCACAAAAGTTCCTCACCAAGAGGATTACTGGCCTCAAACATATGTCCTATGCAGCCCGACTGAAAAAACTCTGGCAGTACTCAGTGGCATATCGCTTACTCAGAGGTGATCTCTGCCTGACTTACAAAGCAATGTCCAACTCAGAATTGATGGACATGCTCCACCTAAAGAAATCCAAGTCACTGCGAGCCACATGCTCTAGTGAGCTAAACCTCACCACAACAATAAATAGAAAATGCCAGAGGGATAGATTCCTGCCACAGAGACTCACCATGCTTTGGAACAAAATTCCAAATTACATCAGGCAGAGCCCCTCACTAACACTCTTCAAGAGAAACCTTGACGAGTGGATGGGTAACAGAAAATACACCTCTGGGATCACTTCATTGGCTCTGCATGACAGAGGATCAGTTAATTAATCAATGGGGCAGTGAAAGCCGACATACTCTGGCTAGGCTTATAAATGCCCTCGGGCAGATAGCCTAGTACCTACCTATGAACCTATGAACCTACATGTTCATAAGTGAATGTTAAGGTAACTGCATTGAAGGGCCATTTTAAGCCAAGCTGTGTTATCCCATTAGGATGATTTCAATTTGTGAATGAATGTTTCCATGGTCATGCCACTGAGTATTAAACGGGGACCCTGCTGCAGGATAGGGCATTTAACCATTGTCTCTGTCCATTAGTAGCATAGGGAGAGTCCTGGGGTAAATGTTGTTATTTCCATCTGTTGATCTTTGCTCCATTTGAATAGGGACAAGGATGAGATTTGTTTTCAGATGGGGCGTGTGTTCCAGAGTTGTGGTATACTGTGGGATATGTACCTGTCCCTCCAAACCATTCAGTTTGTATTGCAGAAGAGGTTAAAATTTCTGGAGTTAATACCATTTGGCTTGTGGATGTGAACTGTGTCCATTAATAGTGGATCAAAGTGTGCCTTAAAGACCAGGCACAGATCACCTCTTAATCAACTTTCCTCACTTGTCTAGAGGAAAACATGTCTAAGGGTCAGCTCCCGGTGTTTTTTCTTGTCTACCTGATTAATCTGGGCATCTTGGGGCAATGCAGCAATTGCCTCATGTACACAGACAACCCTCTCCTCCTACCACCCAACACTACAACATGTGAGAGATGCACTTATATAGCCAAACTGGAAGCAAAGCTCTCTTCACCCAAGACTGGACTAGAAAGTCAAGAGGAGAAGGTAAACACTTGCACCACACCACACTCATCACATAGTCCCTCAAAACCTACACCACCCAAACGCACACATAGAAAAACAAAACACACACCTACATTCATGGAGGCTCTCAATAAAAATCTACCCAAACAACAGGGACCTCCAAAGCAGAAACACAAGCAACCTCCATCCCCCAACACAACCCAAATGACACATAACCCACAAACTCAGTGTGCCACTCAACCACATCCCATAAGGCATAACAACGTACCCAACACTCTAGTCATAGGTGACTCTATAGTCAGGCACACTGATGTTCCACTCACCAGGCTAAACAAGGAGAAAGTTACTGTCAGCTGCTTGTCAGGTGCCAGGATCCGCCACATAATGCATGCACTCAGGTCACTCCACAACAAGTACAAATATGACTCTGTCATTGTCCATGTTGGTGTGAATGACCTGAGACATACCTCCTTGGACTACATGAAAAGAGACATGGAGGAGCTGTCTGATCTTGTAGCCCAGGCAGGTATTACCCTAGCCCTGAGTAGCATCCTGCCATCACCCAGAATGATACCACAGTACAAGGACAAAATGATTGACTTCAACAATTGGCTAAGCTTCTGGTGTCATTCTAAGGGGATCCATTATCTGTCTGCCTGGGATGACATGATCGACAAACCACGATGCTTTGCCAGAGATGGCCTGCACCTGTCGCCCTTGGGATTCTGGATACTGGCTAAGGCTCTTGCCACCCATATAGTGCCTTTTTTAGGCAAGATTCAAATGACAAATTCACCACTGTAACAGGTCCAAGCAAGCAAAATCTGAGGGTAATGCTACTTAATGCTAGAAGTCTAAACCTCAAAATGCACTCACTCGAGGTACTCCTTAAAATGGAGAACATCGACATCTGTGCAGTGATAGAGACCTAGTTCAAGGCTCCAGAGAGCACCCCTGCATTACCAGGCTATAATTCATACTACACCTTTCAGTCACCTAACCTGGACTGAAACACTAAAGGCGGAGGCATGTCCATATTCATTAAGGATATCCACACCTCCAGGCTAGTTGCTCAGCATAATGCATCTGAGATTATCCAAGTGCAACTAACTCTGGGCAAGACCGCAATCCAAATTGTAGCTTACTACAGATCCCCCATTATGTCCCAGGATTCCCACTCCTCATTTCTTGATACACTGGAAAATATTAGGGTACAACCTAACACCCTAATAATGGATGATTTCAACTACCCCACCATTAAGTGGGAAAACTTCTCATGTACCAATTCTTGTGCTCAACGTTTTCTGGAATTCATAAATTTCAACTCCTTGGATCAACTTATCCACACCCCCACCAGGGGCAACAATATCCTAGACCTGGTCATTACCAACATGGGCAACCATTGTTCCTCACCAGAGGTCAATTCCGCGTTGGTCAGATACAACCACAAGCTAATCACCCTAGACATTCACATCTCACCCCCCCCCCCCATTAGGGAAACCAGTGTAAAAAATGTCTCCAAAGCCAACTTCATGCTTCTTAAGACAGAAGTGGCAAACTTCACGACACCCATGCTGATGGACAATAGAGGTATGACTGCTGAGTCCTGTACAACTGCACTTTATAAGCACATACACGAGTGCATGGATTGTGCAATCCCTAACAGAACCAAGATGCTATCCTCCAAAAAAGGAAGCCAATCTGGTGGTCCCCTGCCATAAGCAAACTCTACAACAGAAGAAAGAAGCTGTTGCAAAAAAGAGTAAAATCCCCAGATTGGAGGAACTACGTGGTCAGCCTCAGTAAGAAGCTGAGATCCCTCATAAAATCCTCCAAAGCATGTTATGGAAACAAAATCGCCACTTATTCTAAAGACAACCACAAAGCATTCTATAGCTATGCCAAGAATCTCAATGGTAACACTCAGATCTGCTCTGAGTTGCAGCACAATAGCACTAAATATACAGAACCAACTGATATTGCCAACATCCTGGCAGATAGGTTCAGTGCTAACTTTAACCCTCTCTCACCCACTAAAGGGCCCATCTCTATACCATAAGAATGCAAAGTTCCTATAATCACGGCAGCACAGGTGAAAAAAACCCAGTCTGCAAAGCCAAGAACACAGCATCCATGGGACCTGACAACATCCTAGGCTGCGTTCTACATGAACTACAGAAGGAACTGGCATCCCACCTAAGTACCATGTTCAATCATAGCCTCTCCTCAGGCTTTGTGCCCACTGAATGGCACACAGCAACGGTTATCCCATTCCACAAAGGGGGAACCACCACTGACCCCGGGAACTACCGCCCCATTAGCCTGATGAGCCTGGTCTGCAAGGCTAGGGAACGTATCATCATGGAACTTATAAACAATGACATTGGTAATCTCCAAACACTGGACCCTACCCAGTTTGGGTTTGTTAAAGGCAGATCATGTCTCCTAAACCTGATAGACTTCTTTGAAGTAGTCACCAAATCCATAGATGAGGGTAAGGTGGTTCACACAGCCTATCTAGATCTTGCCAAGGCTTTCGACACCATCCCCCACTTTGGAATTTTAGATAAACTCACTAAACTAGGTATAAATCCCTATGTCACAAGATGGGTTGCCAGCTGGCTCACTGACAGAACCCACACTGTGAAAGTAGCAGACTCTAAATCCAACTTCAAACCAGTGACAAGTGGAGTACCACAGGGTTCAGTCCTAGGTCCTCTCCTGTTTGGTATCTACTTCTCTGAAGTACAGGCTAACACAGAAGGTGTTTGGCTAACAAAGTTCACAGATGACTGCAAACTAGGAGCCATAATCAAAACTCCTAACGATGTGGACATCCTACAAAAGGGCCTCACTGAGACAGATGCCTGGTGTCAAAGCCATGGCTTCAAGCTCAATGCCAAAAAGTGCATTGTCATCCCTTTTGGTAAAAACTCTGTACCCATGAACTACCACATAGGTGGTAGTCTACTTAACATGGAAAGCTTGATAAGAGACCTTGGGACACAGGTGGACAGTAGTCTCTCCTTTGATAATCACATCGGCACAGTAGTCAGGAAATCCTTCTGTGTGGTACACCTCATCACAAAATGTTTCTCATCCAGGAAAAAAGAGGTCATTGTTCCCCTCTACTCATCACTCATCAGACCCATTATAGAGTGCAATGCCCCTTTTGGTATGTACCTCACAAGACATCTACAACAACTGGAAAGGCCGCAGAAATACCTCACAAAGAGGATTACCGGCCTCAAACAGATGCCCTACACAGACCGTCTCAAAAAACTCCAGCTTTGCTCTATCGCATATCACCTACTCAGAGGCGATCTCTGCCTAACATACAAAGCTATGTCAAACCCAGAGCGGTTGGATATACTCCACTTAAAGAAATCCCAATCCCTCTGAGCTACTCGCTCTAGGGACGTAAACCTTGTCACCACAATAAACAGAACATGCTGGAGGGATCGATTCCGTTCCCAGCGACTTCCCATACGCTGGAACAAACTACCTATCTGTATCAAACAAAGCTCCTCATTAGCACTCTTCAAGGAAAATCTTGATGATTGGATGGGAGATAGGAAATTCACCCCAGGGATCACTTCTGTGGCTCTGCTTGACAGGGGCACAGGAAAATAATTTTCTTGGGTGGCAAAAGCCAGGGTACCGTTTGGCTAGGCTTATATAGGCCCTAGGGCCAATAGCTTAATACCTATCTATGAACCTATAAGAGGGTTTTGAGGCAGTTCATGTAGGTCTTGTGATTTATTCACAGTATTCTCTTTGTGAGGGACTTCTGTGGGCATTATAGTTGTTGCATATGTTTGGAGTTTGCAGTCCTGAAATACTTCCTGCGAATGCAAATTTGCATTGTGGGATGACAGAACAAGCTTAATACAAATTCTTGTGATCCCAGGCTTTACAATACTGGATGTAAATGCAGACTTGTAACATATGCTCTTTGATAGGGTGGTAGAAGACACATGTAAAGGAAAAGGTGTGAATATAACAGCAGACGTGAATGTTATGGATGTAACTCCAACTCTAAAAAACAAAATGAAATATGTACTTGTCATTGTCAGAACCATTGAAAATTTAACTACACTGGAAGCAAAGTCATTCCAGCAACATGTACTGGCTGCAATGGAAGTATACGCATTCCAGCAGCATGGATTAGTGGTTGATAAACACAAACTATGTTGCATTTACTGAGGTTTAAATGAAGGCCTACAGCCTGCATTGGAGTTGTTGGAATAGCTGTATAATATAAATACAGAATAATTAAATGCAGGCCTGAGGCTGTAGCATGTATTTTTAAAGGTAAAGATACATATTAAAGACACAGAAATTGATGGAGATTATGGAGGGTGAAGAGACCTAGAAAGACCCATAAAATCCCAAGTAATCCATAGTTTTTGATAGTGTTTACTGACTTAAAATACTGTAATATAGCATTATTTATTATGAACATTACATAAAATGCAATGGAATTTGGTAGAAAGAAAATGTCAACTAACCAGCTAAAAAGACCATGCAAATGCTATAATTTATTTACTCACATTCCAATAATCCTTTTAAGTGTTGTGGGAGAGTCTCTTGGCAAGCGATGGACATAAGAAATATAGTAATTGAAAGGATACTAGTTCAGTAAAGGATGCACACACACACACACACACACACACACACACACACACACACACACACACACACACACACACACACACACACCTATAATGAGACAAATCAGAGAGTCACTGATTCATCTAAATGAAATTCTTTGGGATGTGGGTTGAAATGAGAAACCACACAGAAAAGCCACACAAACACAGGGAGGACATAAAGACTTTATGTGGAAGGCTTCTCAGCTAGAAACCGCTGTGGGGCAGTAGCACAAACTGCCATCATTAATGATAAAAATATTAATTTTATTAAGGTCTACATTACCTCACTAAAATGTTATGGATGAGAGTTTACAGAACAGGAGCAAGTACATTTAATAGTCAGCCTACTAACATTTAATCAACAAGCTTTTATTGGCACCCAGCTGAGTCATTCTTTCCCCTAGGCTGCCTGGCTTTAGAAATCCAGATCACCTACTATAGGTCTGCTGCTCAGACAGGGAACATTTTTTAGGTGGTAACGTCATCTTATGTCCAGGCATTGAAAGTGAGAGGTGGGCACAAGAAGGCCTTCATCTACAGTTGGCCTGCGTTTTTCAGTTACGAACATAACTTGTCCCCTCCCGCTGGCCAGCAGAAACAGAGCAATGACTACTATATCTAACCCAGTACATCTTCACTTTCCACTTATCTGCATCTGCATATCTTGACTAGAGTGTGATGAAGTCCTTAGCTTGGTTTATACTTCTGCATCCCACCTTAATTACAGGGCAAACACATGAAGACTTCCTTCTAGGTAACACTCCAGCATTCGGACCTGTATCAGGTTCTGTACCCAGGATGGTTACAATGCCATGACTGCACCCTTCCATTCTTCTCTATGTGCCTTCTCTACCCAGCTCTTTTTGTACCCTGGCCCCTAAGTAAACATAGGTCACATCAACAAAGTACAATATTAGAACTGTGTTTTAGACTCATCTAATATTAAGAGCATGTAATTTTCTGCAGTGCCAATGCATAATTTCTCCATGAATCATGCAAATCTGCAACAAATGTATACCCAACACTAGCACAGAAATGGGCTACTGCAAAGTGACAACATTACTGAACTTTTTTAAGCAAAATTATTGGATGCCCTTTATGCAGAACTGTAATAAATACAAATCAATGTGCTTGCAAAGAACAAGTAAGAACTTGCCAACCAACCTTCACAAACTAAAATGGTATTTTCAACAACTTGTATTTCAGAAACACAATACCAACTCTTTTGTTTTTAACCATCAATACCTACATTTATGCTGACATTCCAAAAAGAGTCTAAACCCTATTAAAGTGCTCACCTTCCTTCTTCACCATACTAAAAATCTTTTAGTTTCTTACTGAGATATTTTCTATTGTATTTACACATGTAGTCTGTCTTTCTTTTTTTATACTCTTCTTGTGTTTTTTTTTTCCATTTTCCATATTTGCTAATCAAAATATGTCCTTTAATTCCTGGTTGCCTTTAATCCTTGATTGTTCTTCCCAATAAACGTCTACTTTTTCCTGTTCCTTTCTTCAGTCCATTAGATATCCTGAAATGCAGTCTCCTTGTCTAACCAACCACCCCAAGAATCCTATCCTGGATGCTTTCAATGCCTTTCTAGAAACATTTCAATACTTCTCAGTGCCATCTGTCTCTATTCCACTGAAGCCTTTCCAAGAGACAGATTCTTAAAGCCAAAAGTTGTTAGCATGCTTAAGTCATGGTAAGGTGAGCTTACAACATTCATTACCTTTGCACACTCTGTCACTGACATCCACTTCAGAACAGCCTGGAATTTTTCCACAACAACTTTCATAGGTTTATATGTTCATAAGTGAATGTTAGGGTAACTTCTCTGAAGGGCCATTTTAAGCCAAGCTGTGTTATCCCATTAGGATGATTTCAATTTATGAATGAATGTTTCCATGGTCATGCCACTGAGTATTAAACGGGGACCCTGCTGCAGGTTAGGGCATTTAACCATTGTCTCTGTCCATTAGTAGCACAGGGAGAGTCCTGGGGTAAATGTTGTTATTTCCATCTATTGATCTTTGCTCCATTTGAATAGGGACAAGGATGAGATTTGTTTGCAGATGGGGCGTGTGTTCCAGAGTTGTAGTATCCTGTGGGATATGTACCTGTCCCTCCAAACCATTCAGTTTGTATTGCAGAAGAGGTTAAAATTTCTGGAGTTAATACCATTTGGCTTGTGGATGTGAACTGTGTCCATTAATAGTGGATCAAAGTGTGCCTTAAAGACCAGGCACAGATCACCTCTTAATCAACTTTCCTCACTTGTCTAGAGGAAAACATGTCTAAGGGTCAGCTCCCGGTGTTTTCTCCTGTCTACCTGATGAATCTGGGCATCTTGGGGCAATGCAGCAATTGCCTCATGTACACAGACAAACCTCTCCTCCTACCACCCAACACTACAACCTTTGAGAGATGCACTTATATAGCCAAACTGGAAGCAAAGCTCTCTTCACCCAAGACTGGACTAGACAGTCAAGAGGAGAAGGTAAACACTTGCACCACACTCATCACATAGTCCCTCAAATCCTACACCACCCAAACACACACATAGAAAAACAAAACACACACCTACATTCATGGAGGCTCTCAATAAAAATCTACCCAAACAACAGGGACCTCCAAAGCAGAAACACAAGCAACCTCCATCCCCCAACACAACCCAAATGACACATAACCCACAAACTCAGTGTGCCACTCAACCACATCCCATAAGGCATAACAACGTACCCAACACTCTAGTCATAGGTGACTCTATAGTCAGGCACACTGATGTTCCACTCACCAGGCTAAACAAGGAGAAAGTTACTGTCAGCTGCTTGTCAGGTGCCAGGATCCGCCACATAGCGCATGCACTCAGGTCACTCCACAACAAGTACAAATATGACTCTGTCATTGTCCATGTTGGTGTGAATGACCTGAGACATACCTCCTGGACTACATGAAAAGAGACATGGAGGAGCTGTCCGATCTTGTAGCCCAGGCAGGTATTACCCTAGCCCTGAGTAGCATCCTGCCATCACCCAGAATGATACCACAGTACAAGGACAAAATGATTGACTTCAACAATTGGCTAAGCTTCTGGTGTCATTCTAAGGGGATCCATTATCTGTCTGCCTGGGATGACATGATCGACAAACCACGATGCTTTGCCAGAGATGGCCTGCACCTGTCACCCTTGGGATTCTGGATACTGGCTAAGGCTCTTGCCACCCCTATAGTGCCTTTTTTAGGCAAGATTCAAATGACAAATTCACCACTGTAAGAAGTCCAAGGAAGCAAAATCTGAGGGTAATGCTACTTAATGCTAGAAGTCTAAACTTCAAAATGCACCCACTTGAGGTACTCCTTAAAATGGAGAACATCGACATCTGTGCAGTGATAGAGACCTAGTTCAAGGCTCCAGAGAGCACCCCTGCATTACCAGGCTATAATTCATACTACACCTTTCAGCCACCTAACCTGGACTGAAACACTAAAGGCGGAGGCATGTCCATATTCATTAAGGATATCCACACCTCCAGGCTAGTTGCTCAGCATAATGCATCTGAGATTATCCAAGTGCAACTAACTCTGGGCAAGACCGCAATCCAAATTGTAGCTTACTACAGATCCCCCACCATGTCCCAGGATTCCCACTCCTCATTTCTTGATACACTGGAAAATATTAGGGTACAACCTAACACCCTAATATTGGATTATTTCAACTACCCCACCATTAAGTGGGAAAAGTTCTCATGTACCAATTCTTGTGCTCAGCATTTTCTGGAATTCATAAATTTCAACTACTTGGATCAACTTATCCACACCCCCACCAGGGGCAACAATATCCTAGACCTGGTCATTACCAACATGGGCAACCAGTGTTCCACACCAGAGGTCAATTCCGCGTTGGTCAGATCCAACCACAAGCTAATCACCCTAGACATTCACATCTCACCCCCCCCCCCCATTAGGGAAACCAGTGTAAAAAATGTCTCCAAAGCCAACTTCATGCTTCTTAAGACAGAAGTGGCAAACTTCACGACACCCATGCTCATGGACAATAGAGGTATGACTGCTGAGTCCTGTACAACTGCACTTTATAAGCACATACATGAGTGCATGGATTGTGCAATCCTAACAGAACCAAGATGCTATCCTCCAAAAAAGGAAGCCAATCTGGTGGTCCCCTGCCATAAGCAAACTCTACAACAGAAGAAAGAAGCTGTTGCAAAAAAGAATAAAATCCCCAGATTGGAGGAACTACGTGGTCAGCCTCAGTAAGAAGCTGAGATCCCTCATAAAATCCTTCAAAGCATGTTATGGAAACAAAATCGCCACTTATTCTAAAGACAACCACAAAGCATTCTATAGCTATGCCAAGAATCTCAATGGTAACACTCAGATCTGCTCTGAGTTGCAGCACAATGGCACTAAATATACAGAACCAACTGATATTGCCAACATCCTGGCAGATAGGTTCAGTGCTAACTTTACCCCTCTCTCACCCACTAAAGGGCCCATCTCTATACCATAAGAATGCAAAGTTCCTGTAATCATGGCTGCACAGGTGAAAAACACAGTCTGCAAAGCCAAGAACACAGCATCCATGGAACCTGACAACATCCCAGGCTGTGTTCTACATGAACTACAGAAGGAACTGGTACACCACCTAAGTACCATGTTCAATCATAGCCTTCCTCAGACTTTGTGCCCACTGAATGGTGCACGGCAACGGTTATCCCACTCCACAAAGGGGGAACCACCACTGAACATGGGAACTACCGCCCCATTAGCCTGATGAGCCTGGTTTGCAAGGCTATGGAACGTATCATCATGGAACTTATAAACAATGACATTGGTAATCTCCAAACACTGGACCCTACCCAGTTTGGGTTTGTTAAAGGCAAATCATGTCTCCTAAACCTGATAGACTTCTTTGAAGTGGTCACCAAATCCGTAGATGAGAGTAAGGTGATTCACACAGCCTTTCTAGATCTCGCCAAGGCTTTTGACACCATCCCCCACTCTGGAATTTTAGATAAACTCTCTTAACTAGGTATAAATCCCTATGTCACAAGATGGGTTGCCAACTGGCTCATTGACAGAACCCACACTGTGAAAGTAGCAGACTCTAAATCCAACTTCAGACCAGTGACAAGTGGAGTACCACAGGGTTCAGTCCTAGGTCCTCTCCTGTTTGGTATCTACTTCTCTGAAGTACAGGCTAACACAGAAGGTCTTTGGCTAACAAAGTTCACAGATGACTGCAAACTAGGAGCCTTAATCAAAACTCCTAACAATGGAGACATCCTACAAAAGGGCCTCACTGAGACAGATGCCTGGTGTCAAAGCCAAGGCCTCAAGCTCAATGCCAAAAAGTGCATTGTCATCCCTTTTGGTAAAAACTCTGTACCCATGAACTACCACATAGGTGGTAGTCTACTTAATGCTGAAAGTTTGATAAGAGACCCTGGGACACAGGTGGACAGTAGTTGCTCCTTTGATAATCACATTGCCACAGTAGACAGGAAATCCTTCTGCGTGGCACACCTCATCACAAAAGGTTTCTCATCCTGGAAAAAAGAGGTCAGTGTTCGCCTCTACTCATCATTCATTAGACCCATTATAGAGTACAATACCCCTTTTGGTATGTACCTCAGAAGACATCTACAACAACTGAAAAGGCCGCAGAAATACCTCACAAAGAGGATTACTGGCCTCAAACAGATGCCCTACGCAGACCATCTCAAAAAACTCCAGCTTTACTCTGTCGCATATCGCCTACTCAGAGGCGATCTCTGTCTAACATACAAAGCTATGTCAAACCCAGAGCTGTTGGACATGCTCTACTTAAAGAAATCCCAATCTCTCCGAGCTACATGCTCTAGGGACCTAAACCTTGTCACCACAATAAACAGAACATGCTGGAGGGATAGATTCCTGTCCCAGAGACTTCCCATACTCTGGAACAAACTACCTATCTGTATTAAACAAAGCTCATCATTAGCACTCTTCAAGAAAAATCTTGATGATTAGATGGGAGATAGGAAATTCACCCCAGGGATCACTTCTGTGGCTCTGCTTGACAGGGGCACAGGAAAATAATTTTCTTGGGTGGCAAAAGCCAGCGTACCGTTTGGCTAGGCTTATATAGGCCCTAGGGCCAATAGCCTAGTACCTACCTCTGAACCTATAAGAGGATTTTGAGGCAGTTCATGTAGGTCTTGTGATTTATTCACTGTATTCTCTTTGTGAGGGACTTCTGTGGGCATTATAGTTGTTGCATATGTTTGAACAGGAACATACCATGTGGGGGGGGACATTATACTCAATGATATGCCTGATGACGACCTAGTACATTGGGACAATGACATCTCTGGACCGAGGTGCTATCCTTCTGCTTAAAAGTTGTGCAATATGTAAGGACTTCCTCACGGCACTGGACACATGTTGGTCAGATGCTAGTTCTATGTATGTTACCAAATCTCTAACTACTGGATTGACTTTCTGGGGTGAATTATCAATGAGGTAGTTTCCAAGGGCAGTTGGTTTCCCAAATGAAACAAAAATGCACTTTTTGGCATTTAGCTTTGATATATGACTTTGGCACCATTTATTTGTTTGGGACAACCCCTCCAGGAGAATGGTTAAGTCTTTTGGAGATACAGTGATTGCTCCCAGCTTTCAGTCACCCACAAACCTAAGTCAACCAAAAATCCTTTATATTTGCTCAGACTTTGGAGGAATAGATGCCAAACAAAAGTGGTCCCAGCACCAAACTCTGTGAGAATCCACTAGTGACTGGCCTTTTGTGGAGGTAGCCTTCCCTATCTTGACTTCCTTTGTCATATCTGTGAGCCAGTTAGCAATCTCACATGTGACACAGGGGTTTATTTCAAGCTGATAAGTTTTTCTGCAATGTCTCACTGGAGTATTATGTCAAAAGCTTTGGCCAGATCTAGGTAGGTGGTGTGTACCAACTTGCCCTTGTGTATTGTTTTGGTTAAATAAGCATGACCTGCCTTTGACAAAACCAAACTAGGATTGGTCAAGTGTTTGTAGGTTTCCTATGTCCTCGTTGATTAATTCCATGATAAGGCTTTCCTTGGCTTTCTGTATGAGGCTGTTCAGACGTATAGGTTGGTAGCTACCCATTCAGTGGATGGCCTTTGCTTGTGCAGGATTATGATTGTTGCTGTCATCCATTTGTTTGGTACAAAGCCCATGTGGAGGCTGAGGTTGAACAGTGTTGTTAGGGGCATGCATAAATCATGCTTCATGTTATTCAGGATACATCCAGGGATATTGTCAAGATCCACAGATACAGTAGTTTTGTTTTTTAGAGAAGTTCCAGGACAAGGTCCTGTGTGATAGCTGGAGGTGTATTGGTTTCTGACTATTTCTTGTGAGATATTTGGAGGTGGTGAAGCTGGAACTGAATTTACAAACTAGCACGTTTGCTATATCTTCAGATTCAGTATAGATCGTGTCCTTCACAATCATCTCAGTGCACTGCTGTACCTTTTGGATTACAGACAACAGACATAGCTGAAGAAGGCCTTGTGGTTATAATTGGCCTGTGTGGATACTTTTACATCAAATTTGGCCTTGGTGGTTTTAATTAGAGTCTTCAGATGTTTATTTAATGTGATGATGGGATTTCTAACATGCTGAGTGTTGAACTTCTTATTTTAGTCACAATTTTCTTCTTTTTTTATAAAGTGGGTTGAAATTGTGGTTCTACCAGGGAAGTTTGTTTTTAGGGTTAATTCTTCACTTGTTACTACAGGGTACAGCTGTTTCTATGCAAGTGTTTATGTGCTGATAGCAGTTGTCAGTATACATTTCTACATAATCAGTAGAGTTTTCTGGGTTTGGGAGGGATTTTTTAACTTGCCTGGGTATCACTTAGAAGTAGAAAATTTGCCTTGGAGAAATTTCTAAAATTCCAGAGAGAGCAGATCTAGGGTTTTACTTTATTCTGAAGGAGACTGCTTTGTGGTGGGACCTAATGAATGAGGATGTTACTCAAGGGATCAAGCATATTTCCCCCACATTTATGAGAATAAGGCCAAGGATGTTGTTCCCCCTAGTGGATACTTTGACTACTTGGTTCAGAGCATTTATGTTAACAAAGATCAGGAATCTCTAGACTTGCACAGTTGTGGTGATATACATCTCCCAGTCTATAGCAGGGTAGTTGAAGTAACCCAGAATGATAGTACTGGGTTTAATAATGAGTGACTCCAGTCCATATGATTGGGTGTGATGGCATTCTTGGGTCATAGAGGGCATTCTGTAGTTAGCTAACTAGACTATAGTAAGGGGCTTTGCTGACGGTGAGCTGGACATGTAGAAGCTCAAGGACATCATGCTGCTTTACCAGCCTTAAAGCGATTCTCCTCTGGGTGAAATTTGAGATGCCTCTACTTTTTCGCTTCCTGCATAGTAGCTGGTTTAAATGCATGGAAGGCATTGTAGCCCTGCATAGCCAGAGTACTCTCCACCAACTTGAACAATGTCTCAGTCACTACACAGACATCTACATCCTCCAAGGTAAAGAGGGCTTGCAGGGGGTGAAGTTTCTAGTTTAGGCTCCTAGCATCGATCAGTAGCACCTTTATATTTTCCTTTGCTTATTTTTTTATGCTGGTTGATTTACCTAAAAAGGCACTATGCAGGTGAACAATATTTTAGTCAATATTTAAAGATAGAGGGGGCAGGTGCAGACCTTCTCTGGTGAAGCAATGTGGCCTATTGATTATATCCTCCCAGGCTGGCAAATATTGTACACCCTGTAGATCAATGTGTGTATGTACCTTTAAGAAAATAGCCAAAGGCTTGGACAAGTGTATAAATACTGAGCACATGCGACCCTGACTGCCATTTTGTAGTAAGCTGTTGAGATGTAAGCATGTATGTATGTATGTAAGGTCTGTCTGTTAATCAGTTTGTTTATATTTTATGATGCTGCTATCAATCCTGATGTGTTTATATGTATTAAAGTGTCTAAATAAAATACCCTGCCTGCTTGTCATCCATGTTAGAGAGGGACGAACAACATGGTGTCAGAAGCAGCATGTCTGAAGGGACATGATGTTAAAGGAAGCATGGCCAAAATGACTTTTTTGCCAGAAACAGTTCCAGTCTCTGCAACCTAAGTCCAAGAGGCACCTGGTTGGTATTGGAGGAATATAGAGGAGTAGATCATCCCTACTGCACGTATAATTTGCAAAACAGGTCAGAAACTAATTTCAGATGTTAAAACTTGCTCAAACTATTTTTATTCGCAAAATATGAAACGAGGCATACAGAATGCTCTAAATGACATTTGAATAAACTGATATGTCCGATATTGATAAAAACATTTGAATTACTATGGAAAATGTTTGAAATAAAGTCAGAATTGCATAAAATAAAAGGAAATGACTGCATTTTCACTAAGCACATATTTTTCATATTAATCAAAGATATCCGAGTTATCAGAAGTGTATAAAGTGTTTGTGTGTTTGTACAGTATTACAGTACAGTTATTTCACAAAATACAGCCATTACAGAGCATATTTCACAAAGTAAAGTATTTCAAAGCGTTTATTGTGCATTTGAATGGTACTACAGGCACACAAAGCAGTTTGTTTGCACATAATTCTAAGAGCCATACTTTCAGTGTGTTTGTGCATACTTTGTGGGCATGGCAGACGGATTTTGAAAACCCAGTGCACTTGTGTTTGACAATAATATTGCAGAGAACCTGAGACTGTTTGAGCAAGAGTATGACATTTTCATACAGGCTGCATTTTCAGATAAAGATGACCATACAAATGCATGTATTCTGCTTAATTTAGCTGGGTCAGAAGCCATAGAAAGGTAACATTAATTTGTGTATGCACATGCTATCTATATAGGAGAGAGGGAAAACCATCATGTACTGGCTGAGTAAAGAGAGGACCCTGAGTGCTTAAAACATAAATTTAGAGAAATATGTAACCCCAAACAAATGTTACAATGGAAAGGCGCTTATGGCAAAACTTCTGCAGCATATATAACTGACTTGAGAAACAAGGTTAAGCAGAATTAGTGATTTAAGGGATGAGTTGATAAAAGACAGATGTGTGTGGTATTAAAGATGATGCTGTGAGAAAGATTTTGTTTCGTGACAAGTGATTTAACTTTGCCATTGCAATTTGTCAGATATATGAGCTCACAGAAAAGCACACAAATATGCTTACAAATGAGAACAGCTCTCGAAGGCACAGTGATAAATCTCATATTGATAGTATGCAGCACATAGTTAAAAAAAAACGGCCCAAGCACATGGCAGCAACTGTAGCCCCTGCAACGCTCACTGGTAAACCCCAGAACTTTCCAGCAAATTCTAGAGTTAGCCTAGTCTCAGGGAAGTATAAGAGTGAGTCAGCAAACAGGCATAAGGGTGAGGGTGCATGCTTACCCAGTTTCATTGCCAAGTGTCATAACTGTGGTGGAAGTCATGAGTCTAAAAGGGAAAAATGTTTAGCTTTTGCTCAGCAATGCCAGAAATGCAATAAATGGAATCATTTCAAAAGGTGTTGTAAATCAAAAGGCACGCATTCTTTTATTAAAAGGGAACATTTTAAGAAATGAGTCGGTCAATTAGAAAGCTGCAACCCTACTCTTTATGTTGATGGCGTGTCAGTGCTTCCTGAAGCAGTCAGTTCAGTAGATTTATGGGCAAAGAATGAAATATTTTGTACTGTTTGGATAAATATAAAACCCAAAGAGCTCAAAGTTGATGCAGGTTCCAAGTGTGATATTATGTCAGCAGCAACATTTGCTAGAGTATGCTATAGTGAAAGGCTTGATTTGGCAAGGTGTGCAAAGCTTGTTGCTTATGGCGGTGAAGAAATTCAGACTGAAGGCTCAGTAATACTTTCATGTTGCTCAAAGCAGAGCGGGAGAAGCTATGACTTGCTCTTTTATGTGGTCAAGAGGCTTGGCCAGTCATATTATTGCTCAGAGACAGGTTGAAAATGGGACGGCTTTAATTTACTAAGGAATTCCATCGTCGGCTTGAAAGACCACTACTCTAATTTTGCACAGTATATTTTTTTGAGCTATGCTGATCTTTTCAAAGACAAACTAGGGAAACTTCCAATTGTGTACTTCATGAAGTTAGACCCAGTCCAGTTATCAGGCTAGCATGAAATGTTCCAATAGCCATGCAGGACAGAGTCAAGGCTGAGCTAGATAAAATGGTGCGACAAGGTGTGATTTGTCCAGTTGATGTTCCAACTGAATGAGTATCTTCCATGGTGGTAGCTCATAAGAAAAGCTCAGATGACATCAGAATATGTACTGATCCATGAGATTTGAACATACCACTAAAAGACCTCATCATCCAATACGCACAGTCAAAGAAGTCACAGCTTTGATGCCAAATGCTACTGTTTTTTTTCTGTCTTAGATGCGAAGAGTTCATTCATGAAAACCAATCTGTGGAAGAAGCATTTAACCCAGAAGTCCTAGCACAATAAGACCAGCAAACTGCTCAATCCATTACAAGAAGGAGAAGTGGTAAGGATGCAAACGTCCAAAGATTTTTATTGGATTGGAGCTGTGAAGAATATTTGCCCAGAGCTGAGATCATGCATTGTGGAATCACAAGGAGCAGAGTTTAGGTGGAATTGGAAACATTTTTATTTTTTTAGTTATCATTTGTTAACCAGGAAAGTCTGACTTGGAACGGAGCCAATTTTCAGCAGAGGCCTGGGGAGAAAGGCTCCAGATGCATGTCTTTGTAACGTGGGAGGAAACCCACACTAACGCTGGGAGGACATGCAGACTCCACACAGAAGGCACTTCAGCCAAGAATCGAACCGGAGAACCTCTTGCAGTGAGGTGACAATGCTACCACTGCACCACCCATTTGATACCACTTTCTGAGCCTATACCACAGCACATAGCCTGTGGAAAAGACTCTTTGTCTCAGAGTGAGTTGTCAGGTGTTCCAGTTCCAGAGGAAGTTTCAGAGAATATTCCCATTTCTATGACGAATCCAGAAGTTCCTGATATGAGCTGTTCACCGAAGACTGTCCCTGTTGCTAAATTCAGTCCAGATTGTTATGTTACGAGATCTGGTCGCATTTCCACCATGTGATAGATACAAGGCAACTTGTACATGAACATTGTGTTCATTTCTAAAGTCTATAATAGTCCATGTCTAACTCCAATGTTATTTTCTATTAAGGGCAATCTTTTTAAGAGGGAGGATGTAGAGCAATGTGTGTATGTAGCTTTAAGAAGCTATCCAAGGGCTTGCATAAGTGTATAAATACTGAGCATGTGCAAGCCTGACTGCCGTTTTGTAGTAAGCTGTTGAGATGTAAATATATTATATATATGTAAGGTTCATCTGTTAATCGGTTTGTTTATATTTTATGATGCTGCTATCCATCCTGATGTGTTTCTATGTATTAAAGAATCTAAACAAAATACCTTACCTGCTTGTCATCTATGTTAGAGAAGGACGAGTGACATCCCCTTTGAATGATTCCAAAAGCTAAGGCAATTATTGAAGTCAATTATTTTATTTAATTATTTTTTTTGTTCATACTGAGGCATCACCCTTGCGAAGGTAGGATGCTGCTTAATGATCGGTTCATACCTACCTGGGACACACAGTCCTAGAGCTCCATCATGTCTATCTTCATATAATCCAGGGAAGTACATCTTATGTCACTTATACCCACATTACTATGACAGAGTCATATGGTACTTGCTATTCAAGTACTGAAGTGCATGTGTAACCTAACAAATCCTGGGATGAGACAAGCAACTGACCTTTACCCTTTCCTGACACAGCCTGGTGAGTGGTGTATCAGCATGTCTCACAATGGCGTCACCTAGGACTATAATATTTGGTTGGTTAGAAGTCTGTCTTACGAGCTCAACATCCATGATATTGGGATTGATAGCGCTATGTAAATTGATAAGCTTTACAGACTTGGAGGATTCTGATGGTGCTAAATGCCCTTGTTATGTTTCATAGGCCTTTGTGTTTTGGGCAAGTTAAGCTTTAGAATCTCAGCATATGATAGATTATGTGTTTTACTTCACCTGTGGGAAGGTGTGTTTTGTGAAATACTGTCAGTCCTGGTATCAGTATGTGAGATTTTGGCCACCAGTGACAGTGTATATATCCATTTCTCAGATGCTGCTTTATGCTGTTGTAATATATGGTCGTCAGACAGCATGAGACAACTCCTACATTATCTCAAGATACCCATCTCAATCAGGCTGGCTACAGAAACTGTGGGAAAGCACTGGTCCATGGTTCTGCCAGGCCTGATTTCAGAGGCAGGGAGGTCAGTACCTGCTGGGGTAGGTAGTTAGGTTTGTTTCTGTGGTGCAGAGGTGATGGTACTTGCTGGGTTATGTAGTCTGGGGTGACTAATTACATGTGGGGTGGTATCTTAGTTATCTTGGGTTGGCGGGGCACTACTATATTTGATACAATTTAATGCAGTTTAGAGCATCTTATTTGCACTCAACATAGTTCACAGTGGCCACAGCCTTAGAGTACTGAAGCTGCGGCCACTTTGAACAGTGCTGAGTATAATTAAGAAACTCTGAATGCCATATGACAGACACTAAGTGATCAACAAAGCAAATCATCAAAACTATTTTCCACAGGAATTATACCCCATCACCACCACAGGGAGGATTATGCCCCACATTCAGCTACTGTTATATTCTCAGTGCGAGGTTGCACAGCCTTGGGGTATGAAAAAAATGCATTTTGCACATATCAAATTCATTTTTCTTTAATAAGGCTGTGTAACCTCACAGTAAAAGTTTAACTGTAAAGGAGTGAGGAGGGACCATCCTTGAAAGTGGGGATACACAGCTGCAAATATATGTATAAATATGTACTTTTTCTGTTTTTTTTTTTTTTTTTTTTTTATTGTGGTGAAGTTTCATTCACATGGCTTTCAGTCATTATGTTTTAGTGAAATTGCATTTAGTCTTTTATCATATAACTAGTTTTGTTCAAATTAAGTTAGATTCAGTTTAAGTTTAAACACTTTTCTGTAATATATCAATTCCAAGAAAACTGAGATAGTCAGTTCACTAAGAATGAACTTATCACTTCTTGCAAAAAGTCAAAAGCTTAGATTTTGCCTGAAAATATAACTACTTTCCTTTGCATTGTGGTGATGTCAAAATTGGGTACAATACCCTACAGTGATGTGAGATGTGGCATAGCTCCCCATATGTGGAATGGAGGAAGCTTGTCCTCACTTAAGAAAAACAGTATTAATATTTGGGGTTTAGGGAGAACTATTATAATAAACTCTTGTGTGAATTCACTGATTGTTTACTGAAGCACAATTTCGATATACTGCAGCTAACGATTTATTTATTTATTTTATTTCTAAAGGAACACTGCCAGCTTTTGCAGATCCCATTGACTTCTTGCAAAATGACTGCAGAAACTTACACATATAATCAAATCTGATATTTGATAATAAATTCAGAAATGCTGTTTGTTGCTGCTTTTATTGTTAGCGTGTTGCAGCTGTGTTGCAAAGCATTACCTGTGGTCTTAACTTTAACAGTAACTGTTGCACTTTTACTGTAGCAACTAAGAACCGGTCATCTGTGATTGCCTCATTGTATAGTTATACAAGTCTGTTTGCTGTAACAATTTACTGTTACGTTCAATAGGGATTGCTGCTGCATCCTGCTCCATCCTATACAATGCTTGACTTGCACGCGTGTGTACTCTTAGCTTGTTTCTGTAAATGTATGGCTTTGGAATAGTCTGTAGATATTTTGTTGTCAGAAATCCTTTATTGTAGCTGTTACATCTCTAAAGTAGCTTAGTCAGTGATCTTAATCAGGAATATACTGTGTTGTGATGGCTCGTGATTGCATAGAGCCTTTTTTTACTTAGCGAGTGTAATTTTGTCAGATTGTCTGATCCTCTCTGCATGCTGTTACAGCTATATTTATATCTTGTTATTTTTTCCTCCCTACTGCCTAGCTTCACCCTCTACCTCTTTAACAAGACTGTAACCCAGTGCCCGCTCTTGGTTTTTAAGAGCCTTTAAGAAGAACGACCTCTGCTTCTAACGGCAAGCTTCCACCTACCAAGCAGCCAGTTACAAAGTATGGATGAAAAGTTAATCTACCATTATAAATTGTAATCTGTATCTTCTTCTAAACTAGCTGTAGTGAGCATGATGTCACGAGCCTCCAGCATCCCTACTTGCTGACCTGTTTTTAACCATCCTTCCCCATCCCCGACTTTGAATATTTCCCTCCAAATAAATTTACAAACCTCTCTGGCAGACTTTTACTGTTCTAACCTTTTCCCAAGGAATAAAACGACTCCCCGCACACAGGGTAATAATGTTAGAAACTGTTTACTGTCACCTTACCTTGGGAAGATATTGTTTCTCCTCTAACAAGATCAGTACTTTCAGATGTTTTTATTTTTGGGGTATCCTTTATTTCAGGGGTAGCCCCCCTCTGTTCTCCCTTGCTACGCTCGGGCTCACTTCACTCCCCTCCCACCCCCCATATCATTTCCTTTATACCTAACCACTTTGTTCCTCCCACCTCCACACTGCCCACCCCTTCCTGTTAAGACTCTCATATACCTCTACCCTGCTACCTCATACCTTGACTTTTACTCTACACACATTCCCTTCACTACAACCCCTAACTAATTCTACTCAAACTCAATCTTTCCTCAACTACAAATAGACCAACTAATTCCCTTCTTACCAACAAATCTAAGATACCTACAAACTCCTCCATCATGAAAGTTCCCCTTCTCTCAACCCCCACTTACCTGATACTACTCCCACTGCTCTTCCTTCTCTATATCATCTCACCTAACACTCTACTATCACCAGCGAACAATGCTCCTACAAATCCCTATAACACTAACCCCCTTTTTCTACCACTTTCCTTCTCCATCCTCTCCTCTGTTTTTCCTACCAATACCCCTTTATCCAAAATCAAAACTCTTCCTACAAATATTTATCGACCCCATATCAGAATCAAATACTATACCTATGTACCTCACTTGAACAAAGCCTACTGCCTCATCAGCTTCCTACTTAAAGCAGGTGACAGTCACCCAAATCCTGGTCCCACAAATCTCACCCCTATCAGTAATACTGACACCCCTCACTTAGATACTTCAAACACTACAAATAAGCACATCTCCTTTTACTCAATAAACATCAGAAGCATCTTAAATAAAGTAAGTGAATTCCACACCTGGATTTCCCAACACAACCCCAATGTTATTGCCCTTACAGAGACTTGGCTTAAATCTCAACACAAAGACAAGGACCTCCTTCCCCCTGGCCATACTATACTCCACTTAGATCGTCAAAACAAAAGAGGAGGTGGAGTTGCCATATTATACTCTAACCACCTAACTCTTACTAATTTCAAAAACCCAATTCCACTCTTCTACCATGCCGAAATATTATCTGCCAACCTCATGCTAAATAACCATACCACTATCTCTATAGCTGCCATCTACATTCCACCAGGGACAATGTTCCCCTACTAGAAAACATAGTCTCATACTTCTCTCAACACATCACTAATGAAACTATCATTCTTGGTGACGTGACTATCAACTGGCTAACCTTCTGTCCACCTCAGTGCTCTCAGCACATAAATCTATATGGCTTTACACAACTCATTTCTGAGCCTACACACATAAACAACTCATTAGCAACTAGAACCCTATTAGACTGGATACTAGTCTCCCATCCCTCCAAATATCACAACCCTAAGACTCTTTCCAACTCCCTTAGTGACCACTCCCCTATAAATGTCCTCAGACACTCTCCCCACCATATCAAACCACACAAATTCATAACCTGCAGAAAATGATCTAATTTCCATCCAGAAACTTTTAAATCTCTCCTTTCTGAAATAAACTGAAACTTCCTCCATCATCTACCCTGGATGATGCTGTCCAGTCTTTTAACTCCGTCTTCCTTAACATTCTTAACTCTCTAGCCCCACTACGCACTGTCCAGGTAAAGTCCAATATTTCTCCTTGGCTATCCAATACCATCCACACTCTAATAAAAAATAGAGATAAAGCATGGAAAACATGGACAAAAACAAAGCTCCCTGCTGATCTACAAATATTTAAATAACTTAGAAATCAGGCCAAAAAACACCTAAAGAAACACAAAAGAGACTTCTACTTTAACTCCCCCCTTGCCCTGAGATCCATTCCAAAAAATGTTGGCACTCAATAAACCAAATTCTACACCACGGTAATCCCAGCTCCCCTAACTCATATCCAGATCAAACTCCTGAGGATACTGCCTCCACCTTCAACACTGACTTCATTGACTTAGTATCCAAACTACTTAACCCAAACTCCAACCCATCCACACAGAGCAATATTTCTAATTATACAGAATCTGTACATAACGTAGACACTGCTAACAAATTCTCACTTAAACCTGTACCCACCACCTACATCAAATCCCTGCTCTCTAAATTAAAACCCTGCTCTCCCTCTGTTGACAATATCCCCGCTCTATTGCTTCAAATAGCTGCTGACCAGGGGCGGCCCGTGCTATTGGACTGCCGGACTGCAGCCCCCTCAATTTAAAATAAAGAAAAAGAAAAAAAGAAAAAGAAAAAAAATTTAAAAAAATCGCGGACTTTCGCGCATGCGCACTAGTCCGGACTGCTGCTGAGACAGTCTGGAGCATGCGCAGATTGTCTCAGCAGCAGTCCTGACTGGGAAACATGAAGAACGGAGCTCCCAGAAGTCTATGCAGCAACAGCAGTCCTGACTGGGAAACATGAAGAACGGAGCTCCCAGAAGTCTATGCAGTTTTAAACTGCATAGACTGTCCTGGAACATGCTGGGAAAACACGTCGGGGTCGGACTGCAACGTCAGCAGTCTGGAATTTGCTGCAGTCTTGTTGGGGGAAGATCTTGCGATGGGGATGTGCGCGGGCGGGTTTTTGTACTGGGATTTGGATTTATGCTACAGGGAAAGATCTACTAGGGATTTGGATTTATGCTACAGGGAAAGATCTACTAGGGATTTGGATTTATGCTACAGGTAAGGTGTGTGTGTGTGAAAATGTCCCAGGTGCAATATACTGGTGGTTAGACTCATGGTGGTATGGTAGGGAATACCTGAGGCTTGAACCCTGTACCTTGTATGCAGGTGTTAAAGAGGTGAATTCCCTACCTACCACCATTTGTAAAAAAATTGCAGATTTTTGCCTCATATTTGATCTGATCTGTTCCTCATAATATGTGTGGTTTGTAAATGTTGCAATGCTTGATATTTGATGGTGCAGTGGTAGCATTGTTGCCTTACAGCTGCAGGTTCTCAGGTTTGATTCTTGGCTGGGGTGCCGTCTTTGTGGGGTCTGTATCTTCTCCCTGTGTTTGTGTGGGTTTGCGTTTGTGTCCTTCCATGTTACAAAGACATGTCTGCATTATTTCTTCCTGGGCCTCTGCTGAAAATTGTTTTTTTGTTCCAAGTCAGACTGTCCTGATTAACAAATGTTAAATAAAATTGACAGGCATTTGAATTTCAGACTTCAGGTTTCTGAATGTTTAATTCTTTACATATTTGATGGTGCAGTGGCAGTATTGTTGTCTCACAGCAATAGGTTTTCTGGTTTGATTCTTGGTTGGGGTGCCTTCTGTGTGGAGTCTGCATCTTATCCCTGTGTCTGTGTTGATTTGCTCTGGTGTCCTGCCATTTTACAAAGACATGTGTCTACAGTATTTCTCCCTGGGCCTCTGCTGAAAATTGTTTTTGTTCCATCAGAAGTAAAATTGACAGACATTTGAATTTCAGACTTCATATTCTTCAGAAAATGCATAGTAAAACAACTTTTTATTCTAGCAATAAATATATAGTAACACAACCTTTTATTATAGCAATTTTCTAAGTTTATAAGATGACTATTTGAAATGTGTTCTTATTTTTGGGACTGTATTACCCTGTTATTGGCTTTGTCTAGGTTTTTTGTGCTAAGGTTGACAGCTATGGCAAGAACTGAATTCACTGAATACGTTTGAGGGCTGTATTCCCTCATTACTGGGTTTGTCCAGGTGTTTTGTGCTAAGAGGTTGACAGCTATGGTGAGAACTGAATTCATTAAATGATAGCCATTTAAGTTTCAGTCTTCCTCTCTTTCACAAAGCAGCTGATTTAGCATAGTGGTATGTTGCTCTGACTGTTTTGCACAGGGACGTTGGCAGTAAAATGTATGGTGGTAACAGCATTTTTCTTTCACAAAGCAGGAGATTTGGCATAGTGGTATGTTGTTCTGACTCTTTTGCACAGGGACCTTGGCAGTAAAATGTATGGTGGTAACACAGCATTTTATTCTAGCAGCTTTCCAAGATTATACAAGCAATGTTTAATGTGTCCCTGGATTTTGCCCTTTTGACCCACCCCAATAAATTTGGCTTTTTCCAGATTTCTTGTGCTGCGAAGTTGAGATGCAGTTGAGTATTGAGTAGATTTTACAAGGAGCTGAGAGCTGCAGGGGAAGAGAAGTTTAGTGCTGATTATGCTAAGTCAGCTTGCATTGCTAATAGCACAACAGGTTGTGTACTTGCTTTTGATGCAGAAGGTTGTTGGTTCTACTCCCACAAGGGGTGAATGCTGATGTACTGAAAGTTAAGATACTAACTATGAGCCTGTTATCAGTTTGCCATCCATTTCCTATTGCAATATTACTAGCTTATTTTTAATGTAATTTAGGCAATTTATTCCTCAGGGGCATCAGACACTTTATTTTTCAATGAAACCATGAAATATAAAGGTGATTGCTAGGAGCAACCTCTTCATTACAGATTTATTTAATGTGGAATTATTTAGATGACTTTTTTACTACTTCAGAGATTGTGCATATTTACTGATAATGGTGGACTGTAGAATTGTGCATATTTACTGATAATAGTGGACTGTAGAAGTTTGAGTAGACTTTTATGATGGAAATGTTCTGAATTGGGCAGTTTTGTCATTGGTGCATGCGTTTTGTTTCATTGTTTACTGGAAAAATGTTCAAAGCAATAGGAAGGTGTATCAAAGAACACATGTATGTTTCATATGCAAGGGGCCTATGATTTGAAAACAGCCCAGAATTAATCTTTATCTGCCACGGGTAAAATGTATTTTCTTTGAATGTGGGTTTCAATGTTGTTTCAATGAATGTGAGTTTCAATGGCAGAGAAGTTTTAATGCCAAGTTTGTTTAGTAGATGTCTTAGTGTTTGTGCTGTAAAATGCAAAATAAAACTTTCAAATGAAGTTCAAATCATCATAGAAGTAAATCAGTATGCACGTTAGTGTTTATGGTAAATGGAGTGAAATAGCCAAGTAATGGATCATTGGAATGGCTGCAGGGGGAGGCTCCATTCAACCATGGTTTTGTGAGGGGGAAGGGCGGCAAACTTAGGCAGCCCCAGCTGAACCATACCTCCCAACTGTCCAGATTTTCAAAGAACAAATAGATTTTTTGCTTCTTATTTTTGGTTTGTTCCTCATAAAATTTGTGTTTTTCTGGCAAATCATTTAGGAATTAAGTCACTAAATAATAACACACTGAGTTTCAGACTTCATAACCTTCAGAAAAATGCATGCTAAAGTAAGACCTGTTCTATCAACTGTCTCAGTTTATACAAGAGCAATTTTAGTACTGTTTATATGTTCCCCCAATATATTTGGCCTTGTCCAGATTTATTGCATTAACAGGTTGAGAGGTACATGCAAATAAATTGCTTTATAGAATTAGGCATAGCCAAACCTCTCAACTGTCCCTGATTTTGGCTCAAAATGTTGCTCTTCCCCTAATGATCCCTCCGCAAAATAGCAATTTTGGAAGAAAACATGGAGGGTTTATAATTAAGAAATAACTGTAATAATCAGTTAGATTACTTTTATTTCAGAAATGCATGTAGATTATTTTATTTTGTCAGCTGCTCAAGTTAGCAGTACTAATATTAAAGTATCCCTTCTTTGACAGGTTCTCAGCTGTATTGTGTTACTATTTTATATTTTTACATCACATTTTTGGTCCATTTTTCATAAAATTGTGTTTTTTTGGCAAATTAGTGACAAATCATTAAAGACTGATGTTAGAAAATAATGACAGACATTTGAGTTTCAGATTTCATACCATTCAGAAAATTCATACTAATGCAAGACCTCTATTATCTTTCTAAGTTTATAAGAGCAATATTTTAAAAATTGTCCTTATTTTTGGGCCTTTGTCCCATTTCTTTGTATGGCTTTGTCCAGATTTCTTGCTCTGAGGTTGAGAGGTATGACAAATGTGTCAGGGCCATCACAAGTCAGCCAGAGACATTTCAAACTGTGACAGACTTGTTGCACCCCACTCCCCCATGTAGTGACTCTGGATGTGTCGATGCAAGGCAAGGAGTAGTTATGCAGTGTAAATGTGCAGAGTATCCCCCCATCCAAGGTAGACACAAGTACTAGAGTGGCTTTTCATCTGTCCTTGATTTTTACAGAATGGTCTGGTTTCTGTCATATTTTTTGTACTGTTGATTTATGCTTATTACTCAAAGTGTCTGTTGCTCTGTGTTTAAGTAGCAATACTTTAATGACCATTAGGTAAGCTTGGCTGAGATTGCAAGATGCAAGTAAGCTTTAATAAGCATACTGGTAAAGAACTGCCAACACTGAAAGCCTTTCTGTTGCCATGTAGAGAATACTTAACTAGATAATGTATAAGCCTTGGGTATTGAAATGCATATGCCAGTATTTGTAATAAAGGACAGGACTACATTATTTTAAGAGTCTCATTACACTTGGAGACTTCCAGTCATCTCTGCAGGCTTTACCCGTAAACAGAATGCCAATCGTGTGGTCCATAATCTATACAGTAATCCTTTTAGTGTAGTCCATAACCTGTACAGTAATCCTTTTAAGCAATGTATCTTAAGCTTATTTCTTGTTTGCTTTTTATTTTTTACTATGATCATGTTTTCCCCATGAAACAAGTAGATGTCAGGCAGCAGGTCTTTTTTTGGATAAGGAACATTTTTACAAGTGGGGGCATCAGAGATTTCTACTTTCAGCATGTTACTTGGTACTTTAATAAAGCTGAATATAAATTATAATTAGAACTGCAGTGCAAGAAGTGGTTTGAGTTGAGTGCTGCTTGTTTTTCTTATACTTGATTTTGACTGGCATTCCATTAATGTATTTAAAAAAAAGTAATTTATTTTTTCATGCCTCACAGCCTTTTTTGTTTCCATCTAGATTATTAAGCTGTCATGCAGCCAATGCATTGAAATATTTTTATTTTTCTACACTTCATTTTGTCTTGATTGGACTCTCATAATGACGGTTTGGCACCCAGGGCAATATATTTAGTTTTTGTGGTTTTGAGCATAGCTCCTCCCCTTTCTAGTTGGCCGCACCCCTTTCCATTGACCCCCCCACCCATTCAGCTGTCTCCTGCAGCCCCCCTTTGATTTGAAGTCACCAGCCGCCACTGCTGCTGACTCCCTTGCTCTTCCTGTCTCTATCCTAATTAACCGCTCTGTCTCAAAGACTAAAGTGCCAACCATCTGGAAACAATTCTACACCCTACTCATACACAAAGGAGGTAACTCCACAGATATCACCAACTTCAGACCTATTGCTATCCTGTCACCACTCTCCAAAATCCTTGCAAAATGCATTCATAAACAAGTTATGCACTACTTAATTCTGGAAAATCTGATTACACCAACTCAACATGGCTTTAGACCCAAACACAGCACCACCACTGCCCTACTATCCTTCCTAAATACCATAGCCCTTACTAGAGAAAACAACAAACTTATCTCCTGCCTATTCTTAGACCTTTCCAAGGCTTTTGACACCATGTCCCATCCTCTTCTACTGCAAAAACTAACCACTCATAACTTCTCCTCAGCAACCCCAGCATGTTTGCTAGATACCTCTCTGACCAACTCCAAGCAGTGAAATGGCTTTCTGCTCACTCTTCACTTCTTCCATTCAGAATGAGTTTCCCACAAGGTTCCATCCTTGCACCACTACTTTTTAATATCTTTACCAATTCTCTCTACTCCTGTCCCCTCTCATCATTAATCTAATACACAGATGACTCTACTGTCATCACTATTGCTGACTGCCCCACTGAGCTCATCTCTGCCACACAGTCTACATTTAACTCTGTTGAACACTGGCATTCTGAAAATCAGCTAATACTCAACTCCAAGAAAACCAAGTTACTACTTTTTCTACCAAAAAATTTAATCATATAAAATCCTCCTCAATAAGGTCTATAAATAACACCTTAATCGAGTATGAATCCAACACAAAGCTACTAGGTGTTATTACTGATGATCAGCTGAAATTAGACTTACATGTCAACAGCTGTATCCAGAAAACTCACCAGAAACTAAGTCTCCTATGCCATAACAAAAAAATTCTCTCTATGGAAGCTAAGATAACTCTTTCTCATGCCTACCTATTACCTACTCTACTGTATAGTTTTCAGATTTTCACTAATCTTAACTCTACTCTCCTTACCAAACTTGAATCTACCTATAACAAGATAGCCAAATTTGCAGCCCAACAAACTTATAAGTCCCATCACTGCCTCTCTCTGGTGCAGCTAAACTGGCTTGAACTACCACATCTGTTCCTTTTCTCCCAGCTCCAAGTTATCCACTCCATCCTCTACCAGCCTTCCTACTTCCTCACACTCTCAACTCTAATCTCCCATTATTCTTCTGCATGACCTCTCCAGAGCTCCACCCAAGACCTTCTACTAACTCATAAACCAAACACTCAATTTGGATGTAATCTCTACAGCTATAACCTCACCAAAGCTTGGAACAGCCTCGCACTTGAAGTTAGGTCGTATAAGCAAAGGAAAATATTTAGAGCTGCTACCCGAGAATACCTACAAAGTAAATGGACCTGTCACTGTATTCGTCCTCCTTAGGCAGTTATCTATTAATCCTACCAGATGTCACACACTGTTCTAACCTATTAGATGACTTAATCTACTGTGTGTTATTATGCTGTTTAAGAAATACTGTATGCCTGTATGCAGTTTGATACTGTATACATTTTCAGTTGGTTGGTTGTTCTATTTTATACCTCTGCTTATTTTGTAAATTGACTATGTACATTTTTCATGTATACTTAGATAAGCTTTTCTCCCTGGGCCTCCGCTGAAAAAGGGATACTAAGCTAAGTCAGACAAACCCGGTCAACAAATGTAAAATAATAAATAAATAAAATAAATTGCATTTTTTATTTGTTTTGCATGTTTGATGCTAAGCAAATGTCCTAGCATCCTGCCCTACTCATATACAGTATTGTACTGTACCAAGATATTACTGAGCTATTTGCATCAGGTTTGCTTATTAAAACAGACCACACAGACAGACAGTCAGACAGACAGACAGATACACACACACACACAATACCCACCCACTCACACTTGCACACACACACACACACACACACACACACACACACACACACACACACACACACACGTGCACGTTCACATGCACACATGTGCACACACCCTTGCTGCAGTTCTAAATACACATATACAAGCACACAGCATGAAAATAGACATACAACGCTCATAACCTATGTGAGCACACACCAAACACACACAAACCTATGCTCCCACTTCATTGTACAATTGTAGAACTGCAAACCTATTCATCAGTGCCCAACACACACACAACACACACACAACACACACACACACACACACACACACACACACACACACACACACACACACACACACACACACACACATGCAAACAGTTCTCACAAATATTTAGACATGCACTACATGTCTGTATGTGCTGGCATTTGGGTGCTGAAGCAAAATCCATTAATTAGAAACCCAGGAGCTCCTACCTTTAGTTGCCAAGCTGTAGTCTTTTCATTTATCCTTCTTGCCAGAGATGTAATTTAAGCATTTTTGCTTTATTTATTTCATTTTATTTAAAATTTGTTTAGTGGGGTCTACCGCTAATCACAAATGACCAATTACAATCTCAGTCAGGGAATGCAAAGAAAATCAGTATTACATTTAATGATCAAAAGTAAGAGTATAATAAAAACACACATCTGTAAAATATCATTATCCAATAACAAAACTGTAAAAAAAATACAAAATTGTAATATGCATTGTCTAGAATAAGTTAATACAAATATGTAGAATGTGAGGTGTCTGTGAGGCAATTGCAACTGTGTGTTGTCTAGGTAGGGATGATAGGGTACTTGAGTAGTTAGAGGTTGCAAGCAGCTGGAAGAAGTTATATTAAGAAAAGATTATGTGAGTGAGAACTACAATAAAGAATGCCATATATGTGGGATGGCACGAGTGTTACGAGTAAGAGAAAGGGGGATGTAGCTTAGATCAGGTGATATGACTGCATGGGAGGCGATAGCATTTGGCTGATGAGAAGAGAATGGCCTTTAGATGAGTCTGAAGGGTAAAGTTATATATCATACTGGTGTACCAAAGACAAGAGAAATCAATCTGCACCATGTAGAATACAATTTCCATGTTAAGTGTTTCCTGAAACTGAAAGCTCCAGAGCAACATTACTAGAGGAAGTATTAAGAAGCCGATGATAGGCCTGAGAAAAGAATATAAACTACATTAACTGGATCATTAAGTGGATAATTCTTAGGTTAACTGTAGACTTGAAGTGTAATTATTCCACTAAGAGAAAAACAGTACAGACATAACGTCTATGGCCTGTTACCATAGCCTGGGTCCCAGCTATTAATGGTAATACGGTAGCTTGGATGAGTTAAGAATATATTGAGCCATTACTGTCTCTGTTATTGTCATCATGTTTATGTGACTTACTACAGTAATTTATTTATCATTTCCTGTGCTTACATTGTGCAACACAACAAACGACCACATACTGAGTGTGAATTGTATGGATTTTTTTTCTGATAGTATCTGCTTGGACAGGAAGCGAAATATAACTCATCCTTAATACTTGCAGTGGTGATGTTATGTATATCAATACAACTGAAAAAATGTACCTAAAATGTGAGGCTAATTATACTCCAAGGGCACAGGAAAGCATTCCTTTAAAACCTGACATAAGATATCCATGCTAATGTTAACAGATTTTTTTTTGTTGTTAAAGTTGGCCTGGGATGAGTCTGAAATTGGTCAATATTGATGAGTGTACTACCCTTGCAAACAAATACCATAATAATAAAATAATCTAAAATGTCAAAATCCAGATTTCTTCTGTCTTGGTTGCACTGTTCTGAATGGGTTACATGTATTAGATGGCATGCTAATAAATGATGCTGATGATAATAATAATAATAATAAAAATAATAATAATAATAATTTGTTTACCAGGTAGGCTCACTGGACACACAGTCCCTTTTCAGGGGTGACAGTGGATTAATGTCTGGTTAAGTAACTTGATCAAAGTCACAAGTAGGCAAATGATGGATAAAACAACTGGTGCATCTATATTCTCTGGCACTTATGTGAAAGTTGGGTGAATGTAAAGATAAACTCTGCCTTGTGTAAAAGTATCATGATAACTTCAGTTTGTTTTTTTTCTGGGAAAACTAGATACATTGGTTTGTTTCCGTCAGCAGCAATTGTTTTTCAAGTAGTCAATCTTACTGTAAATTCTGGCTCGTGGGAAAACTCATTAATTCTGCTCAGGAAGGTTACTTTACACTAAAGATATCAAAGCATAAGAGTTTAAACCTGATAATCTTGTGATTCCTGTTAATTTTGAGGGAGAGGGTCTGTTTCACTGAAGAGGACTCAGCATATACAGACCCACCCTCCCACTTCTTATCACTGTGTTAGGGAAAACGGACTCCACCTACAGTAAACTCTTGGTTAACCTGAACTCAAGCAACCAGAAAAAAATCAAAGAAATGCAGTACAGTATGAACTATTCAGTTTTTCATATGTTGCACTTTCTGTTTTCCCCCTACAGAAACATACCTTACATTTTTAGAGTTTTGAAGTTTTAAAAAGGACGATACAAATAAATTCTCTCTCTCCCCAACTTGAGAACAAGTCAAACCAAACAAGTCAAATTGCTAAAATGTCAACACTCGCTCCATACTCACTCAGTCAATTTGCATCTGATTGCACATTCTCTCTCCAGTCTCTCACACACACAAACACCCCCCCGGGTTTCAGCAAACTTCAAGGACCGTTCCCGGGGAGCACAGCAGCGCACCATGCATATTCATGAAGGCATGCTGCTGTGCTGCAAAATGGACATGGTTCTGTGTACGAGTGCGGGGTGTGTGTCCCAGAGCAGTGCTCTCACAATACACACCCCCCTGCCCAACAGCAATTTAAATCGAGCGAGAACACTCGTAACATCCCCAATCCATCAGGGTAAGAAATCTGGACAAACCAATAAGGGACAATCTTCCCTACAAAGCCATACATTTGATAGAATAACAGGTTTAGCATAAGCACATAGCACACACCACCCAACCCATCAGAGTAAGGAATCTGGACAAAGCCATAAGGGACAATCATCCCTATAGAACCAGAAAGTTAATAGAATAACAGGTTATGCATTAGCATGAATATTCTAAAAGGTACAAATTAAAAACACAACAAATATTTTTTTTTTGACATAGAATAAAGTTTAGGCGGAGCTGTGCAGGTGTGCTCGTTGCTTAGCTGCACTTAGCCCAGCTAAAATGGCAGGATAAGTTAAAATGTAATAGACATTGAGAATACATGTAAATGCATTAGTGTAGTGGTTAGAGCATATGCCTTACATATAGTCATTTACGGTTTGAGCCTCTCCAAAGCCATTTGTATGTGTAAACATTACAATTTTAATTTATTTGTATATTTATGTAGGAATTAACTTATTTTTCTCAACCAGAGTAGTGTATTAGGCCCAGATGTGAGGTGTCAGTGTAATAAAGTAGTGAAACCCCCATATAAACACAAGTACCCCATACAGTACAGTCACACAAGAATAAATTAATTACAGCACATTGGGGGATGTCAATGAAGGTAAATAAATCTATATTATGTAATGAATGATGACTCAATCCCATACAGGTGGTAGTACAATATAATAAAACATAAGCAATGCTGAGCATTGCACAGCTATGCAGATGGGGTGTAAGCATTGTGTACTTATGAATATTAAACAATGAATAGCCCAGCTAAGTGGATTTGCCCATTGTTAAGCAATGCTGAACCTGCCCCTTTAAGCACTGCTAACCTTAGCTAAGCAGGTTTACCCACAGCTTAGCTTAGCTCAGCATTTTCAAAACTATCCAATCATGGCAAAGGGTCTGAAATCAACTGTATTTAAACCCCGCAGGTGGGAATAAAGTTCATAACTGGTTGTAGCTCTTCACTGTAGGCAGTATGGCAGGTGTTGGAGAGGGCATGCATTTTCGGGCACAACACTGGGGCATACAGGAGTCCAAGGTCATGGTAGGACTCCTGGTAAAAAACATGATGTGAGACTGCTGCAGGACTAGCACCAGGGCTCCCTATATAAAGCGGAAGCCTGGGAAAGTCTCACCCATGATCTCATCAGTGCCACTGGTATCCCTCGAACTGGTGAGCAGGTCCGGCACCACTATGCCGACTTGAAATGGAGAAAGAAGGAGCTCTTGGAACAGTGAGTCCAAGAAGCAAGAGACAGGGGAGATGTCCCAGCAGTGTGTAAGTATTTATAGCAATAACTATTTACCAACATCCAGCCTGTGTATGTGATGGATAGGTATGCATAAATGTTTCTCTATTTTTATTACAGCTCTAGCTGAGCGGTCTGTGAACCAGGAAGCCCATGCCAACAGGTTCCAAAGGCTACATTGCAAGGCTAGTGAGTTACAATCCTGCTTGTAGTACTCATGTCAAATAAATATAAAGGAGTAAAATGTCAACTGGCAGTATAAAAAATGTGTATGGTATGTAGTGAATAAACCAGACAATATGACAGTAATAGTCCATTATAGGTCATATTTAAATAAAAGTGTAAATGCCTGGCAATAAAGTTCTAAATCCTGGACTGGTTCTGTTTACTCTGGTATTGTATGGCCTGACATGTTGCATTCACCAAGATCTGATATCTGAATAGTAATGTTGTGCTAACTACTGTTTCTCACACTGTGCTACATAAAATATGTCTAGAATGTCTGTATAAGAATGTTGTAATTACAAGGTCAGATTGTACAACCAGAGAGACTTAGACAGAAAACATTGAAAGAAAAGGCAGCAGTTTCTCAATAGCTCACTCTGATGATCTACCAATTGTTATTTTAGCAGACACAGCCATGGTTTGAATCCTGGGAGTGGTAGTAATCTGTACGCATAATTTTAACTAGGATTTTGGGAATATGTGTAGAAACAGCCAGGTAGTGTTAACAAACATTCCCCCCCCCACAGGTCTTCCAGGTAAGAGAAATAGAAAGTAGCTATAAGACAGTTGAATTATACACTGTGTACAAACATACCACTGGCCAAACCAAGGCCATTGGGTATTGTGTAATAATACCTGTAGAGTAATGATTAGAGCAAATATCATTAAAGTTGTGAGTACTACAAGGATATACAAGTTGCTAATTGACATATCTCTCTCCCCCACACCATATCTGCAACAATAATCTAAACACAAAAATCAATAGGTAAGTTTTACACCAAACCTACTGTTGGGACATGTGTCCTATTGTTCAACAAATATTGAAATGTGTTTCTATTAATGTTCCATGTTGAAATACTATCATTGGTGGCCTGTTGCTTTCAATGTAACCTGCATGCCATTGTAATGGCCACTGTGGTTCCATATATGTATGTGTTCTCTTTGCTATGCAACTGTTCCAAAACTGTTGTTTTGGGTTAATGGGAATATCTATGCATGCTGTTATAACTAATCCTGCCTTGTGTTGACTATTACTAACTCGCATATGTTCTAAAACTGCAACACCATAGCACGTTTGGGAAGGCCGATCCCAGTGGACCCACCTCTCCCACCTCATCTGGCCATGACACTGGGCCTCAGCATGTCTGGGACCCACTCCTGCACCTCCTCATATGCTGGTCCTGCACCACCTTCTGGTGGAACCGCCTCAGAGGATAGGGCTTGTCCCCCCCGGGAGTGGGCATGGACAGGATACAGTCACCCCAAGCTAGGTCTGGGGATTGGTGAGTAGTGAGTTCTGAAAGGAGTTTGGAGATCTGCTACACCAGCTTTAGCACCATGTTATGCAATTAGAGGGTCAGCCTGCCCCTCCTGCTCAGCCCCCAGCACATCCACGTTCAGGGCCGTGAAGGTGCAGTGGTGACTGCCCATGGGTGGGGATCTCAATCCCACTGTTTCCATTTGGGGGCTCATGGGCTTCCGATTTCCAAACAGCCTTCCTTGTCCAAGGTGTTTACCCCCTACATGTGTAATATGCTGCACCAGTATGCTGTCTTGTCTGTCTTACTATCCAACCTTCCTCCCCAAATATACCTGCTATCCTCCCCTAACATCCCACTCTCACCTCTTAAAAAAAGGGCAATCTGTTCCCCCCAAAATTTTTTCCCCATACATAGCTGTCCATTTCACACACATGTCCACTGGATACATGTATTCTGGTCTAATTGGCTTCACAACAGATTATTGTTGTCCTCTCCCCTCTCTCTGGGGTTTGAGTGTCCAAATATACCTCCAAATTCAGCATATGTGCATAGCTGTTGTTGCTGTAGAAGAAATGAAATGCTATGGACCTTCCCTATACCCGTCCTGCACATCCCCAGCTACTTTCCCTATTGTCTTTCCCTCTGAGTGTCCCCTTTTTCACCACTTTCTTATCACCCCTTTTTTCTTTTCTTTTAAAGAAATTAGCACGGGGTAAGAGGGAGTAAGCACTTTTAAGCTGCAGTAAATGTGATTAAGCCTGTTTGTGTGGCACTAAGCAATGCCTACACAGATTAAGCAATTTTAAGGCTAACTATCTGTAAGCATATTTAACCAGAAGTTAGCATTGCTTACTGCCACGCAAATCCATGCAAACCTGCTTACAACTGCTTAAAAGTGCCTTAATCACTTTGTATACAACAGCCCTTGTTCTGCCCAGCAACAAAATAATCAGCGCCTGCAAGTCTTGAACCTAGGACCCCGATTACCATTGCAACAGCAAGTTACTACTAGACTATATGAGATGTAGACACGCTGGATGTTTTCTCAAACATATTATGCAGCACAGTCATTCAACAGTAGGGAAAATGTATTTATATATATATATATATATATATATATATATATATATATATATATATATATATATATATATATATATATATATATATATATATATATATATATATATATATGTATATACATGTATACATATGTGTGTATGTATATGACTATATATATATATATATATATATATATATATATATATATATATTTGTTGTTGTGTCTTTCGGCTTATGCTGGTTAGGGGTCACCACAGTGGAACTCAGGTCTGCTAATGTTTGGTAGTGGATTTTTACGTGCCAAGTTACCAGCCCTGATGCACAACCTTCAATGAAGGCACGCCCATTCATGCATGCCTCCACACAGAAGACGCTCTATCTGAGAATCGAATGGGACAACGTCTTGCTGTGAGGAGACAACGCTACCGCAGCACCACTACTGCTGGGATATATATATATATATATATATATATATATATATATATATATATATATATATATATATATATATATATATATATATATATATATATATATATATATATATATATATATATATATATATATATATAAATTTAAATATTTATATATATATATATATATATATATATAGATATATATATATATACAGATAGATAGATATGTAGTGCATTTGGGCATTGGATCCACACTCTGAACATCTTACTGCAACAAATCTGACCAAAGGCTGTGTAAATGGGGGTGAAGGGACCCAAACTAGGGACCTCTTGTAATTATTGCCCTTATCCCATCCTCCACAGCTGAACTGTTATGCCTTGCAACAACATAATAAGGCCTGCCAAGTCCAGGACCCAGGGCCTTGTAAAGTATGATCAAAGCAATGTAGCATTACACCATCTGAGCCCTACAAAATAGTGATGACATCCCAAACATATCAGTTAGTACAGTCATCCAACAGCAGGGAAAGGAGTCTGTAGAATCAGTCAGGAAGTCTATATATACATGTATATATGTATGGAGATGCATATATGTGGAAAAATATATACATGATACACACACACACACACACACACACACACACACACACACACACACACACATATATATATATATATATATATATATATATATATATATATATAGAGAGAGAGAGAGAGATGCATCCACATTCATATCCACATATATGCATACATACATATATATATAAATGTTAATAAATAAGTACATATATATATATATATATATATATATATATATATATATAAAATATATAATATATATATATATATATATATATATATATGTATACATAAATATACAGAAATATATGACATCTACAAAGACATGCAATCAGAGGGTCATGCTGCTGCATACTGGAATTCTAAATCTGGAAACTCAATCACTGGAAGTATTCCTTAAATGGGGAACAATGACATCTGTGCTGTAACAGAGACCTGGATAAAAGCAGCAGGAAGCACCCCTGCCTTACCACCCTATAAGTAATTTCACAACCTTTGGCTGCAAAACGTGGACTGAAGCTCCAAAGGTGGTGGTATTTTCATATTCATAAAGGATGCACACACCTCCAGTGTGGTAAACCAACATTATGCATTAGAGATCCTGCAGGCATAGCTGACATTGGGTAAGACAGTGGTTCAGGTTGTAGCCTGTGACAGGTCCCCATACATTTCCCAAGACTCACACTTCATGTCCATAAATACCCTGGGGAATATTAGTGTCCACCCTAACACTCTCATAGTGGTTGACTTCAACCACCCCATCATTAAGTGGGAAAGCTCTTCATGTACCAATGCACATGCCCATCACATCGATTTGCTCCTTCCTAACATGGGCGACTGTTGCTCTACACCAGTAGTCAACACCTCACTTGCTATATCTGAACACAAAGTAATCACCTTTGGAAATCCACAGCCATCCTACCCCCACTGCACAGGTAATCACCATGAGAAGCCTTTCCAAAGCTAACTATGGCCTCATAAAAGCAGAGGTGGCTAACCTCGCATCAGCCATGCAAATGGAGACTAGTTGCATGACAGCTGAATCATACAATAATGCACCATGAAACTACAGTCACCCCTCCTCACAAATGAGGTGTAACCACAGACCCTGGGAAATACCGCCCCAACTGCCTGATAAGTCTGTTATGCGAAGCTATGAAATGCATTATCATGCACGTAATAAACAGGGATATGGGAATCTGGAGACTCAGCATCCCACACTGTTTACCTTTGGGAAGGGTATGTCATACCTGCTCATTCAACCTGGTCAACCTCTTGCCATCAGTCACCTGAGCTGTGGATGAAGGCAAGGTGACACATACAGTCTACGTTGATCTTGCCAAAGCCTTTGATAACATTCCCCAGTCACTAAGCTCAGTATCAACCCCTATATCACTAGGTAGGAACAGAGGCACAAACACAGGGGTAGATTGCACATACTGCTGTCATACATTGACAGAGTTGCAAATGTCACTGGGCTTGTTGTAACATCCTTTATGAGGAATATGATGTTGGCAATACCCATAGATGTGAGTATTTACTAACTGCATTCCCCAGAGTCCACAAATGATTTTCCAAGGACACCAGCGGTCTGGTGAACATACAAAACATGACAGACAGACATATGGCCAGTCTGTGGACAGTGTGCCAGTGATGAGATATGTCAGTGACATATCACTGTGAGTTGTGACGTCACACACTAAATGCACGTCCATACAAACCCTGTCGATCTATCAATCCACTATGTGTATAACAGCACTGATAACATAGAATCTGTTCACAAATCTGGGGATATGTCCTCCATGTTGGTTGTCTCTCTCCACATGTCCTGTCCTGTGATGTACTGCCACCCACTGTATGTGAATCTGTAGGCCACAACTTCTGTAATGTCCCTCACACAGGCAAGGAAATGGGGCAAGGCCCACAAGAAGGAATGTCCCATATGTCGGAACTAGCAGCAGTGTCCAGGCCCACAGCACAATACAATGTGGGCATCTACATTGTGGCATCGCTGTAGCAATACCTAACATCTGCACATCTGTACAGAGGACAGACAGAAAGTAGATTGCCAACAGGTTATGCATTAGGATGAATGTATTGAAAGATACACATCTGAAACTGAAAGGTATGCCATTACTACAAGATAGCAATCCCAAATGACATGTCCAAAGAACACAGTAGTCTGCAGTTAATATCAACATATCAGATCAATAGCCAATAGGAGATACATATAAACATACAGCTGAGAAACCAAGAACAAAGTACTCAGTACTCAGAGTCCAGCTTTGCATGCAGGGATGTATGGTTCCAGTACTACAATCTGCAATCTACTATTACTTGAAAAAGCACTGTTAAAAGTATTAACTTGATACCATATGTGTTAAACTATTTCTGTCAACTAGTGCACTGTAGCTGGTGTAACATGCAAGTGTGATGGCATATAACTTGGGATACTACCCATGTATGAAATAAATCCAAAGAGAACAGATTGTGGTACTACCAATGTATATCCAGGTGTCCCATACAGTATACTAACACCCCTTGCTACTACAATGACAGCACATAGAAGTATATTATGTACAGGGAATTAAGTAGACTTATTAAAGATGTCATTACCCTGCAATTTTTTCAGACTGGAATGTAATCACTGGTTACCAAGGCTAAGCTATGCTTAGCAGGTGTAACTATTGCTTAAATGTAAATGCTAAGCAGATTTGCGCACTGGTAAGGGAAGCCTACACGGTGTAAGTACCTATTGCTTTAACCATACGTTAGCATTGCTTACCATCAGGCAAACTCATGCAAACCCATTCTGCCTAGCAATAAAATAAACAGCCCTTGCACCCAGAGCCTTGCACACCATAGCCTATGCAATGTACCAGTAGGCCACCTCATCTCATTCAAATGTACAGCTATAGAACTGACATATTTCTTATCACTACTATGTCTGACATGTTCTAACAGCCTAGTTTTAAAACATGTGTCACTGTCCCCCACATCAAATATGTTACAAGGCCATCTAAGAGCATTCTCTATACACGTATTTCTTGAATGTATATACTTCAACATGTTTCCCAGCCATTCCCTTCAGCAGGAATTACAGCAGTAAATAATGATAGACCAGTATACTTATTCGCTTACTACTGTATGACATCTGGACAAAGCCTGACATAATTGGTGGACAGAAGCCAAAAATACACGGCCATACATTGCTGTTGTACACTGAGAAAGTTGTTGGTGTTACAGGGTTAGTTGTAACATATCTTTTCTGAGGGATATAATGTCAGAAAAAAAAGATGTTACCATCTACATAATGCAATCACCAGAGTATGCTACTGATTTCTCAAGGACAACACCTGTCTGGGGAATAGCCCATACATAACAGGCTAACCTGTGGCCATTATGTGGATGGCCCTATAGCTGAGAGCAATGCAGAGACAGAACTTTGTCAGACTAAAACCTATGCAGAAGTAGCATGTGCAGACAAACCCTGTTAAACTAGCAGTATTCTAAACATATAACAGCAATAGTCACATTCTGCTCCTAAGTCCTGAACTTTCCCCACCATTTAGTTGGCTTGTCTCCACAAGTCTTGCTGTAAGAGATAGTAGCCCACACAACTCCAGGATATCTTCCTCACAAGTAAGGGAAAGGGTCAATGCCCACATGGAGTACTCATTTATAGGAGTGTGTTGCCATGACATTGGCTATTGGAAGAATTGCACAGCTGCTCTGCATGCAATTAACAAGTGGGTAACCCCAATAGGTGTACAGGTCATCACCTGGACATAAGCATCACCTACAAAAGCCATGCTGCCACCTATGCAAACCAGCTCTATCCCCATAGTGCACAGGGAGAGAGAGAGAAATAACAAATGAGATATAAAGTGGAAAAGAGAAGGAAGAAAGAAAAAAGGTAAGTGGAACATGTAAGCAAGTAATTGAATCTTGTACTGGGTATGTAATAATGGGAAATATGGTTTGGAGGAATGTATGTCCCAACAAGACATGCCGTACTAATGTCCTGCTAAGCAGCTGCTATGGCCATAGCATCCGGCCCTCTCTGCCGTGGGTGATATCACAGACATACCTCTCAACTGTACAGATCCTCACAGAATGTGCACATTTTACCATCATGTAATTTTGTCTGTTCCTTCTGAGATCTGTACTTTACTGGCAAATAGATGGGGATTGAAGTCATCAGGTATGACAAACACTTGAGTTTAGGACTTCACATCCTTATGAATATTCACTGTAATGCAAAATGTATCATTCTATGAACTTTCTATGTTTGTAGCAGGTATATTTAAAGTCTGTCTCTATTTATCCCCACATCATTTTAGGCATTGTCCAGATGTGATGCTCTGAGAGGTTGTGAAGTTGGAACACAGCTCAGGAGCCTGACTCACCTGGGAAAGGACAGCTCATGTATGACAACCACAGGGGTGTCTGTCAAACAGTTGTGACTGTGCCACTGCTAGACCAGTTGATGGGATGTTTTCCATATCCATGTTACCTGTGATTATGAGTATGACACATGTTTGCCTAGTAAAGCTAAGACACCTATAGAGGGTGTGTGCATAGTAGAGCACTGTTGCAGACATGTGTGTTGAACTGCGTGTGATATATTGACTTAATAACATTAAACTGTACAGTGTTCTGCTTGACAATAAGCACATTTGTGACTGATATCTGTAGTCACATACACATATACCTGTGTTATGTCAGCCAAACCATTGGCAGGTCTGTGAGCAATGGCATTGTAACATAATAGCCTACTTATGACTGTTGGACATCTTCCAGGTTATCACAGTGATGTCATACCCTACTGTGCAATCAACGTACTAATGTATGGTGTAGCTATATTAATACAGTATCAATACTTATGTCCCTTTTGACACCCATTTATGTGTGCCATTGTCCAGAAGTACTGCTGTAAAAGGTTGAGAAGTATGATTGAGCAGCATGTCTGTAAATACAGTGTGCCATACTTACATTCAATAGAAATGTATACCAGGTATCCCCTGAGCACATGTATGTATGCATATGTTCAGCTGGAAGACACAAAACTAATCACATGGGTTTCAAGCAGTCAGGTACTTAGATTGTGCATGTTGCACATGTGTGTTATATCAGTGTCAGTGCATACAACAGACATATGTGTGCAGCTACTGGTGGTTGCATTACACTGACACTGATGTGGGTACTGGAGTAGGCATGATTATCAGGTATTAATCAGAGAAGTGTCCACCTGTGTTATGAGCCTCTGCCCATGCCTACCACTACCAGCTATATCAACACCTATACACTGTGGATATCACAAGTGCACACACCCCTGTTGGAATGCTAGGTTTGTGTGATGTATGACAATCAGACCACAGAAGATCATTTCATAATGTTTCTCATCTTGAATGTGACCCCTAACCTGTCCAATTCCATTGCAATACAATTAAAGATGTTTCTAGGAAGGTGAGCAACTATTGCCAAGTGAAGAAGTGCCATAATGTTAGAGTCCAGACCAAGATAGATGAATGCTGTAACCATCTCAAGAGGTGCATACACAAGTTTAAGGGTGTGCACACTCATTCAACTGGCTTATTGTACTGAATATTATTTCCATATGTTTTCACAGACCAGATTGTTATGTTTTCAATTGAATTATACAGGCTATAGGTCATACTACAGGTGGGAAATGTTATGAAATGAGTTGTTGTGGTGTTATGTTCCAGTTGCACAAATACCAGGCAGTGCATCAGGGGTGTGTAGCCTTTATATCCACTGTAGCTATATAGACACAGCAGTACCTGACCTGTATATCCAGCCTCCACCAAGGTAGAGTAATCCCCTTTGGTGGACAGCAGCAATACACAAACCACATAATAGGTTACTACATTGGCTGTACAGGGACACATAGGTGCAGGCAACAAATTTGAAGCAAGTCCACCTATATCTGAGCAAGCGGGTAAGTTCACAGGTGATGTCCTGTAAGTCTGACAATGACTATGAATCGGACACGACCAAGGACAATTGCAACCGTGTCTCCACATAAGTTGTAAGTCTCAAATGAAACAACACAATTCACCCTGTACTGGGGGTAAAGAACACCTCATACACACATGCCATTGATATAGGCAACCTGCATCACACAGGTTAGGTGAAAGCATCACCATCCTGTCCATCCCAGTCGTACATGGAGATATGCACATCAACCACACTCCTGCCCACAGCAAAGGTGAGCATGTACATATTGCCTACTGATGGCAACCACAGCATATTTCCACGGGGCATACTAACATCAGTGTCTGCCTCCTACATGGACTCAGGCATGTGCCCAGAGCTCCATCACACACCACAGTCAAACACAGACCTGCCACCATACACACACCATCCACATGGAAGATGACCACTGTCAACCCTCTAAACAGAAATTAATGGAGGATAGAGGATTATGCAATCAAGTGTCTAACATTCGAGGGAATAAGATAGCTCAGGGACAAGTGTGTAATGCAAGCTGCTATAGCCATGAAAGCTTGGAGGTTTCTGGGGTAGTCTGGATAATTTTCAAGTAATATCCACCGTTGATGTGCATTTTGACAACAGTATGAGGTCCTGTGACCTTTTCCTGTTCATGTCTTCGAGGTAACATGCAAAGTGCTCACCTACCAGCATTCTCTGTTGGGGAAACAGACATCATCACCCAATATGTGATTGGACATTACGCCCTGTCATGTGAACGGAGAGCAGAAGATGTGCTGGAGATGACTGCCCTGTGGAACAGTGTAGTTCACAGGGTAAATGATGCCGGACTGCACAGCAGAACATACGTGCTTGTCCAGCATCGAGCCACCGACCTCAAATGCCATGCCCATCAATGGGCTGCTGCTGTAGCAAGGGACCAGCTAGACACAGGTGGGGGTCCAGCCATCCAGCTCCCACTGACAACCACTGAGGAGCTCCTCACCACAATTGGGCCACAAGCTGAATGCACAAGCCATAATGCTGAGGGAAGCACTGTGGAGGTGGGTTGCGCACACACACACACACACACACACACACACACACACACACACACACACACACAGACACACACACACACACACACACACACACACACACACACACACACACACACACACACACACACACACACACACACACACACACACTGGATGAGGAGCATGCAAGTAAGGGCCCAGTGGGGATTAGTACACTAATGTATCAGACATAGATGCATCTGTATTGTATCTACATGCATGTGTCAGGACCGATTGCAGTTGTGGATGGGGTTTTCTAATGCACAGTGGTGCACATCTATGGTGAGGACAGGACATTGTGTATTATTGTGGTTAGTACTGTAGATGTGCAGAAATGCTGCATCCATCCTATACCAAGGCCACATATGCATCTGCTGACAGTAACCCCCTCTCACAACTACCTAGAACCCTCTGGTCTGCATATGGGACAGCAACCTAAAGCTGGTAGGTGTTACATTGTTTTGTTGTTGCCTGGCAATTCCACAGGCATGTGAAGCACATGCAATTTACCATGCACACAACTACCAGTAATAGCTATATTGCTTTATGTAATAGCCATATTGCTTGTTGTGCATGTTCACTTGTGCTGGAGTTAACTGTATTGCATCACAGTGGTCACCACTGGGGCCTATCTGATGTGAATTCAACATTCCTGTAGCATACTTCACAACTTGTCAGTGCCAAGATGTCTGGACAGAGGCCACCGAATTGTGCTGGACAAATCGTAAGCTCATGCGTGACACATTAGTGGTATACAGTGGAGATATATATTGCATACACACCCCTCTTAAGATGCAAGGTGTTCCTGTTACATACTAATTAGGACCACAATATGACATTCCACACCTCTTCCAGCCTTTAATGTGACCCATAACAGGTACAGTTTACTAGTAAAACCAAGCATCTGTACTCATGTATTGCACCTACAAGGCAGGCCACCTGTGAGGGCGGCAGACGTCCTATCAGCATGATGTTTCAGTCAGGTATGATACCTCATGCTGCCATATGTGGCAGTACAGTCACTGTGGCCTATTTGGCTATAATATCACATACATGGGCATTGTTAAGGCACAGACACCACTTCCGACCACTTATAGGTTTCAAACATATGGATATTCCAGGCACATCTGTACAGAGGACTGTACACTGGTTTAACCTGCTGCATGTGAGGCATATGCTGTCACCACACTATATAAAATAATGGCAGTGGGAGGTGGTCACTAGCCATGTATGGTATACACATCAGAATGTTATAAGCCACACATGACATGATTTTCACACACACACACACACACACACACACACACACACACACACACACACACAGTTGCCATCATTAGGATTAGAACTCCTGCCTATCTATGTATTCCTACTACAGTGCTATACAGTTATGAGACATACTTCAGAGCTTAAACATTTCCACCTCTTCTAAAGGTACTTCTAAGGTGGATGACATCAACAGGTCTACTAAATTGGAGTGAAGGGAAGTGTAAAGGGTAGTACACAGGTCAAAAATGGTATGAGTCAGACAGTACATGATTCACACACGCACACATGCGCACACACACACACACACACACACACACACACACACACACACACACACACACACACACACACACACACACACACACATTTGCCAGTACTGAGATCCATAGGTTCATTGCTTCATAGGTGTGTAGTAGGTGAATGGGCCTGAAGGCTCTACAAGGCTAGCCCAAGGGAATACCTTGGCATCAGGCCACACGACAATAGTCCCCAGTGTGGCCCAGGAGTATAGTCAATGGAGTGATCCCCAGGGGTGGGTATTGCATTCCCCATCTACTGATTCACGTTTCTGTTGTGGGTGGCCAGTGATGTGCACTGCTTCCCATATATGTGATCTATATTGCATAACATGGACAGTGTCTGGGTTGTGCACATGTCCCACATGCATGTTCTTTGACGTGTGGAAGTGTGCTTAAGGTCTTTTGGGCAGGTTGTGTGGACAGATTGGTATCTTCTGATGTAGCATTCCTGACCTCATTTGATGAGACTTGGCTATGTAACTGAGGTAGTGATTGCACCTACATTGACAGTATGATATGGGTATTCAGTGGAGTTAGTGGCATTTGTCCATACAGGGCATGTGTATAAGGCATGGTATTCCCTTTGTGGAGTACGTTTGCAGACTCTACAGTTGTTGCAGGTGTCCAGTGGTGAACATGGCAAAAGGGCTACTGTACACATTGATTGGGCTATTGAGGGGATGGAACAGGGTGTCATGTCCTTTTACTTGCTAGACATGCTCAGTCAGGAGATGTAACACATCAAAGTACTTTCTGATGTCAGTGGCACTGTTGTGGTCAACAGGCATGTAGTTCACTGCAATCACACTGTGGGTACTATCTGTGAGGCAATATGCAGGGTAACTACCAATATAGTGGTTATTGCCTAGCCAAGGGTGTTTGTGTATGATATGTGAGTGGAGAGTGGTATTTGAGTAATAGAAGGGTTGCCTATATTGTTCACTAATCCATACTGTCACATTTAGGGCTATGGATTGTCTACACCAACTTGTCTGGTGTTTGACAACTGTTGGGCTTATAATGTGGACATTGTGACATATGCTAGGTCCTCAAGATAATAATTTAGGAAAACCCACCACCCAAGGGATCCTGTTATTACACAATCACACTGTCCCCCACACAGGATACTGATGACAGACCCACACACTTGCCAGTATTGAGTTTCAAACCCTTAGCTAGCTATGTTTTGCTACAACAGTGTACTGCATTTATTGCACATGCCACAAAACTTAGAGGATGGATGGTGTCCTAAGGTACTTCTAAGGTGAAGAACATCACCAACCCTTGTAAATAATGGCATTGGATGATGTAGTGGGTGAGAGATTCCATAAAATATTTCACCCTACACACACATTTGCCAGGGATGAGGTGCAAACCTCTATCTAACGATCTTTTTGGACCAGTAAGTTACACATTTACCACATGCACCACTGACCTTATACAGTTTAGATTTGGCAACAGGTACTTCTAAGGTGGATGATATATCTGCAGGACTGCTAAAGTCAGGTACTAAGATGTGTACTCAGTGTAAATGGGGCCAAAATTTTTGGGTTACAGACATACATATGTATACACACACAGACACTTGCCAAGGATGAGATTCAAACCCATACCTATGTAGTTATTGCTATTACATTGTTCTGCATTTATCGCATGTGCCATGGAGCTTACATGTTGGAGAACTGTCCAAAGGTATCTTTGAAGGTGAGTCACATCAGCAGCAGTGCTAAAGAAAGGATAAGGAAAGTTGTAAGTGTGAATGACCACAAAATTAGGCCTCTACAAGGATACATACACTCTCTCACACAAAAACTCACATTTACCAGGATTAGGATTGGAACGCCTACTTAACTAGTTTGCTATACTATAGTATTACACAGTTATCACAAACACCACAGAGCTTATATGCAAGAGAGCTGTCCAAAGGTATCTTTGAATGTGAGTGACATCAGCAGGAGTGCTGAAGGAGGAGTACGGGAGATTTAGTGAGTGTGAATGGCCTCCCCCACATTCATCTAGAAATGCACACACTCACACACAACTTTACATTTGACAGGACTGAAATTACAACTGCTACATGGATACCTAGTTGTACTGTAGTGTTACACAGTTATCACAAGCACCACTGACACTATAGGGCTGAGGGCTAACCAAAGATATTTCTACAGTGAATGACATCAGCACATTATGTGATATAGGCCAATGGGATGTGTAGTGGGTGGGACAGGCTTCATAATGGGATTCTCTCTGTCACTGTCTGTCTTTCTCTTCCCAACGTCTCTGTGCGTGTATGTTTGACATATTATATTATGTTGGTCTTAGATATGTGTGTGTATTCCTATCTAATGTGTGTGTGTATGTGAAGTATCAATTGTGTACAATTTGGTGTCTGTGCATGCACAGACAGCTGCGAATAACTGATATCTGTAGTCCACTGTGTTGTGCGACATGGGCTTCATTTCTCTAAGTGTTGGAGCATGCTCAGTATGACCTTCTATATTGAGTGTGTGCATCCATTCCAGAGAGGATTGTACTCCGGTTCAGAGTTTTGTGTGCTACAGCTACACCTAGCAAACTGTTTCTGCAGGATATCTGTAGATAGATTGCCAATATGGAGAAACAATGGGCTTAAACTAGAGGGGGTACTGTAACTATTGCTGTCTGTGCTGCTTGTGTGACATATTTGGTTGTAGCATAGATATTCTGACATATGTATTGTTTTACACTGTGATGTGTCATGTCATCAGCTACTGACAGTTATCATTCTTTGCTCACAGTTATTTACCTGGATATACGAGTTGAATGAAGGTGAGACCAATATTCTGAGGCATATAGACTACACATTCTGGCACACGCCTGCCATTGTGGAGAGGTATCTACAGACAATAGACTGCTGGTTCTGTGTAAATGGTGCAGCACCTTGTTAGTATGCTGGCTGGGGTTCCCCTCCTTGTGCTTTTCTCAACTTCAAAGAATGGTCATATCCTCCTAGGGCAATACCTCTCAGCTGTACAGATATACCCAGGTTATCCAGAGGAAGGACTCATATATCTGGTCAGTTTATCTTTACATTGTGGTTTACAAGTTGTTTTGTGGCTATTCATTCATGGGTTTGCAGTTTTGAGTAATATGGGCAGACAGAGTTTCAGACTTCACACATTCCATGACATTCATGCTTCTACACCCCCCCTGTTATTCTCTCCTCCACCCAGCATTATGTAAGCAATATCTCAGTGGTATCCCTATAGTTGGGCCTTTGTCCCAGTAGTATTTATGGCCTGATCCAAAGTCCTTGCAGTAGGACATGGGGAGGCATGCTACTGGTATTTGTCAACATGGCCTTGCATTTGTTTTCTGTTTACTGTTAGGTTGTTAGTTGGGACCCCCTGACATTCCATACATTGGCACTATGGGTGAGGCATGGGCCTTTACCAGAGGACTGTAGGCCATTTGAGAGTGCTGCAGGCCATCTGTTACTGCATTTCTACATGGGATTGTGGGTGGGGGGTGCACACCTGGAGACTTTAATATTTGAAATGACTGTACTGGTATTTCAGTTACTCTGTTGGCTTCCATTTCATATTGTATTGTGAGCTATTATGTAAACAGGAGGCATATCAGTAGAGTACACATGTTAGATCTTGATAGCATATATTTCAGTTTCAGACTTCTTACCTTTCAGAACTGAAATGCAACTGCCAGACCTGTTGTACTATGTATGTGTAGGTCTGGTAGGGGGCTGTTCACCATTGCCATCATTTGGGGGTCTTAACCCAGCCTTTCTTCATGGTCATCTACATCCGTCCTGCTGGGTGAGGCTGGTGATGGATATGTGACCCTCCTTGACATCCATGTGTCTGCCCTATTGACACTCACAGTTCTTTGGGCCATCACATGTACTGCAGTGGGGGATATCACCTTGTGTAGTGCTGCTTAGTATGTTGACACCAGTATTTGTTATGAATTTCCTGCTGACCCATATAGCTGTCTGCTGCTATCCCATTCAGCCACCCAATTCCCTTGCATGCTTGCATCCATATCATACATACAAGTATGAGAACATACTACTCCATTCAGTAATTGATAGGAAGGGTGACTTACCTTGTTGCTGGGCCAGTATTGAGGATGGTGCTGGAGGGCTGACTATGTTGGATGCACATAGTACACTCCCTGTACATGGTAAAGCTCAGGTATTGTCTTGTTTGTCATCCCTTTTACTGTCTGTGCAAGTCAGAGAGAGGTATCAGTCCCTGGGTCCCTACAGTGTCAATGTGTGTGCTATGTGTTGCCTCTTTGCCAAGGCCAGGGCATACTGTGCATGCCTCCTTCTGCTACAGGAGCAGGCTCAGGATGTTCCTCCTCTGAGTCCCTCTGTGCCTGTGCTAGCCTTGGCAATGGTGGGGGGCTGTATGGCCCTGCACCATGCTGTTCCTGCTGCAGCTGTTTCCACAGGATCATATTGTGTAGCATGGCATATACTATGAACATTTGTGCACATGTAGCTGGAGAGTACTGCAAGGCTCCAGTGGATATGTCAAGGCAGCAGAACCGTGACTTGAGCATCCCAAACACATGTCTACAATGATCCATGTTTGTGTGTGTGCCTCATTATGGTGTTCTTGTTCGGGTGTGTGTGCATTTCTGATGGGTACCATCAGCCATGGCTCCACTGCATAGCCAGCATCCCCCACTAGATGACCATATGGGATATCCCCCCTGGCAAACACCTGATACAGCTGCGAGCAATGCCAGATGTAGGCATCGTGATAGCTTCCTGGTATGCCAGCACACACATTCATGATAATGCCCTGGGCATCACACACGACCTGACAGTTGATGGAGGGGAAACCCTTGAGGTTTATGTAGATCCTGCCCCTCTCACTGGGTGGTGTTTTGATGTGGATGTGCATGCAGTGTATAGCACCAACTACTTCAGGGTATTCTGCTATATGGTGGAAAAGACGCATACGTGTGGTCAGCACCTCATGGGCAGTGGGGAAATATATGTACTCACTGGCATGTTGTGTCATGGCATCCAGGAACTGGTGAGGCACCCTGGATGCTGATGCCTGTTAGACCCCCATGATATCCCCAGTTGGTCTTGGGAAGGTACCTGTGGCTAGTATTCTTAAGCCTACACATACCTTGGTATCCACTGGGATGGGTTTCCCTCTATTAGTTCTGTGTGTAAGGCGTGGTCTGCATAGCTCAATGATTTGCTGTAGAATGTCCCTGTCCACCCTATAGTGCTCTACTATCTCCAGCTCATGTAGGCCCTGGTAGGTTACCCTGGGTCTGTAAACTCTTCTCCTCCTCCTCACTGTGGGTCAGTTGTCAGCATTCTCCTCCTCACCACCCTCAGTCTCTAGCACATATTGATGGAGTAAAGCGGTGGCAGCCTCTAACGTATTTATTTTTGCTAGTTAAAAATCCCCCGTCTGTGTACACTGGTGGTGTAGATTTTGTGGTGAAAAAACAGTCTGCAGGGGGTTTGCATAGTTTATATTAGTGTGCTGGGCTGCTGCATGTGTAATTGGTTGATTCTGTTACATTCCACCTGCCAGCAATGCTAGTTCTCCTTGATTGCCTTCCTACTGCTGTTTCTCCTTCCCACGTCCTCCCTATTTAAGCCCCGAGGCACGCCACACATACCCGTTGCTCAAATGTAAACAGTTCTGCTATTTCCTCTGTTTATTTTTATTTATTTATTTATTTTTTTTTTAGGTCCACTGCACGCCACGCACACCTGTTTAGCTAATGTAAGCACTTTTATTTATTTATTTTACATTTGTTAACCGGGAGAGACCGACTGGATATATGTTCATTTTCAGAGGAGGCCCGGGGAGAAAAGCTCTACATGTACATAACAAGTGTCAATACACAGTCATGCTTAAATTGAAATTTAACAGCATTGTAATTTTATTATATGAAATATTTAAACATTTAGTTTCAAGATGACAAACAAGAGAAGGCTGGTTAGTTGAAAAGGCAAGTAGTTAAATGTCCCTCCCTGGACACGAACACGCTCTGCATTACAGCCTCAGACACACACCCTTCCTTAGCTGTGCTTAGCTAAGGGCAAACACGGGTCACAGAGCTCCAATGAACTTACAGCAAGCATGCCACACCCCCTTATGAAGTCATTCAGCTCTTATACTTGCACTGTTGTATTGCTGCACCTACATGGTTAGGTGCAAGCTGGCACTTTGAGGAAATCTGTGATTCAGTATAACTCCCCTCATTTGCAAACCCAGTGTGTAAGTCCTTAGTTACTGCACTTAGACGGACACTTTCCCCTTGACAACCAGTGCTCCCTCATATTGTTTACATTCTGCATGCTGTTGACTATAATGGCAAAATGCAGAATTATCTTAAAATTGACTTTTCTCATTTTTTTTTATTTGCGGCACAATCCCGTTTGCTCACTGCTGCCCTACACTTAAACAGCTGAGATTGACCAAACAAAAAAATTTTAATTTTAAAATAAAATAAACATTTATTAATGCCAATGGCCTTATATTTGGCCACTGGCATGTGTGTTTGACTGCAATACATGCTTTCCACGAGCTGTCCTGCCTCCATTTCCTCAGATGTATTCAGTTACTAACTGAATACATTTCTGCTTTGACACTGCTTCTGCACAGAGTCCGGCTAGCTTTGTGGATCTCAAATTCACCTCATTTGCATGTTTTTTAGCAGCAAATGAGGTGATTTGCATCCCGCATGGCTTTCCGCATGTGCATGTGAAAACGGCACTTTTCTGGATCGCTCAGTGGCCATTTTCCATGCAGGAGCTCCTACACTGTTCCTGCACGGAAAACAGACGTTTCTGAATTCCAGGGACAGTCTTTTTGGCTTTCATACATGCATTCACTCACTCTTTCTCTTTCTAATCTCTCACATGCACTCTCTTCAGCTTTCATATATCTCTGTGATCTCTCACACACTTTTGCTTCTGCTTTCATATGTGCATTCACTCACTCTTTCTCTCTCTGATCTCTCACACACACTGTCTTCAGAAGAAGTAAAAGAAAGAATAAAAAGTTCAAATGTATAGGATATGAAATGGGATGAAGTCAGAGTCAGAAAGTCAGAGAGAATGAAACAAAGTTAAGAAAAGCTCCTAATTGGAAAACCCCAGGCCTAGATGCAGTACCTAACTTCTGGCTAAAAGTATTAACATCTTTACATGAAGATTTAGCCATGAGTAAGAACTATTTAAATGTGCACCCCGAACAGACATGAGTTTGGCTAGCAACAGGTAGAACAATACTCCTACTTAAGAGCGAGCTTTCAATCTATCCCAAAAACTATAGATCAATAAAGTACAGTTGTGCAAAATCTTACCATAATGGTAGATGTCCTTGCCTTCACCACAGCAGTATTCCTTACTAATGGGGATTCCCTGCTGTGAAGCCCTCCATCTGGTCAGTTTACCAAAGATTTCCATTGCTTTAAGGTATGCTGAACTTCACCTGCTTACACCTTGTGTAAGGTAGGGCATAAAGGTGACGTTCAGGCATACCGTCCTCAGAACAGATTGCCCCAGTAGGAACATCAGTCCAAGGAAAACCAAGGAGAATCTGCACAGCTAGGAAAGGAAAAAGACCAAGTAGATGGAGGGAGGGAGTGAATACAGCAGCAGTAAAGGCAAGAACATCTACTGTTATGGTAAGATTTTACACAACTGTACTATGTCCTTACATTCACTGCTGCAGTATTCCTTACAAATGGGAGAGTGCCAGAGCTCAAGAAGGAACCTGGTAGGAGGAAGCAGCAGAGCCTCCAAGACGCCATGAAGAATGGCAGCAGCAAAACCAGCTCTGGCTCTGGAGATACCATCCAACTGGTAATGTTTGGTAAAGGTATCAAAACCAGCTCTGGCCCTGGATATACCATCCAACTGGTACTGTTTGGTAAAGGTATCAAAACCAGCTCTAGCCCTGGAGATACCATCCAACTGGTGATGTTTGGTAAAGGTATCAAAACCAGCTCTGGCTCTGGAGATACCATCCAACTGGTACTGTTTGGTAAAGGTATCAAAACCAGCTCTGGCCCTGGAGATACCATCCAACTGGTAATGTTTGGTAAAGGTATCAAAACCAGCTCTGGCTCTGGAGATACCATCCAACTGGTAATGTTTGGTAAAGGTATCAAAACCAGCTCTGGCCCTGGAGATACCATCCAACTGGTAATGTTTGGTAAAGGTATCAAAACCAGCTCTGGCCCTGGAGATACCATCCAACTGGTAATGTTTGGTAAAGGTATCAAAACCAGCTCTGGCCCTGGAGATACCATCCAACTGGTAATGTTTGGTAAATGTATCAAAACCAGCTCTGGCTCTGGAGATACCATCCAACTGGTAATGTTTGGTAAAGGTATCAAAACCAGCTCTGGCTCTGGAGATACCATCCAACTGGTAATGTTTGGTAAAGGTATCAAAACCAGCTCTGGCCCTGGAGATACCATCCAACTGGTAATGTTTGGTAAAGGTATCAAAACCAGCTCTGGCTCTGGAGATACCATCCAACTGGTAATGTTTGGTAAAGGTATCAAAACCAGCTCTGGCTCTGGAGATCCCATCCAACTGGTAATGTTTGGTAAAGGTATCAAAACCAGCTCTGGCCCTGGAGATACCATCCAACTGGTAATGTTTGGTAAAGGTATCAAAACCAGCTCTGGCCCTGGAGATACCATCCAGCTGGTACTGTTTGGTAAAGGTATCAAAACCAGCTCTGGCTCTGGAGATACCATCCAACTGGTAATGTTTGGTAAAGGTATCAAAACCAGCTCTGGCTCTGTAGATCCCATCCAACTGGTAATGTTTGGTAAAGGTATCAAAACCAGCTCTGGCCCTGGAGATACCATCCAGCTGGTAATGTTTGGTAAAGGTATCAAAACCAGCTCTGGCTCTGGAGATACCATCCAACTGGTAATGTTTGGTAAAGGTATCAAAACCAGCTCTGGCTCTGGAGATACCATCCAACTGGTAATGTTTGGTAAAGGTATCAAAACCAGCTCTGGCCCTGGAGATACCATCCAACTGGTAATGTTTGGTAAAGGTATCAAAACCAGCTCTGGCTCTGGAGATACCATCCAACTGGTAATGTTTGGTAAAGGTATCAAAACCAGCTCTGGCTCTGGAGATACCATCCAACTGGTAATGTTTGGTAAAGGTATCAAAACCAGCTCTGGCCCTGGAGATACCATCCAACTGGTAATGTTTGGTAAAGGTATCAAAACCAGCTCTGGCTCTGGCGATACCATCCAACTGGTAATGTTTGGTAAAGGTATCAAAACCAGCTCTGGCTCTGGAGATCCCATCCAACTGGTAATGTTTGGTAAAGGTATCAAAACCAGCTCTGGCCCTGGAGATACCATCCAACTGGTAATGTTTGGTAAAGGTATCAAAACCAGCTCTGGCCCTGGAGATACCATCCAGCTGGTACTGTTTGGTAAAGGTATCAAAACCAGCTCTGGCTCTGGAGATACCATCCAACTGGTAATGTTTGGTAAAGGTATCAAAACCAGCTCTGGCTCTGTAGATCCCATCCAACTGGTAATGTTTGGTAAAGGTATCAAAACCAGCTCTGGCCCTGGAGATACCATCCAGCTGGTAATGTTTGGTAAAGGTATCAAAACCAACTCTGGCTCTGGAGATACCATCCAACTGGTAATGTTTGGTAAAGGTATCAAAACCAGCTCTGGCTCTGGAGATACCATCCAACTGGTAATGTTTGGTAAAGGTATCAACAGAAGTCCAGGTAGCAGATTTAAGAATAGTATTAGCATCTAAGCCTTGGAAAAAAAAGCACCAGAAGAAGTCACAGCTCTAGTGGAATGAGCCTTTATAGAAGAAGAAAGGCTCTCGCCATGAAAAGTGTAACAAAAGGAAATAGGCTTTGAAATCCAAGTGGAAATAGAAATAGTTTGCTTGGAAACAGCCAAACCTAAAGACCTAGGATAAAAGGAAACGAATAACTGGTCAGACTTCCTGATAGCTGTAGTTATAGCCAAACAAAATCTGAGCTGTCTATGCACATCTAAGATATGTAGCACTTTCTCACTGTCAGATTGCGGAGAGGGAAAAAAGGTAGGCAAATTAATAGGCTGATTAAGTGAAAACTCATTAACCACCTTGGGCATAAAAGAAGGACTGTTACACAAGAACACCCCTGTCCTTATGAAATATCAAAAAAGGTGGGCAAGCCATAAGGGCTTGCAATTCAGACACCCATCTTGCAGAAATAAGAGCTAACAAAAGAACTGTCTTCCAAGAACAATGCTTCAAGGAAGCTGAAACAGCAGGCTCAAAGAGGGAACAGGCTTTCTGGGAGATCTAATATTAAGGATGCCTTTAAGAAACTGCTTAGACTCAAATCTAGAAGCTAACGGGGGAGTTAAAGGCAGACAAGCAGAATGAGCTGATAAGTGGGCCTTAATAGAAGAATAGGCCAAACCAGCACTGAGCAACTCACACAAATAAGAAAGAACCAAAGGAACATCCACAGAAAGTGGGTCCAGGTCACGAGAAAGACACCAAATAGAAAGCCTCTTCCATTTAGATAAGTAGGATTTCCTAGTAGTAGGTTTCCTGGCCTCCTGCAGGGCCTGCAGCACATTCTCAGAAAAAAAGGTGTCTAGGAGGAATCAAAACCCTATCACCCAGAGTGTCAGTTGAAGTGTGGACAGATGGGGATGCATGTGAGACCCCTCATCTTGTGTGAGAAGATCCACCCTGTGCGGTAACTTGTGATAATTACCCCCTGGTGAGATGCTGAAGTGGAGGGAACCAGTGCTGTCGCGGCCAAAAGGGAGTCACCAACAAGATTTTGGGAGCATCCTGTTGAATCTTGAACAGGACTCTTGGAAGGAGAGGAAGGGGAGGGAATGCATAAAGAAACATCCCCTTCCATGAAAATGATGGGGCATCCACCTTCCAGACCAGACGACCTGGGACTCTGGCACAAAACAGAAGAAGCTGTTTGTTCAAAGGGGAGGCAAAAAGATCTACTTGAGGAGTACCCCACTGGTGCACAATGTCCAGTAACACATCCCTGTGAAACATCTATTCATGGGATTGAGTGAAGGACCTGCTCAGATTGTCTGCCACAATGTTCCGATCTGAAAGAATGTAAACTGCCTGAAGAGTCACATGATATTGGTCAGCCATATCCCATACCAGAAGTGCCAGCCAGCAAAGATGGTAGGATCTCGTAGCCCTCTGTTTGTTGATATACCACACGACTGTGGTATTGTCCATGAATACCTTGAGAGGCCCTGCAGAGAAGAGAGGATGAAAGGCCTGAAGAGCCAGCAGAAGAGCCCTCATCTCTTTGATGTTGATGTGCTCCTTCCACTGACAAGGTGATCACACTTTCTGAACCTTCAGGGAGCCAAACGTTGCTCCCCATCCCACATCTGATGCATCTGTGAACAGATCCTGAGAGGGAAGTGGAGGCTGAAATGGGAGCCCTTGATTCAGCGACAACTGCTGAATCCACCACAGATGTTCAACCTTGAGGCACGGGAGAAGAGGAACAAGAAGGTCTAGAGAATGCGCATGCTGAAGCCACACCGACTTCAGAAACCACTGGAACTTCCTCTTGTGAAGTATGGCCAGAGGCAGCATCAGAATGGTGGAAGCCATAAACCCCAGAGCTCTCAGAAACTCCCTGGCTGAAATGGACATCAGGGGAAGAAGAGTTTGAAAGAAAGAAATGAGAATTAATGCCTTTGGAGGAGGCAGGGATGCCAGCATTTGCACCATTTGAAACCAGCAACACAGAAGACATGATCTTGAGAAGGAGTCAGGGAAGACTTGTTGAAGTTTATTGTGAGCCACAGGCTCTGAAGAAGAAAAATGGTAAACTGAAGATTCTGCAAAAGGACTTCTGGAGAAGATGCGTGAATCAGCAGGTTGTCCAAATAAGGAAAGATTTGTATCCCTTGAAGCTTGCAAAAGGCAATCACAGGAGTGAGGCATTTGGTGAACACCCTTGGGGCAGTAGAAAGGCCAAAGGGCAAAGCACAGAACTGAAAATGCCAGGAAGCAACAGAGAAATGCAAAAATCTCCTGAAAAGAGGATGGATCGGAATATGGCGATAAGCAACCTTGAGGTCCAGAGACACCAGAAAGGCCTGAGGGAGCAAGAGAGGAAAAAGGGACTGAAGGGACAACATCCAAAAGGAAGGCACCTTCAGAAAGGTGTTCAGATGGAAGAAGTCTAGAGTAGGTCTCCAAGTACTTTCTTTTCTGGGCATTAGAAACATTCTTGAATAAAACCCTTCCCCCCTTTGGGACACAGGCACTTCTTGAATAGTATCCTGAGAAAAGAGGTCCCGAATAACCTCTGGGAAAAAAGGAAGCTGTTCCCAAGGAGGCTGAGGAATGCCCATAAAAGGAGGATGGGAAATCCAGACCATGAAGTTCCCTTGATGAATGACTGAAAAAAAACAAGAATCCTGGGTGATCCGGAGCCAAACAGGAAGAGAAAGGTGAAGAGACAGATGAATGTGGCTGGAAATGGGTGGATAGTCAGATAGTACCTGGTTTGTCAGGAAAGGAAGGCTTAAGAATCCCTGCAGTCTGAGTGGCTTTAGCAGGAGGCATCCATTTAGGATGGGAGGATGACATAATGGTTAAGGTGTTTACCTTAAAAACATAAGGTGCAGGGTTTTATTCTCACATGAGATAACTCTCTAGGCTTCAAATGGCCCAAAAGGGCAGTTAGTCTAGTGCTAATCTATGAACCTATGAGTCCTTTTTACCTTTAGGAGGAGGGCGAGACTGCCTACGAACAAAGGCTGGCTTAGAAGGGTAGTTCCACTGAAATTTAGGCACAGGAGAAACAAAGACATGCTTAAGCTCCTGTAAAGCCTTCTCTTTGTCCTGAAGAGACTTAAATAAACTAGCAGCCACTTCAGAAAACAAAAGAGTATTATCCTGAGGAGCATCCAGCAACTTAGCCTTAATATCATCAGGCAAAGGCTGAAACCGAAGCCATGAATATCTCCTCAGAACTGAGCCAGAAACAGCAGCCCTTGAAGAGGCATCTGCAGCATAATAACTACCTGAAAGGAAGTCCCAAGCAAGGAAAGAGCTGAAGATTTACCCTCAGAGTCTGGAAGATCAGAAAGAACCTGACAGGCCTGAGAAGAAGAGCCACGACATACCTAGAAATATGAGTTTGACAATTAATTGCCCTAAAAGCCAGGGTAGAGGAAGTATAAACTTTCTTACCCAGCCGTTCCATGGTCCTACTGTCCTTGTCAGAAGGCAGTAATTTGGATGAAGGAAGCAATTGAGATGGCTTATCAGGTGCTACAGACACCACAGAGGCTTCAGCAGCAGGACATTTAAACAAAAACAAACAGTCCTCAGGATCCCTGTACAACCCATCAGACTTCCTGGGAGCAGAGAGCAGAAAATCTGGCACTTTAAAGGCAGTGGAAAAAACATCTAATAAAGCAGGCAAGACAGGAGAAATGGCTGCAGGTTTAGGAGATTCCATTTGCAGTAACTCAGAGTACCTCTTATGGATATCCAAAACCTGGGCACAATCCCACTTAAAAAAGTCCATCATCCTAGAGATCATGTCCCTAAAGAAAATTTTCTCAGAGGGATTATCAAGAGTATGAAACTCCTCCTCCTCAGACATGTAGTCTATAGGAGAAGGAATCTGGGCAGAATAAGCAAGGGGGTCATCATCAGAATCCACCTCAGAAGAATGGAATTCTCTTGGCCTTTTAGGGGAAGAGGCGGACCAAGGAGGAGCAGGAACTGAAACCCCTTGAGAAGGCCGCAATGAAAGTAAAGCATTAAATAACCCCTGAGTAAAGGCTTGCCACTCACTTTGTGGATCCCTATGAGCAGAAGAGACATGGTTAGTTTTCTGTTTCTTCTTCAAAGGGACAGCCATCCTGGAAACCTGAGAAGTCCCAGACTCAGGACAGCATTTCTCAACTGCAGTAGGAACCTCTTCCCAAAAGAGAAACTACAGAACCCCATTAGACCCCTCAGAAACAGTCAACCGTGGTTCCCTCTGAATGTCCAAACGGACACCTGCAAAGCCTCATTGGACATGCTGCCTGCCAGATCCTCACCGACCTCCAACCCAGATGTGGTAGAAGAATCTGGCAAAACAACTGGGTGAGCCTCCGGGTGCAGAATAACCTCAGGAGAAACACCCAGCAGAGGCTGGACAGTGGAAGATTCCTAGTTTACCTTATGCACCTTCTTCTTCTCAGACAGCTGACCCTCAGGGCAGGAAGTTCCATCCATAGTACCCACAACAAGAAGCTTATGTCACTGGTTCTCAAGGTACAAGGAAATGGAAGAAAGCCTACTATGAAGAGTTTTGGGGACAAATGCCTGACAAATTGAACAAAATGTATAGTCGTGAGCAGCACCAAAGCAAAAAAGACACTTATCGTGATGGTCTTTATGGAGAATCAGTCTCCCACACTGGCATTTACCCTTCCTGGATGACATTAAGTCCAAACTGCACTAAACAAACAGAAAAAGTAACCAAAACCCAACTGAGTACTTATCTGCAACTGTGAGGACTCCAGCAAACAGGACTATGCACAAAAAAGCCAATAAACAGAAAAACAGTAAAAAATGGATGTATGCAACAAACTGGCAGTTAAAACAGCATTCAGACTGGTGGCAAAAAAGTTCTGAGGATGGTATGCCTGAACATCACCTTTATGCTCTACCTTACGCAAGGAGTAAGCAGGTGATGTTCAGCATACCTTAAAGCAACAGAAATTTTTGAAAACTGGCCGGACGGAGGGCTTGCCTTCCGATGACATATAAACTATACACTGGAACTGATGCCAGCAGAGTTTATAGTCATTTAGAAGAAAACTCAATCATGGCAATAGAACAAAAGGGTAATAAAAAAAAAAGTCATGTGGAACAAAGAATCATTTGTTGTTAGATAAAGCCATAATGGAGAATTGTAAAAAGAGGAAGAATCACGTATAAGACACACCCAGTGGCAAACCAGTTTGCAGTTAAGCTATGATAAAGGGAAAATTATTATTCCAGGGATAAAAAAAACTGAAAGGGAGATATTCCAGGGTGACTGTTTGTCATCGCTACTCTTTTGTCTTGCCCTTAACCCATAAAGCTGCTTACTTAACAAATCAGGTCATGGCTACAATTTGGCTCTCAGAAAACAACAAAGTGTAAAGACTTCTCATCTTCTTTTGTAGATGATTTACAACTGTATAGTTCATCAGATGAGGAACTGAAAGCACAACTGTAAGTGGTCAAAACTTTTTCAGATGATATAAGAATGTCATATGGTCTTGATAAATGTGCAAAAGCAACCTTTAAAGCAGAAAAGCTGCAGCTCCAAGAAAACATCAGTTTGGGACAAGAATGTGATATAAAAGAACTTGAGCAAGAAGGAATGTATAAATATTTGGGAAATGAAGAAGGGTCAAAAATAAAACATGAACAGATGCAAATAAAACTAGAAGACTAAAATTAATACTGAAAACAGCGTTGACATTTAGGAACAAAGTTCAAGCTACTCTTTCTGTCCTAACTTACAGTTTTGGAGTGATTGACTGGCCCCAAATGGTGTTGGATAGGTTGGACGGGAAAACAAGAAGGATGCTTCATGCTCATCAAATAATTTATTAAAATAAGTACATACCAAGATTATATTCTCCCCATTCTGAAGGAGGAAGAAGGTATGTGCCTCCTCAAAATTGATTACATGTGTAGATCTGCAGTTGTGGGACTGCATACATATTCGCTGACCTCACAAGACCCAAATGTAGTGAAAGTTTTGGAACATGAGGAGAACAAGTCTAAGATGACTTCCCTACTTAATTTAACAAAAATTGTTCCAAAACCATTTGCAGTAGACTTTGTTCCCTTTCCTTGTATCTTGAGATTCAGTGTCTTAAGCCACTCACTAAAGATACTATGGAAGGAATCTCCCACCCAGCGGTCCAGCCATTAGGGAAGAAGAAGGTGAAAAAGATACTACCAGAATCTTGAGCCTCTGGCAGGTGTTTCTCCTGAGGTTGTTATGAGTCAGAGGCTCGCTCGGCTGTGTTGCCGGAGTTCTCTGCAATGACCATGTTGGAGGCTGGTGAAGATTTGGCTGGCAGCACGTCCAAAGGGCTTTGTAGACATCCATCTCAGATGTTAAAAGGGAACCACGGTTGATTTTTTTCTGAGGGCCTAGGGGAGTTCCTCAGTTTTTGGTTGGGGAAGAAGTTCTTGATTGTCATCCTGGATCTCAGCCTTCTCAGGATGTTCCCTTAAAAAAGAAACAAAAAATTAAACGTTTCTTCTGCTTCTATGTATCCACAAAGTGAATGAAAGCTTTTAATAGGGGCTATTTTCTGCCTTAATGTCTTTAAAGCCTCCTCATGGGGTTTCAGTTCCTGCTTCTCCTTGGTCCTCTACTCCTGCTAAAAGGCCTACAGAACAGGATTCTTCTGAGGATGAGTCAGATTCTGCTGACAAATCCCTAACTTATTCTATTCAAATTCCTTCTTCGTTGGACTATGGGTCAGAGGAGGAGGAATCTATTAGTCCTGATGTTCCTTTGGAGGAAATTTCCTTTGGGGACATACTCTGTAAGATGATGTTTTTTTTTAAGTGGGATTGTACTCAGTTCTCTGATATCCATAAGAGATACTATGAGTTGTTGCAGTTGGACTCTCCTAAACATGTGACTATTCCTCCTGTCTTGGCCTCTTTACTGGATGCTTTCTCCAGTGCCTCTCAGGCCCCTGATTCTCTCTTCCCCTGCTCCCAAGAAGCCTGACAGGTTTTATAGGGTTCCTGGAGATTGTTCTTTTTTTATATAAATGCCCTGTTGCTGAGCCCTTGGTAGTGTCCGTAGCCTCTGATAAGCTGTCTCAATTGCTTCCTTCACCCAAGTTATTGCCTTCTGACAAGGACAGCAGAACTGTGGACAGGCTGGGTAAGAAGGTCTACACTTCTGCTACCCTAGCTTTTAGGGCTATTAATTATCAGACCCATATGTCTAGGTATGTGTTAGCTCTTCTTTCTCAGGCCTGTCGACTTATTTCTGACTTTCCGTCTCTGACGGTAAAACTTCTGTTCTTTCCTTGCTAGGGACTTCTTCTCAAGTCAGCCATCATTCTATTAAATGTTGTCATGATGCAACGGATGCCTCTTCTAGGGTTGTTTGTTTTTAGTTCAGTAATGAGGAGGTATTCTTGGCTTAGGCTTCAACCTCTACCTTATTATATTAAGGCTGTTGATGGTTGCTCCTTTGGATTCTGAGCTTTTGTTTGGGGAAGCTGCTGCTGCTGCTGCTGGATAGTTTAAGTCCCTCAGGATAAGGGTAAGGCCTTACGGGAGCTTAAACATGTTTGTTTCTCCTGTGCCTAAATTTCAGAGAAACTACCCTGCTAAGTCTGCCTTTGTTTGTAGGCAGCTCTGTCTTTCTACTAAAGGTAAGAAGAGTGGCAGACAGACTCCTCCTGCTAAGGCTACTCCATTGTTGGGAACTCCAAAGCCTTCCTTTCTGGACAAACCAGGTGCTGTGTGACTATCCATCCTTTCCCAGCCACATTCCTCTTTCTCTTTTCTTCTGGTTTGGCTTCAGATCACTCAGGATTTTTGGTGTCTGTCAGTCATTCATCAAGGGTACTTCATGGTGTGGAAATCACATCCTCTTTTTATGGACGTTCCTCAGCCTCCTCAGGAACATCTTCCCTTTCTACCAGAGGTTCTTTAAGATATTTTCTCTCAGGGAACTATTCAAGAAGTGCCTGTGTCCCAAAGGGAGAAAGGGTTTTACTCCTGACTGTTTCTAGTGCACAGAAAGGAGGGCACTTGAAGACCTGTTATAGACCTCTCTCATCTAAACACTTTTATAAAGGTATCTTCCTTTCAGATGTCATCCCTTCAGGTTCTGTTTCCTCTCTTGTTCCCTCAGGCCTATATGGGCTCTCTCTCAATCTCAAGGATGCTTATCTCCATATTATGATCCATCCTCTTTTCATGAAGAGTTTGCATTTCTTTGTTGCTTCCCGGCATTCTCAAGTCTCTGCTTTGGCATTTAGCATTTCTACTTCCCCCAAGGGTGTTCACTAAGGGCCTTGCTCCTGTGATTGCCTTTTGCAGACTTCAAGGGATCCAAGTATTTACTTACTTGGATGACCTGTTGATTCAGGTGTCCTCTCCAGAGATCCTTTTGCAAAATCGTAATTTTTCCATATCCCTTCTTCAGAACCTGGGGTTCACTATAAATTTCAAAAAGTCTTCTCTGACTCCTTTTCAGGATCATGTTTTTTTGGGTTTCAGGATTCAGATGGTGCCAATTCTTGCATCCCTGCCCCCTCCAAAGGCCTTAACGGTCATATCTTTCTTTAATACTCTTCTTCCCCTGGCTTCTATTACTGCCAGGGAGTTTCAGAGAGCTCTGAGTTTCATGGCATCCACCATTCCAATGCTCCCTCTGGCCAAACTTCACATGAGAAAGTTTCAGTGGTTTCTGAAGTCAGTGTGGCTCCAACATGCACAGCCTCTAGACTTTGTAGTTCTTCTACCTTATCTCAGACAGGAACTTCTCTGGTTGTTTCAGCAGTTGCCTCTGACTCCAGGGATCCCTTTTCATCTTCCTCTTCCCTTTCAGGAATTGTCGATGATTGCCTCAGGTGTGGGATGGGGGTGACTTTTGGCTCCCTTAAGGTACAGGGGGTGTAGTCCTCTTGTCAGCAGAAGGAGCACATCAGTGTCAAAGAGATGAGAGCTCTCCTGCTGGCAGTTTAGGCTTTTCAGTATCTTTTTTCTACAGGGCCGCTCAAGGTATTCACAGATAATACCACAGTAATGTGGTATATCATCAAGTAGGGAGGGATGAAATCTTATCTTCATTACTGGTTGATACTTTTGGTATGGGAGATTGTTGTCAAGTGTTAACTGACTCTTCAGGCAGTTTATATCCCCTCCAGTCAGAACATTGTGGCAGGCACTTTGAGCAGGTCCTTAACTCAGTTCCATGAATGGATGCTTCACAGGGATGTGATTCTGGACATTATTCACCAGTGGGGTATTCCTCAAGCTGATCGTTTTGTCTCCCCTCTGAACAGACAACTTCCTCTGTTTTGTGTTAGAGTCCTAGGTCCTCTGGTATGGAAGGTGGATGCACTCTCCTTCTTTTGGAAGGGGACGTTTCTTTATACATTCCCTCCACTTCCTCTCATTCTACCAGGGACAATCATCACAAGTTACCTCACAGGATGGATCTAATCACACAAGACAAGGGACCTCTGATCCATCCACACCTGTCCATGCTTCAACTGACACTGTGGATGTTAGGGCTTTGATTCCATATAGACACCTTTTTCTGAGGATGTGCTGCAAGTCCTGCACAAGACCAGGAAACCTACAACTAGGAAATCCTACTTATCCAAATGGAAGAGGTTTTCTTTTTGGTGTCTCTCTCTCTCTCCCTCTTAACCTGGCCCAATTTACTGTGGATGCTCCTTTGGTTGTCTCTTATTTATGTGAGTTGCTCAATGCTGATTTGGCCTATTCTTCTGTTAAGGCCCACGTATCAGATATCTCTGCTTGTCTTCCTTTTTTTCCTCCTTTCTCTGCTAGATTTGATGTGAAACAATTTCTTAAAGGTATCCTTAATATTAGACCTCCCAGGAAGCCTGTTCCTCCTTCCTGGGATCTTTAATTTTGTTTTGGAGAAGTTGACTCAGGCTCCATTTGAACCTGCTGTTTCAGCTTCCTTGCAGCATTGTTCCTGGAAGACTGTTCTTTTGTTAGCGCTTACTTCTGCCAGATGCGTGTTTGAGTTGCAGGCCCTTATGGCTTGTCCTCCTTTTTTGATTTTCCATGAGGACAGAGTGTTCTTGCACACTAACCCTTCTTTTATGCTGAAGGTGGTTAATAAGCTATCTCTTAATCAGTCTATTAATCTGCATACTTTTCCCCCTCTCCACAAACTGACAGTGAGAGAGTACTGCATACTTTGGACATGCATAGACAACTTAGAATTCATTTGGATATGACCAAGGCTATCAGAAAATCTGATTAGTTATTTGTTTCTTTTCATGCTAGATCTTTGGGGCTTGCTGTATCCAAGCAAGCTGTTTATTCTTGGATTTCTAAGGCTTTTTCCTTTTGTTACACTTTTCATGGAAAGAGCCTTCCTTTTTCAATTAAGACTTGTTCTACTAGAGATATGGCTTCTTCTTCTGGTGCTTTTTTTAAAGGCTTAGATACTAATTTTATTCTTGAAGCAGCTACATGGACTTCTGTGCATACCTTTACAAAGCACTACAAGTTGGATAGTATCTCCAGAGCTATTGCTGGTTTTGCTAGTTCAGTTATTCTTGGTCTTTTAGGGAACTCTTCTGTCCTTTCCTCTTCCCAAGTTTACTCTCGAGCTTTGGCACTCTCCCATATCATTAAAAATATTGCAGCACTAAATTTAAGAACATAGTGCAGTTGTGTAAAATCTTACCATAATGGTAGATGCCCTTGCCATCACTGCTGCAGTATTCACTTCCTCCATCCCCCTAGTTCTTCACTTTCCTGGGTGTACGTTACTTCTTGGGTTCCTTGGACTGGTGTTCTTCCTAGGGCAATCAGTTCTGTTTTTGATAATCCTGAATGTCACCTTTATGCCCTACATTACGCAGGGAGCATATGGTGACATTTGGAATACCTTTTAAATTCAGAAGTCTTTGGAAGACTTGCCAGATGTCAGGCTTACGCAGCAGGTAATCCCCATATTGTTAAGAATACTGCAGCAGTGGGGGCTTGGCCAGGATGAGCCTTGAGTAGCAGCACTTTCTCTCAGCTCTGCCTTATCAAAACTTTTATGACAGAAATTTTTGATTATATCTATCTAAATAACACATTTTTATATATATTTGGATTCATCTAATAGCCTATTTATATAGTATCTTAATGTTTTTTAATTTTTTTCCTGTCAAAATATAAGAGATAAACTTCTGGCACCAGACTTCAGTATGAGCTTTACAAAATCTTTTCACCAGGATATATCATTAAAATGGAGCTTCAATCTTTACTATCCACCATCCAAGAACTATCCACAAAAATAGACAGAATGGACCTGAAGCTTGATAACTTTAAAGAAAGATGTTCACAAGAAATGGAAACATTACATGAAGATCTTAAACAGCAGGAGAAACAAATTACAGGTATAGAAACATTATTAAATTACATGGACTGTAGAATTCTGGAAAATGAACACAATTTAGAATTTCTTTTAAAACAAAACTCCCTTCTGCAAACAAAAATTGATGATCTAGAGAACAGATCATGAAGAAACATCATGATCTTTGGGCTTCCGGACAATATTGAAGAAAATAACATGGAAAAATTTTTAACCTCATGGTTACCTGAGATTTTACAACTTCCTGAAGCCCTTTCCTTTGCTATTGAAAGGGCTCACAGATCCTTGGTCCCATCTAAAAATAGTAAAAGTAATTCTACAAAATCTGTAATAGTCAAATTTTTATCTTCACATGATAAGGAAATTGTATTAAAGTCAGCATGGTCCAATTCACCGACTAAATTAAAAGAAAACATCATACACTTTGATAATGACTATTCTTCTTCTGTAATTGCCAAAAGGAAACTATTTTTGCCACTGCTTAAAGAACTTAAAAAAGCACAAATAAAAACACACTTGCCTTTCCCAGCAAGGCTAAAAATCTTCCTTCAGGATGGTCCGAAAGTATTTGAAGAATTAGATACAGCTATTACATTTATCAAAACAAATAAAATACTGGAAAATAGATTAAATGGATTGGGCTACCTCTAGTCTTAAAAGATTTTCAGAAAATGGATCCTGGAAAATGCTTGAACACAAAAAGAAACTAAAACAAATGACTTGAGTTGGATTATAATAATAATGTTTTTTCACACATAAATAATTCCTTTTTATGACCCAGAAGTCTAGCAAGATGAAAATGGTTCAACAGGTGAGTGTTGATGTTATTTTTTCTTAATGTTTCTGGTTTGTGTTAGTTATTAATTAGTCTACATTATGTATTCCTTTTGTTAACATCTTGTTCTATTTCATATACTTATTAATAACATTTAGTTTATTCTTTCTTTATAAATTTCTGAATATAAGGTATAATTAATTCTCTATAAGAGCATAATTTGAGAATATACTTTCTAGCTATTGATAGTTTATTTGTTGTCCTTTGTTGCTTATTCTACTGTTAACTTTGGCGTTACTGCTTAAATAATATAAAGCTTATAGCCACTATAAACATACTTACTGAATTAGTTAACTATTTAATCTACTTGTTATAGTTTTTGGGATAAATAGATTTGTTTCATAGAGATTTAAACTTTGCTGTTTTTCCTGTCTGCTTAAATTGTTTTTTTGGGTGTTGCATGGCTTTCTTGTCTCATAGCTTTGTATGGCAGTGAGGAATTCATGGCGGTTTGGTGGGTGGTATAGTGCTTTGGTTATTAAATAATATGTTCTGTTGTTGTTGTTTGCTGGTTTTTTTTTTTGGTATCTCTGTGGAATGGTGGAGGTGTTACTCATATGGTTTTTCCTTTCATTATGGTTTTCTGTAAGGGAATTGTGTCTTGATGCCACCAGTTTGTGTATTGTATCAAAGGTATACTTTTTTCTTTTTTGGTTGGTGGCTTGGCAGTGAATCAGGCTTGAGCAATTTTCTCACTTAAAGGTATTGTTAATGCTCCGTATGTACATTGGATGCCTCGTGCACATCGTGAGGCACCCTAAATCTTTAAATATTTTCAAAACAGCTTACTGTTTCCCGCTGGAACTCCTAGAACCTTTTTTTAACTGCAACGGTTCGGCGATGTGTTTCTTCCATATCTAGGAGTCTTCTTGTTGCCGTGTGATGTCATCAGCAGATCGATGAATTTATGGAAAGTTATGGTTCTTAAGCCTTTCTTCATTTAGCTGTCATGGGAATGGAATAAGCTGTTATTGGACCAGCAAGAAGAAACAATTGACTGTGAGATATTTCAGAAGTCAAATTTTGTTGTTTTCTCCTACTTAAATATGATTGAAGCTGTTGAATAAGCTTTACTATTATCAGAACTTTTAAACTATACCAGACAAAGCACGGACTAGGTCACACTCATACTGGTAACTGTGCTATGAAAGAAGATAGATGCATTGCCTAATTCCAGTAGTTCTTTTAACTTTTAGGTATTTCTTTTTATTATGCTGAAAATTGTATACTTATGAATAATTATTGATTAGTATACTGTCCAGCGTCCATTTAGTACACTGAACACTGTCCATTCAGCTTATGTTTGTGGTACATTATACACTTTGCTGTGTTTTACTGAGTCTATAAGTCGCATGATAATATCATAGCTTATGCATTCCAGTTGCAGCAATGCTTACATAATTCAGAATAATTTGGCCCTGTGATTATTTAAAGTACACCACCATTTGCTCCAGATTAGCTGCCGTATGTCCTTGAAGGAGTTGGGTGAGTAATGGCCCCATAATATTTGTATTGTTTATAAGATTCCTGTACTGGGTCAGCTCAAAATCAGGTGATCTTGCAAAGGTATGCTGCAAGTTAAAGATAGCCAACTTATATTCTGATGACAAGAAGGGGATCAGCACCAAATGAAAGATAATCACACCTAGGTAGAATGACAGGTTCCAGTGCATGGTCTTCAGAGAAGATTCTTGTGTTTTACATTAAAGTACAACTGTAAAATGCAACCCTACACTACACTGATTCTACCCCATTTAGGCCTCTAAATAACTGAGACCACAGATGAAATGACCAGCACACTTCAGGAAACATTAATAGTCCAACCAGGTCTCCATTATGAAGGCAAGATTGTTTTCACAAAACCAATGCAAAACAACCTCATATCTTACTCACATACTCCACTTTCATATACAGTAATATATATTTGCAATAAGTTTCATATATGATGCCAGCAGTGGACAGGTCATACTGACTAATCAGTCTACACAATAGGCTTTCTGAGTCTAAGCTACGTGGTGGCAAAGAAGGCTTCAATCGTTTCATGAATTCACCATGGGAAATATACGAGTAACCTTAACAGGAACTTGGCATCCTTGCTCAGAGACTGTATTTGAAGCCAGCTTTAATGATTCAGACCAGATGCCAGCACTAATATTATAGTAGATATTAGGACAACCTTGTCAGAGAGTAGGTTACTTGAATGTTTCAAGCAGCATTCTGTAACAGGATTTACATTTCCTGTATTGAGGGCACATAAGTGATAAAACAAGCAAACAAATCTACAAACTTTCATAAAATCAGTTATCTGGAACTCAAAGTTATAGCACATTCATAGCAGATATATTTAGAAATGTATATTTTACAATCTTAATCTTCATGCTGATATTCTATCCAGAACAATAGCTATTTGAAGACTGTTGTCCCAAAATGTTGCTGATTATTTTAGTGTCTAGGAAGACCTATTCTTATGCTTATTATTGTTGTGTTTATGATTTTTTTTACGTTATGGATATTAATGATAGCATACAAATGAGATTTAACTGCTTTTAGTACATCATAGTTGCAAGGGAGCCCATGAGGATTTTTTGGGGGTGGCAAACCAAGCCCCCCGCCCACAGCACCCCCCCTTGCCCGCCCCCCCCCCCCCTCCCTCCCACAGCACCACACACAGCCATTCCTATGTCCCTATTTGCTTTCCATTTTTCATAGACACTGTTCCAAATCTCTCAGTGTGCATACATACTTATTACTTACTTTCTACAATGATTACAGATATCTTTTTTTTTTTTTTTTTTTTTTTTTTATTTTTAATACACACACACACACACAGACAGACAAAAACAAAAAATAAATAAACAAAAATATCTAACAATGAAAAAAGACTTAGCCTTAAAACTTCTAAACCTGAAAAAACCAACACACTGAAAACAGCATTGAAACCCACATTCAATCAACATGCATCTGGCCAATGGCGGGTAAGTTTACCTTTGCCCGCTTCCAAATCATCATCATTTAGAAACACACACATTTTTGTCTTGAGAGTTCTTTCTAATAATTTCCTACATAATTTATAATTATAATAATTGTATTATATCCCATTGTATAATACAGCACCACTTGTTAGAGTTTGTTTTTAAAGTTATAGTTAGTTCTGAATCAAAACAAATTATATTGACAAATAATAATCACCAACAGTGACAGCCTTCAGTGCTTCAGTGTATTGTGAAATAAATGCCCCCAGAAAAAAATCTTCTGTTCCATATTTAAAATCTGTTAACCTCCCCAAGTTAAGAGATGCTACCCATGAAAAGATGAAGATGCTGAACCTGAAGAACCACTGGTGTTTTAGATATCTAGTGAACAGTGAGTAGGTGAGAATGACAGTGCTAGACTAGAAATGCAGAAACTAAGAAATGCAACAAAACTAAACTAACTACCTAGACACAAAAAATACAGGACACAAAAAAGAAACAAAAAAAAAGTAATGAGCTGTATGAATTTAAGTAAAACCACTGTGAAGACTGTGAAGAAAGTGCTTGTGTGAAAATTACACAACACTGGCTGACATGATGTACAATGAAAACTATGAAACAATTGCTAAACAACTATGAGTACAGTATGTAGTGGTAAATGAAAGTAAATGTGCAATAGCATGAATTAATAGAATTTTAATAATGTGATGCAATTTAAGAAGCATGGCGTGCAGACATTTAATGTGTGTATATAGCATAAACCATTCAATAAACCAAACAAAAAACAAAACCTAAGGTAAACAATAAGGTATTCCACTAAAGCAAAATAGGCTAAAGGAAGGTTTTTTAACAAAAACAAACATAATTCCTTTTTTCTAAACACATTCCAAGTACAACACAAAGGTTAATAAAGCATAATATTTGGCCAATCAATATACCTGTTATAAAGCAAGCTTAATATGATTCACATGCCCTCTGGCTTAACTGACCTACTAAGACTACTAACCTCTGGCAGATGAAGATGAATCTGACCTCACTCTTCACAGCAGATATATGGAGTCCCACAAAGTACTGAATGGTCACCTCCTGCCCAACCCAAAGATTTACCAGGCTAAGAGCCAATCCAATCACAACAACACAAAACAAAGCCAAAAAAAAAAAAAAATTTGCACAAAGCCAAACTGGCAAATTTTTGGTTTTTTCCCCTTTTTGTGACCTACCTACTTTGGTTTTATTCCATAAACTTTTTTTCCCACTTTTTCAAAGCCTCTTAGAGACAACTAAAAATTTGCAACTAAAAAAATTCAAAAATGCTTAAAATTTAAAAATACTGAAAAGCAAAAGCGATAAAAAATAAAAAACTAAAAAATACTGAAAAAAATAACTTTCTAAAAATAAATAATATACTAGTTATACAGTAAATTCTTCTTTTTTTCCATTTACAACCTGAAATGTGCTCTTTTTCTAAAACTAACTTTAACAACTCTGTCTACTGTAATATCCCACACACACACACACCTCACCCACTACTCACACTCTGGAAAGTGTGTCCCATCTTCCTTCAGTTCCTCCCCACTGTGAACTGGTCCCATCTTCCGGTCCATTTCAGTTTCAGTTTTGAATCGCCTTTCCTCACGTATGCACACCATCACCCAACTCAGTTGGAAGATGAAAGCTTCTGGAAATAACAACCAATGATGTCAGCAGCCAGAAACAATGAAAAAAAAAAAACAAAGAAAAATTTTTTTTTCAAAATCTTTGTCTTAAAGAAAAAAAATGTCCAAAAAAGAAAAAAAAACTTTTTTTAAAAACTGTTTTTTATTGCATAGTTGATTTCCAACTACTTAGGATAGTAAATAGCTTTATATTAATATATATTGCTAAAAAACAGTTCATTTGACTATTGGAATATATATAGTAATGTCCTATGTTATTACTCATTATAATTTGATACTAGTTAATTAGTTAATAGTTTTATAAATATTTCATCTAAGATAAGTTTATTTCTGTACATAGAAGTGGTAATTTTACTTAATGGCTATACTTTTTAATTATGGATCAGCTTATAATTAGGCAGTTCCTGACTGAAACTTGCTGCTGGTTAGAATGTTAATTTGAGTGACTGATGTCACTTAAATTAGGAGTTTATAACTCCAGAATGGTTTTGGGTGTTTTTTTGTTAACAGATGTTGTTACAATTCTTTGATAACCATGTTTTTGATGTTCACTGCAATTTGCATAGTTGAAAGCTATTTAAACATATCTCTTGTTAAACTTTTCTTTATATTTCATGTGTAATGAACAGTTGTATTCCTTACATCTACCTATTATCTTCATATAGACAAAAAAACATTAATAAAAGCTGCAGTCAACATGCATTATTAGATAAAGAAACTAAGTCATGACTTCTTTACATTGTATTTCACTTAACATTAATGGTCTAAATAATCCTCATAAGATAAGATCTTTAAATAAATATCTCAAATTACAAAATTCACAATTAGTATGTCTTTAAGAAACTCATTTGATATCTCTAAATTAGACTCTAAATATTTTTCTATTCTGGTTAGCTCTAAGCATTTTCAAAAAAAAAAGACGTGTTGCAATACTATGGAATAATAAACTACCTATGCCTAAAATAATAGAAACATACCAAGATAACAAAGGTATGGTAGCTTCAGTTATTATAGAGTTCAACAACACAATATTCACTTTATTCAATATATACTGGATTCCTGGCTTTGGATTTAATTCAGCACAGCAAAATATAGAACATACTGCACATTTTTCTAAAGGTAATATCATATTAGCTGGTGACTTTAATTGTATTTTTGATAGCAAAGATACTACCTCTGTTGGTAAAGAAGGATCTTGACTATGGCCAGGCTACTGAAAGAATTTTCTGAATCTTTTTTGTTAAATGACATTAATAACTATGCAGACTCTAAATCACTCTTTTATACATTTTACTCACATAGACATAACTCAAATTCAAGAATAGACATAGTTTATATTTCCAGTAATTTAGCAGATTCTTTAATTAATGCAAATGTGATTACATGTCCCCTTTCTGTTCATGATTCCATAACCTTTGACATATATTAATTTAATTTCTAATGTTCAGATAAAAAGGATCCCAGCATATATCACTAAATTAAATGATTTTAATGCCTTCATTTCTACAGAAGTTCATAACTTAATAGAAATTAACACTATTAATGATACGTCTGAAATTTTCATTTGGGATGCAATGAAGTCCTATTTAGAAGGTAGAATAATTGATTGGTACAAAATGTAAATAATTTCATGGGATAAAGAACTAAAAGAGATACAATCTAATCTTGATATATTGAATCTTGATCTTTCAAAAAACAAAGGAGACAAAGCTAACATAAAACACATAAATTATTTAAATAAGAAGTATCTTGAGATAGTAATCATAAAACTATGATTAGTTTAGCGAAATTTAAATGTATTACTTTCTCAACACACCCTAGATCTATGAATATTCTAGCCAATAAAGCTAAAAGGTTAAATAGATTTAAACACAGCAATGAACTTTATTCACTACAAAAAAAAAAAAGAAAATGTTCTCTGGTTTACATAATATATTAAACAAATTTAGAGATTTTTTTTCAAACTAAATCAGTCCACTGAGTTAATAAACCCTAAAAAAGATATGCAGGCATTTATTAATAAAAATTTAACAAAAAAAATTAACAGAAGAGCAAATTAAATTACTAGATAGCCAAATTACTTTTAAAGATATTCAATTGCAAATTAATAAACTTAAACAAAACAAAACTCCGGGCAATGATGACATTATTCCAGAAATATAAAAAAAATGTACCTATTAAATCTCTGACAATTTTACATTCTGTTTTCAACATAGTACAAAATAAAAATATTATCCCACCATTGTGGAAATATACCTTTATTACTTCTATCCTAAAACATGACAAAGACCCTACTAAATGTAATTCATGTCAACCTATTTCTTTATTAAATATGGACTATAAAATGTTATGTTTATATATGCAAATAGGCTTAAAAACTTTCTTCCTAACCTAGTGGAAATGGACCAAACAGGCTTTATAATAAATAGAACTTCTTATGACAACATTAAGAGAATAATAACCTTAATTGAAGCAGTAAAGAACTCAAGAAATAACCTAACTCTAATTAGTTTAGATATAAATTGTGCTTTTGATAAAATTAATTGGGAGTATTTATTTATTCTTTTGGGGAAACTTAATTTTTCAAAAAAAAATATAAATCTTATTACTCAATTATACAGCAGTTGTCAAGCATATATTCAAAATAGGTCCTAATATCTTTCAGTTCATACCAATTATAAAAGGCATTAAACAAGGCTGCTCATTGTCTCTCCTTTTATACTTTAATTATGGAACCCTGGGCAAATTTGATAAGGGACAACAGTAACATTAAAGGATATGAAGTGTTTTTTAATGAAACATCAAAAATACAAATGTTTGCAGATGATATATTGATTACATTGTGTGGCAAGAATCCATCTTTACAAGATTTTTTCAATGACATATATAATTTTCAAAAAAACTCAGGCCTTAAATTAAATCATAATAAAGCGCAAATCCTTTTAGTTGGTCCAAAAAATTAATATACAAGATAATTTCAAAAAATATATAGCGCAATCCAATCAAATAACATATTTAGGTATAGTTATTACTAACAACATAAAAAAACACTTTAAAATTTAATTTCAATAAAAGTGTTGCAAACATAGACAATTTAATAAATAGATGGTCAAAAATAAGATTCTCGATGGATGAGAAATTGTCAGTTATAAAGATGGTATTACTCCCTAAAAATTTATGCACAATTCAGTCTATATCTATACCCCCTTCATATTCAATAATCAAAAGGTTTAATACAATGATTAAAAAATTCCTTTGGCATCCAATTAAACCAAGAATTGCATTATCATACCATATGTATAGTTGGGAAAATGGAGGTATTGCATTACCTAATCTAGAACTTTACTCAGTCTCTTCAGTAATTAAATCAATCTCTTATCTTATGGACAGCAAGTATTCAGCAAAATGGAAAGGGTATATTCTAATTTTATCTCAAAATCCAAATAGTAATAATGATACCTATATGTTAAATTTAATAAATAACTCATTTATTTGGAGATTGAAATAATGTTTCTCTTACTATCACATCCAGACATTTAAATCTAACTACATAACTCTAATTTTAAAATACTTTAAAAATATTATGCTTAGATTTATAATATATGAAAGTTGGATATTTCTTATTTACCCCATTGCCTATACAAAAGGGATATTTTTTACTACAGATTACCATAAAATGTCACTATTAAAACAAAAGCACCTGATAGCTTGGCATCAAATGATGTATAGTCATGAGTTAAAATCAGTTAATACCCTTATAGTAGAGAATAATCTTGATTCAAACATATGGCTAGATTTACAAGAAGCTAGGAAATACATCAAGGATAAACTTGATCTAATCCCCACTTCAACTAAGTCTTCAATCCCTAAACGTATACAGTATTTAATTGTTTTCACTCAGCAGAACAATTCAATGAAAATTAATCTTTCACACATATATAGAACAATAAAGTCAGATTTAGATATATACACAGATAATTATTGGATTTTTTTCTCTATTACTAATAATTGTAATCCTACAGACAAAGATAAATTAAATATTCTTCAATCAGCTGGTAAAACTACATCTTCACTCAAATGGAGAATATTTACCTGGAGATTTTTAAATAGATCATTTCTCACACCATACAATATTAATAAGATAACTAAAGATAATGTTTTATGCTGGAGATGTAAAAAGGATGTAAATACAGACTGGACACATACATTTTATGATTGCTTACTCTTAAAGAAATTTTGGAAAGACATTAATAAATTCCTACATGCAATCTTTACTGATAATTTTTCACTCACCAAATCATTAGTGTTATTTAACACCCCAAGTCCAAATTGTAAAAACTGAGTAAATATTCATTTCTATGGTCTGTTCTATCCATTGCCAGGAAAGAAATCACAAAAAAATTGGAAATCTTCACATATCCCCTCTTTTCAAAATTTTAAATATCTTCTCAAGGATGTATCTAAACGAGAATTGTATACAATTAAATCTAGATTTTCAAGGAATACAGCAATATACATTCATTTGAAGAGTATACATAAATTATTAGTTAAGCAATAAGTTGAATTTAAAATCATACCTTATTTTTAGCTTAACAGTATTATCTGATGCTTGTACAGTGAACATCTTTGTATATAGTTTATGCTATATTTGTTCTTTATATCATTGTTCTCTTGTTTTTTATCTAAAGTACCTTAAAAGCTATTCAATTATTCTTATAATAGTTGTTTACTTCAGCATTGATTTCAATAAAATGTTATTAAAAAAAAGAATACTGCAGCAGTGAAGGCAAGGACATCTACCATTATGGTAAGATTTTGCACAACTGTACTTTTTCTAGAACTGAAAGGTCATTGAAAAAACAGACATATCTATGCAATGTTCAAAAGGTACTTATGGTACTAAGAAGTCAACACCTGTATTTATTAAAATGGAAAAAGCCCATGGCATGCTTAGTAATTATTAAGAGCAAAAGTAATATATGCTGTCTCACATAATGTAGCCATGCTGATTTTTTTGATTCATAACAGCTCCTCATAAATGAATGAGGTGAAATGGCACAAACAGGATTCAGATGTTTAAAACTGAGCAACATAAATACATTTTGAGGGAGCTGCACCTCATTAACTCTTCAAATGTGGGGGAAGCTTTGTCTCCATACTACTGTTACTAGTATAAACTAATTATTATGTTGGAGATGTTTTTTAGGGTTATTTGTATATTTTGCACCTCTTGTTCCCAATTTGTTTGGTAGTTTTAGTATAAACTAACTCCAAGGTCAGAGTAATGAGGGAAGAGGGTTTGAATCTCCATGAGATGAGTCTTGATTAGTTCTGGTTACAGCAACATAAATGGCTGCCAGAGTCACCTACTAAATATCCAGAAGCTATATGCATGCAGTCACCTCCCTCTATAGCTGGATTATTGTGCCAAACTGAGATCTAAACTAATGTTCAGAAAATTAATAAGAGACTATATAAAAGCAAAACAGTTACTATGCAAAATTAATTGGAGTGATGCATTCAGTGAAAAGGTGGCAGGAGATATGGGACAAGTTTAAAAATTGAAGCTGATTGCAAAATTATTTAACATAAGTATCTAGGTATATAAGGTGATAAAGATATATTTTTGCAAGAAAAAGATACTTAAGAAAGATGAGATATAAAAATATAAGAAATGGAAATGAGGTTGTGCTATAGCTTTAACAAATGAAATAAATGTACTGAACAGACAAATTAAGCATAGTGGGAGACAACATCGGGTAAATTTTGAAGAAAATTAATATAATGGCAGTGAGCACAAAAGGAAACCATGTTATAGATATATGCAAGATATGGTAGGAGTAAAGGCATAAACATCAATGACCTGTGTGTGGATTCTAAAGTTCATTCCCAGATACATGTATTTACAAAATGTTATGCTAAACAATTTGTATTTAGAAAGGGGTAGTAATGTGTGTTAATAATATCCAGGTAATTTCAGTTACTAAAATTAAATTAGGTTATGCTGAAACAGTAATAAGCAAAATGTTAAAACAGTAGTATGCAAAGCATATCAGGGGGGTAGGGAGTTAGAATCATTAATACTGAATTGAGAGCACTTCAAAGTGAACATAAGTACCATTACAGACGTTATTCACTAGGTCTTTTATGTCCTGAACATTTGAGACATGTACATATTAAACCCATCTTTAAGGGAAGGGGAACAGGGCAAACCCTGAACATTTTTGTTGAGAAATAATGGGGAAGGTTTCTCAGATATTATCTAAAATGGAAATAATGGGACTTTAACCTGTGTATCAGCATGTAAATGTTGAAAACAGTTTTAAAACTACCTGTAACATGTTCTATAATAATATAATAACAGTTATGAATGAAAAGGTGTATTATGATGTAATTTATACAGACCTATCATTAGCTTTTGATAGGGTCATACATAAAGCATTAATCAATACATTAGAACAACTAGCCATTACTGTAATCTTTATAAAATGGATGGCTGCATGGCTTACAAATTAGATATAGAAAGTATCCAAGATTAATTAGATAAGTGAAATTCTAGGCTATATCTAAGATGTCTCACAGGTTTCTCCCATGGACCCATCCTTGTTTAGGTTGTACTTTTTAGATTTCTCTTTTTTTATCTAAGGTGTTCTATAGTCTGTGTGCACATGACTTGAAAATGGGAGAACTGATTACTTATATTACAAACAGGGCATGTCTGCAACAGAACTTGATGAACTTGACCAGATGGGCACAGAAAAATAATATGCTAACAAATACATCAACAACTAAGCATATGATATTTGGGGACATAGACTGAAGGGTGAATATTTAATATACCACACCGTAATTAAAACTGTGAATTCATGTAAGGAGCTGAGTATATTGGAAATTATTTGTTAGTTACATTAGACCGAATTCATGGTATGGAATAAAATAATAGTATGTAAACCTTATAAGAAAAGTAGCATGAGTAAACTGGAGAGAGTACAGCTGAGCTATACGAAGGATATCCATGGATGTGAAAGTTTAAGTTATTATAAATAATGTGAAGTTCTACAGTATCACATACCAATATTGAAGAAGAAACCTTATTTAGGTATATAGATCATTTACCTACTCTGGGAATATTTGGGGTTATACAGTAGTACAGAAACACTGAACAATCTGTTTAGGAGTTTATATAAGAATGAGAAGTGTACTGATTGGTTCTCTGAGAGAGTAGCTGACATGTGGAATAGACTACCAAATCATTTTATTTATTTATTTTATTTTACATTTGTTTGCCAGGAAAGTCCAACTGGACATAGGTCCTTTTTCAGCAGAGGCCCAGGGATAAAAGCTCCAGTAATACAAATTTACAAATATGAAAATACAAATACATATACAAAGAATAGAAATACAGAAACAAGTAAGAAAGAAACAGTAACAAGCAATAAATTTTCATCAACATATATGGGAGAAACAGTGAATAAAGTTAGAGATTGATACAGAGATTCACAAAGTCTGTTACATTGATTACCTTGCTAGTAAAACTGAGATATAAAAAATAAGCTCTATAGTTAGAAGTATTCACATGAGCATTCAAAGAAGTGCATCAACCACAGTGAAAAATGCACTTTAGAGATGCAAAAAGGCAGTCTACCTATAGGTGTTGTTTGCTTCAATTAGAGTTTTGTTTTACATTATTACAAGGGATATTAAGCTTGTACAGAGAGTAAAGGGGGTCTGTCCAGGAGTGTTACAAGGACATAGCCAAGTGTCTTTGAAGTATGATTTAAGGAGCATTTTAAATTGTGAAATAGAGCTATTTGTGGTTACAAGGTTAGGAAGTTTATTCCATATTTAGGGAATGTAGTTAGAGAAGAGAGAATTCCCTGCATGGTTGCTGGCTTTAGTAGTGTCTAAATGGTGTAGGTTACTAGAGTGGAGACAACCAGAGCTTGACTAAGGGTGTATAATATTTTGGAGAGCAGGAGTTTTATTAGGTTGGTGAAGAATTTTGTGTGCAAGGGTAAGCTGGTTAAAGCATAGAAGGTGAGGAAGTTCAAGCCAATTTAGTTGTTTAAGAGATGTCTAGTGATGTGACCTATAGGAGGCACCTTTTGCAAATTTTGCTATTTTATTATAGCAAGTTTCTAGTTTGATTAAGTTTATTTTGCAGAGGTTGGTTACTATTGGGGAGGCATAGAGGATGGTTAATAGGAGGTGTGTATGGGTTATGGTAGCTTTTCTGTTTTTTCTTAGAAATTGTATGTTTCGATATAGGAGACCAAGTTTCTTGTGGACCTTCTTGATGGTTTGGGCTATGTGTATATCACATTTTAGGTTATTGTCAATTTCTACCCCAAGCAGTTTAGTGTATGGTACTGTGCTGATCACTGTTTTAATTTTGGACAAGATAGTAAGTGAGTGTGAAGCTGAGTGATGTTTAGTTGGGCTAAAGAGAAGGTATTTAGTTTTATTGGGATTTAGAATGAGTTTGGAGTTAGTGAGCTATGTTTCGATAGACAGGAAGGAATCTTGGATTAAGGTTTGGAGGTCTTGTAGAGTGGGGGCTGCACATATTAGGGTAGAGTCGTCTGCATATTGAACTATAAAGGTATGAGGTGTGGAGGTGCTGAGCTAGTTGATAAATATAAAGAAAAGTAGAGGACCAAGGATGGAGCCTTCTGGGAGCAGAGGGTAGATTCGGACAGAAACGAACATGTTACTGATAGTTTTGAATTCAAAATGCAGGTATTCCATTACTTCTGCACTTAAAAACATAACCTAAATGTACTTAATCATTGACTATCCAGATAAGATTAAAAAATGTTAGACTATTTTACAGTTAGAACCCTGGCCTCACAGGAACCACTAACAGTCATAAATAGTCATTCAAGTGTATGAAGGCTGCAAGTTGCATTCTGTTTAGCTTCTGTAAGAGCTAGTTGTAAGACTTCTGTTCAGATTGGGGAACTGTATCTCATGTTCACAATATATTTATACTGAACTGACATTACATCAAAATTGGAAATTAAAAGTTATTAAATGAAATCTTGCATTGAACAGAATATAAGGGTGTGCACCTGTTTTAGTAAAGAAAAGAGTAAGAACTGTAATGGTTTGCAGGAAAAAGAGGATTCCAAAATGCTGAAAATAAGTCTTTAAGACCCGCACACACTTGTGTTTTTGGCAGGCTTGCAGGTTTGTAAATAAAGGACCCATGTTAATATTAACACATAAAAATATACATTAAGAGAAGCTTTAAGTAAAAATATTGTGGATGCAATTCAGGAAAAAATGATACACATTACTATGTGCACAGTGTGCCTTAATTTTTGTAATGGAATTAAAGGAAACATTCTCAACACATGAAATGTCAACACGCCTTATACAAATTTTCTTATTTGTTGTAATTTTTTAAGAGATTTGTATTTTTCATAAATGACAGTCTTGAAGCAAACAAAGGTGGTGATACAAATGCACTACTGGAAATAAAGAACGGTTTATGTGAATTATCTGGATGCTGGCTATCAGCCTGATGCCAACAACAGTTTAAAGTATATAAGTTTTTTTGAAATTACATCTTTATAAATAGCTTTTTTATGGAGGACAGGAGATGGAGTTATATTTTATGGATTTATATTGGATTTTTCTATCTAAGTTTTATTGGTTGTTCTTAATGTGATTTAATCTGCAATTTATATGACACACATAATGCTTTTTGTTTATTTCTAAAACCGTCTGAGTTTATTAAAAGAGACAAAAATGCTAAAATGTATTGTGTCTGTTTTTCCTCATGTAAAGAGGTTTTGTAAAAATGTCATATATTTCTTCCAAAAATGATTATTTATGTCCTTGAAACAACAATACTACCACTAAATTCCCTGTAGTAGCAAGGACAAAATGGCTGTGATAATTTCACTATTGAGTTGTGTGACATTTTGAGGAGAAGAATTGGATTTTTGGACATGCCTTACACCTGGGTACATTCAAACTTTCATGAAAATGATTCTAATTACTGCCAAGAGATGATTTTGGACATTTCCTTTTATATATAGGCATGCACAGTTACTTACCAAATTGCATTATTGTCAGTTTTACATTAATGATGTGTATATGATTCCTTTTTCAAGGTGGAGAAGGAAATACTCCCCCAGAACACAAATGTATTAAAATGATATTACAACAGAAACAATTATCAGATGTAATGCTTTGCAAAAGTGAACTTTTCTGTTATTAAAATATGCTAACACTCAAAATCTCCTGTCCTGATATGGGCAAAATGGTCCAACCAACTGCAAAGATGAGCTGCATTTAAATCCTTAAGTGTATATTGAATTCTTAGATTTATTATACACCCAAGGGTCCAGGAAAAAAAAAAATTGAAATTGTACTTAAGAACACCTGCACCACACCACATGGAACACACAGCCCACCAGAACACTCACCATCACATCTCTCACATAAAAACACAAACCACACACCCAACTTTGCAGAGGCTATCAATAGAAATTTACGCAAACAGCAGAGACCTTCAAGACAGAAATGCACTCGACCACTGCAACACAGCACAGACCACAGGACACATAACTCAGCTCCACAGTGTGCCCCTCAACCTACGCCCCTAAGGTTAAACATTTTGCCCAATACACTAATCATAGGTGACTCAATAGTGAGGCACACTGATGTCCCACTCACTGGGTTGAATAAGGAGAAGGTAACAGTCAGCTGTCTATCAGGTGCCAGAATCCGACACATAACACATGCACACTCAGGTCACTCCACAACAAGTACTAGTATGACTCTGTCATTGTCCATGCGGGTGTGAATGACCTGAGATGAACCTCCCTGGACTACATGAAAAGAGACATGGTGGAGCTCTCGGATTATGTGGCCCAGGCAGGTATGACCCTAGCCCTGAGCAGTATCCTACTATCACCCAGAATGATACCGCAGTACAAACAAAAAAATGATTGACTTCAACACGGGTTCATAGGTTCATAGGTAGGTACTAGGCTATCTGCTCTAGATCCTATACAAGCCTAGCCATAATGATTCCCTGGCTATTGCTTCCCAAAAATATTTACTTTCCTGGACCCCTGTGTAGCTGGGCTACTGATGTGATCCCTGTGGTGAATTTCCTATCTCCATCCAATCGTCAAGTTTCCTCTTGAAGATGGCCATTGAGGCACTCTGCCTGACATGTATGGGCAGCTTATTCCAGAGTATGGGGAGTCTCTGGGTCAGGAACCTATCCCTCCAGCATGTTCTATTCATTGAAAACAGATAAGTAACCAGAACAGCCAACTGATTTAAACGAATGAAAGCAACCAAAACTGTTCTTAGTAACAGCACGTGAAAGCACAGGCACTGGATGTATGAATAAAATCCACTTTATTCTATAAAATACGATGGTTAAGTACTTTCATCTACACACAGGTAGACTTCCTCAGAACAACTTCACATTTATTTGCATGAGTTTATATAAGCCCAAGCATCCAATCCATTTCCTTAATGGATTAACAAGCAATTAAAAATATAATTAGAAAATTTATAGTCATTTAAAATGAATTAAAGTGCCCTATGCTTTATACTGACGAGTAAATACACTTTCTAATCTTGCTGAGTTTATACACTAATAACAATATGTGAAATATATACTTCCTAAATTATAACCCATAAATAGCCAATACCTTATAAAATAAAATTTATATATTAGCATAACATATCATAATATTATAAATATTTTTTTGAAATGAAATGAAATATAAAAATTCCATAAGGTGCTTCAAAATGCCTTTTAATCCAGTTTAATATATATTGTGATTCAGAATGGGTTTAATAGAAATATTTTCATTTAAACCGGGATGAATGGAGGCATTCAATTTTATCTGCCACTTTACTTCTCTTTCACCTAATTTTTTCTTAATGCAACCTCCCCTCGGATTTGGATGTACAATCTCCAAAATGCCAAAAAGAAACTTATCACAACTATCATTTCCTTTTAAATGTTTCCATAATGCATTCTTGTCATCTCTTCTTTTAATGCAATAATAGTGATCATATATCCTATTTCTAAGGCATCTATCAGTTTTACCTACATAGAAGCAGGCACATTCCATGCACTTAGCTAGGTATACTATGTGGGATGTTCTACAATTACCCCTTTGGAACACTATTTCAGTGGTATTAATGTCTTCCAACACCAACTTCTTAATATTTGTAATAAAATTACACTGGTTACATGTCCCACATTTGTATGTACCCGTCCGCATCTCCATCCTGTTAGCTTTCTTAATCTTATGTTCAAACTCATTTTTCAAATTAAACCCATTCCTGTATACAAAAGAAGATCTTGTTCCAACAATGTTGTATATACTGTTATCTATTCTCAACACATTCCAGTTCCTTTCCATTATTTTCTTTATATCCTGTATATATGGTGCAAACTGTAGAATGCATGCCCCAGAATAATTACTGTCTTTGGTCTTACTATTGTTCTCTGCTGCCTTTAAATCATCTTGGACAACTGACCCCAAGATGGGTTTGTAACGAGTATGTCTGTTGTTGATCACATAGTCCTTTACTTCATTAATCATATTAACTGGATATCCCCTAGTTCTAAACATGTCCCCTATGAAATCTAATTCAGCCACCTTTGAACAACACCTTAGCCACATTTGAAAAGTTGGTAATAGATGAAATGTATGCCTATGCAAACAAATGTAAAAACAATAAGATGAAATACAATTTAAGTTACACTGAACATAATTTAATTAATGAACTAAAAAGGAATGGCAATGTGCATATTATGAAACCTGACAAGGGAGGGGGTGTTGTATTGTATGATGGGATGGAATACATCAACAAAATTAATTCTATCTTATTGAATTCTGGAAACTATGATATTTCGTCAATTAATGAAGTAAACATAGGTTATCATAAAATTGACTTGTTTTTAGAAGAACTGTTGTTAGACGAAAGGATTGATGCTGACATGTACAATTACTTAAAAGTTGAGTTTCCTATCATTAGTACTATAGTAGGGATACCCAAAGTACACAGAAATGTGAATGATCCCCCCTTTCGTCCCATTATATCTGGCAACAGATCAAAAACATTCCCTTTTGGATCTGTAATAGACAAATGGTTAAAACCTTCTTATAAGAATATAAGACATTTATTGATAGATTCATGGGACTTCTTAGGAAGACTCACACCTGACCTGTACACTACTAGCATACATCTTGTCACTATTGATGTAGTAGATCTTTTTTCCAGTATCCCTTTGGGTGAAGGGATGAGGAGATTTAGTAGCAGCATAGACAAATATAGTACCCTGGGATGGGACAAGAAGTTGCTAGTTATGGAATTTATAGAAATGGTGTTAACGCACAATTATGTGTTTTTCGAAGGTGAATACTATAGACAGAGTAAAGGAGTGGCTATGGGAGCGGCTTGCGCTCCCATATTTTCAAATCTGTTTTTATTAGACTGGGAGAATGAATACATTCTGCAAACTGAATGGAAAGGTTGCATCAACTTATACACGAGATTTTTGGATGATGTATTTATGATATGGAATGGGGGAGAGACTAAACTTTGTGACTTCATGAATTATTTGAACACTAGGAGTGATTTCTTGAAGTTCACCTTTAGTATAGATTCTAATTCTATACCATATCTTGATACTAGTATTAGTATTGGTCACGAAGGGTTCAAATCAAACATTTTTAGAAAGAACACCTTCAGTAATTCATATCTACAATACACTAGCTGCCATCCCTATTCACAAAAAAGAAGTGTAATAAAAGGACAATTTATAAGAGCAGCTAGGATGTGGATCTGATGGCTGAATTAGATTTCATAGGGGACATGTTTAGAACTAGGGGATATCCAGTTAATATGATTAATGAACTAAAGGACTATGTGATCAACAACAGACATACTCGTTACAAACCCATCTTGGGGTCAGTTGTCCAAGATGATTTAAAGGCAGCAGAGAACAATAGTAAGACCAAAGACAGTAATTATTCTGGGGCATGCATTCTACAGTTTGCACCATATATACAGGATATAAAGAAAATAGTGGAACAGAACTGGAATGTGTTGAGAATAGATAACAGTATATACAACATTGTTGGAACAAGATCTTCTTTTGTATACAGGAATGGGTTTAATTTGAAAAATGAGTTTGAACATAAGATTAAGAAAGCTAACAGGATGGAGATGCGGACGGGTACATACAAATGTGGGACATGTAACCAGTGTAATTTTATTACAAATATTAAGAAGTTGGTGTTGGAAGACATTAATACCACTGAAATAGTGTTCCAAAGGGGTAATTGTAGAACATCCCACATAGTATACCTAGCTAAGTGCACGAAATGTGCCTGCTTCTATGTAGGTAAAACTGATAGATGCCTTAGAAATAGGATATACGATCACTATTATTGCATTAAAAGAAGAGATGACAAGAATGCATTATGGAAACATTTAAAAGGAAATGATAGTTGTGATAAGTTTCTTTTTGGCATTTTGGAGATTGTACACCCAAATCCGAGGGGAGGTTGCATTAAGACAAAATTAGGTGAAAGAGAAGTAAAGTGGCAGATAAAATTGAATGCCTCCATTCATCCCGGTTTAAATTAAAATATTTCTATTAAACCCATTCTGGATCACAATATATATTAAACTGGATTAAAAGACATTTTGAAGCACCTTATGGAATTTTTATATTTCATTTCATTTCAAAAAATATTTATAATATTATGATATGTTATGCTAATATATAAATTTTATTTTATAAGGTATTGGCTATTTATGGGTTATAATTTAGGAAGTATATATTTCACATATTGTTATTAGTGTATAAACTCAGCAAGATTAGTAAGTGTATTTACTCGTCAGTATAAAGCATAAGGCACTTTAATTCATTTTAAATGACTATAAATTTTCTAATTATATTTTTAATTGCTTGTTAATCCATTAAGGAAATGGATTGGATGCTTGGGCTTATATAAACTCATGCAAATAAATGTGAAGTTGTTCTGAGGAAGTCTACCTGTGTGTAGATGAAAGCGCTTAACCATTGTATTTTATAGAATAAAGTGGATTTTATTCATACATCCAATGCCTGTGCTTTCACGTGCTGTTACTAAGAACAGTTTTGGTTGCTTTTATTCGTTTATATGTTCTATTCATTGTGATGATGTTCTGTTCATTGAGATGATAAGGTTAAGGTCCCTGGAGCGTGTGGCTCAGAGGGATTGGGATTTCTTTTAGTGTAGCATGTCTAACAACTCTGGGTTTGACATGGCCTTGTATGTTAGGCAGAAATTGCCACTGAGTAGGCGATATGCAACAGAGTATAGCTGGAGTTTCTTTAGACGGTCAGCATAAGGCATCTGCTTTAGGCCTGTGATTCTTTTTCTGAGGTATTTCTGCAGCCTTTCTAGTTGTTGCAGATGTCTTGTGAGGTACATACCAAATGGGGCATTGTATTTTATAATGGGTCTAATGAGGGATGAGTACAGAGGGACAATGACCTCCTTTTTCCTGGATGAAAAGCCCTTAGTGATGAGGTGTGTCACATAGAAGGATTTTCTAACAGTTGTGGCTATGTGGTTATCAAAAGTGAGACCACTGTCTACCTGTGTCCCTAGGTCTCTTATCACACTTTTGGTGTTTAGTGTACTGCCACCTATGTGGTAGTTGACAGGTATGTGTTTTTTCCCAAAGGGGGACAACTATACATTTTTTGGCATTTTGCTTGAGCCCATGGCTCTAGCACCAGGCATCTGTTTCGGTAAGGCCCTTTTGTAGTATATCCACATCATTTGGGGATTCAATAATGGCTCCCAGCTTGCAGTCATCTGCAAACTTTGTAAGCCAGAGTCCCTTAGTGTTGGCCTGTACTTCAGAGAAGTAGATGCCAAACAAGAGTGGTCCCAAGACAGAACCCTGCTGTACACCACTTGTCACTTGTCTGGAGCTGGATTTAGAGTCAGCTACTTTTACAGTGTGTGTGTTCTGTCAGTAAGCCAGTTTGCAAACCATCGAGTGATGTAGGGTTTAATGCCCAGTTTAATAAATTTATCTCTGATTCCAGAGTGGGGAATAGTGTGGAAAGCCTTGGCGAGGTCCAAGTAGGCTGTGTGAACCACCTTACCCTCATACACAGCTCTGGAGACTGATTCGAAGAAGTCGATCAGGTTCAGGAGGCAAGATTGGTCCTTCATGAACCCAAACTGGGTGGGGTCCAGTGTTTGAAGGTTGCCAATGTCTTTGTTTATAAGTTCCATGATAATACATTCCATGGCCTTGCAGATCAGGCTTGTGAGACTGATGGGACAGTAGTTCCTGGGATCCAAAGTGGATCCCCCTTATGGAGTGGGATGACTGTAGCTGTGCGCCACTCTGTGGGCATGAAGCCTGAGGTGAGGCTACGATTAAACATGACACATAGGTGAGGTGCCAGTTTATTTTGTAGTTCATGCAGGACACAGCCCAGGATGTTGCCAGGTCCCATGGATGCTTGTATTCTTGGCTTTGGAGAGTGTGGTTTTTACCTGAGTGGCCATGATTACCAGAATTTGGCATTCTTTCGGTATTGAGATGGGCCCTTTAGGGGGTGAGGGGGGGGTGAAGGCACTAAATCTATCTGCCAGGATATTGACAATATCCTTGTGATCAGTATATCTAGTGCATTTCTGCTGTAGCTCAGAGCAGATCTGAGTATTGCCATTTATATTCTTGACATAACTATATGGAATGCCTTGTGGTTGTCTTTGGAATCTTTGGCAATTTTTTTTTTCGCAACTAGCTTTGGAAGATTTTATGAGGGATCCCAGCTTTCTACTGAGGCTGGTGAGGGAGTTTTTTTGAATATTGAGTCCTTCCTCTTTTCTGCAACAGTTTCTTTCTTCTGTTGTACAGCTTGTTTATGGCAGGGGACCACCAGATTGGCTTCCTTTTTTTTAGAGGACAGCATCTTGGTTTTATTTGGGAAGGCTCAGTACATGCACGAGTGAATGTGCTCATACAGCACCTTAGTGTAGGATTCAGCAATTGAACTTCCAGTTTCCATCTGCATGAATGTCATGAAGTTTGTTACTTCTGACTTGAGAAGCATGAAGTTGGCTTTGGAGAAGCTTTTTATGGAGGTTTCCTTAAAGGGGGGTGGGGGTGGGATGTGGATGTCAAGGGTGATTAGCTTATGGTCTGATCTGACCAACGAGGGGGTGATCACTGGTGTGGAGCATCGATCTCCCATGTTGGTAATGACCAGGTCTAGAATATTGGTACCTCTGGTGGGACTATGAATTAGTTGCTCTAGGGTGTTGGAATTTATGAATTCCAAGAACCGTTGAGCAAAGGTGTTGGTACAGGAGTAGTTTTTCCAGTTAATGGAAGGGTAGTTGAAATCACCCAGTATTAGAGTGTTTGGTTGTATTTTCCAGTATGTTTAGAAAGGTGTAGTGAGAATCTTGGGGCATGTTGGGGGATCTGTAGCAAACTGCAATTTGTATTGCAGTCTTACCTAGTGTTAGTTCCACCTGGAGAATTTCAGATGCATTGTGTTGGGCAACCAGTCTGGAGGTCTGAATAGCCTTGGTAAATATGGACACTCCTCCACCTTTAGTGTTTTGGTCCTGGTTTGGTGGCCGAAAAATGTGGTATGAGCTGTAGTCTGATATTACAGGGGTGCTCTCTGGAGCTTTGAACCAGGTCTCAATTACTGCACAGATATTAATGTTCTCCATTTTTAGGAGAGCCTCAAGAGAGTGCATCTTGAGGTTTAGGCTTCTAGAATTGAGCAGCATTACCTTCAGATTTTGCTTTCCTGTACCCATTATGTTGGTAGTTTTTTCCTTTGAACCTTGTCTTAAAAAGGCACTATAGGGGTGGCAAGACCATTAGCCAGTAACATGAATCCCAGGGGCAACAGGTGCAAACCATCTCTTGCAAAGTATAGTGGTTTGTCGATCATGTCGTCAAAGGCAGACAGATACTGGATCCCCTTTGAATGACACCAGAAGCTTAGTCAAATTATTGAAGTCAATCATTTTGTCCTTATACTGTGGTATCATTCTGGGTGATGGCAGGATGTTACTCAGGGCTAGGGTCATACCTGCCTGGGCTACATGATCCGAGAGCTCTTCCATGTCTCTTTTCATATTGTCCAGGAAGGTACATCTCAAGTCATTCACTTCAACATGGACAACGACAGAGTCATATTTGTACCTGTTGTGGAGTGACTTGAGTGCATGCATTATGTGGCAGATCCTGGCACCCAACAGGCAACTAACTGTAATTCTTTCCTTGTTCAGCCTGGTGAGTGGGACATCAGTGTGCCTGACTATAGATTCACCTATGACTAAAGTGTTGGGTAGGCTGTCTTGCCTTAGGGGCTGCTGTTGGGTGGCACACTGGTGTTGTAAGCTATGTGATGCTTTGGTTGTGTTTGGGGGTGGTGTTTGTTTGCGTTTCAGCTTCAGAGGTTGTTGTTGCTTGGGCAGGTTAATGTTAAGAGCCTCTGCATATGTGGATTTTGTGTTGCTATGTGTGGGTTTTGGTGGTGTGGGTTTTGAAACACTATGTATGTTGTGTGGGTGTTAACCTTCTACTCTTGACTGTCTAGCACAATCTTGGATGGAGAAAACTTTGCTTCCAGTTTGGCTATGTAAGTGCATCTCTCACAGGTTGTAGTGTTTGGTGGTAGGAGGAGAGGCTTGTCTGTGTACATGAGGCAATTGCTGCATTGCCCCAGTATGCCCAGATTCAACAGGTGGATAGGAGAAATCACTGGAAGCTGACACTTGGACGTGCATGGTTAGGTGCTTTCTATGTGTAGTACAAGAGCTGTTTTCCCTTACTTTTTGGCAAGGAACTTGCAATTTTAGGTTGTCTAGTTCCTATGACTAGTTTCTCCTGATTACCAAGGGAAGGTGAGCGTTTGTAACAAATTTCGGCTTCCTAGTGCTTTTTAGCGAGTTTTAGAGCAAGTGCTAGTCACAGGTATACAGATTTTAGTGCTTCTGCTGATAAACTAGCTAGTTCTAAGGGAAAATTCAAAGACCAGACTTTCTGGCACCGGGAATACTTTAATCTTAGCCCCACAGTGCTGCGCGGTGTGTAAATATGCGCAAACGCACATATTTATACCTGAAAGTTGAAAGGGATATAAATTAGCCCAAAATGGCATGGCCAATAAAATTGCAATTTCAGAGCTGGAAACCACTCCTCTAGTGGCAGATAGGCAGTACAATGCTCCCACTCTCACTGGTAAGCAGTAGGACCTCCCCCTATCACAGCAAGGTCTGGATAGCTCTGAACACTGAAACTAAAGTCCTGAAACCAGCAAAGCCTGGAAACTAGACTGGTCTAGTTAGAAAAGGTGGGAAATTAGCAAACAAGATAGAATTTATTTTTGGATAAATCAGGCTAAACAATGCAGTTATACAGTAAATAAGCACAGAGAGGCTAATGCACTTGAGTGTATAGCCCAGAACAGTAAACTCAATTAAAACTTTGCAAAATTAGAAATTTGAAAATTTTAACTTTTTAAATAAAGCAAGGCAAGTGCACAACTGGAAAATGACTTACAGGCAGAAATACAGTGAAATAAGTAGCTAGTCTACTTTTTAAGCTTTCTGAGAAGTGCAGGTAATAAAAATGACCAAAATCAGCAAAAAAATAGAAAATTCAGCAAAAAGTACTTATAGTTAGCAGAAAAAGTCTATCTTTCTCATTTCTGGTGCTGTAGTAGTCTGCAGGATGCCCAAACAGGATTTGCTGATCTAAAACAAGCTCAAATACATGCAGATGCGTGTATTTATCCCAGAAAGTTGAAAGGGGTAGAAATGCGCTGAAATGGCCAATAAAATTGCAATTTCGGAGCTGGAAACCACCTCTCTAGTGTTAGATAGACAGTACAATGCTCCCACTCACTGCTAAGCAGTAGGACCTCCCTCTACCACAGCAAGATCCGTATAGCTCTGAACACTGAAACTAAAGTCCTGAAACAATTAGCTAAGTTTCTGGTGTCATTCTAAGGGGATCCAGTATCTGTCTGCTTGGGACGACATGACTTGACAGACCTCGATGCTTTGCCAGAGATGGCTTGCATCTGTCACCCCTGGGTTTCCAGGTACTGGCTAAGGCTCTTGCCAACCCTATAGTGGCTTTTCTAGGTGGTGTTCCAAAGACCAAATTACCACCATAACAGCTATAAATAAATGCAATCTGAGGGTCATGATGCTCGCTGCTAGAAGTCTAAATCTCAAGATGGACTAGCTCAAAGTACTCCTTAAAATGGAGAACATCGACATTTGCGCTGTAACGGAGACCTGGTTTAAAGCAGCAGAAAGCACCCCTGCGCTACCAGGCTATAACTCATTCCACACTTTTCGGCCCTGAAACATGGACTATAGCTCCAAAGGTGGTGGCGTCTCCATATTCATAAAGGATATGCACACCTCCAGACTAGTAGCCCAGCATAACACATCTGAGATACTGTAGGTAAAACTAACATTGGGTAAGATGGCAATCTAGGTCATAGCCTGCTATAGGTCCCCAACCATGTCCCTAGACTCTCACTCCATGCTCCTAAACAACTTGGAGTCTATCAAGGTCCAACCAAACACTCTCATACTAGGAGACTTTAACTACCCCTCCATCAACTGGGAGAACTACTTAAGCACCAATACACTGGCCCAACGCTTCATAGAATTCAAAAATTCCAATGCCCTGGAGCAGCTCATTCTGACCCCCACTAGAGAAAGTAACATCCTTGACCTGGTTATTACTAACATGGGCCACCATTGCTCTACACCAGTAGTCAATCCCTCCCTGGTCAGATCTGACCATAAACTAATCACCATGGAAATCCACATCTCACCCACACTCCCTGCAAAGGTAAACACCTTGAAAAACTTCTCCAAAGCTGACTTTGAGCTCTTAAAAACAGAGGTGGCTAACTTCATGGCACCCATGCCAAAGGAAAATAGCTGCATGACAGCCAAATCATACACAAATGCACTGCATGAACATAAACGCTGAGAGATTTTCCACAAATCAAAACTATGTAAAAGTCACCAAACTTAAGCGTCGAGAAGAGTCCACCAGTTTATTGTTGAAAATAGTTTCAAAATAATCCTCTTGCAAATGTTACAAGCAGAGATGGGTAAAACCACACCACTAAAAACAAGGACCACAATAGTCCATTAAAATTACTGCACACGAAAAATATATAAAGCGCTTTTCGTTCGGGTTCATACCCGAACTTCATCAGACAAGTTTCAATATAAAATACTTAGAACAAGGCTTAAAATAACCTTTCCTCTTTAAATAACCCTATCAGAAACTTTGTTACTAGTGCATCATTTAAGTCCAAGCACAATGCAAGTTGAAATTTAAAGTTATATTACATTCTCGTCGTACCTTTGCCTCAGAGGTGAACCATTCATTCCTTAGTGTTCATTAATATTATACTCAAAAAACACCACTACCGTGGCAAGAAAATAAATGAAATCACTTTCAATAAACAAATAGCAACCTATAGTTGTCTCGATACCCAAATGTAAAGAGGTATTATTTCGGGTTTATATACTGACAAATTGTGTGTTGAAACGGGAAAGGCTAAGCCAAAATTTCCTTCGACGAGACTGCTTTAATGAAAGAAATAAGTAATAAGTGGTTATATCAGCAAGGGATGTAGGTGCCCTTAACATGATCTAATGTCACTTCTTAAAGTAAAAACAATCGGCACCTTTTAAAACCTTTTAACTGGTGTTTCCTAAATCACTAGTCAAGTACTAAATCATATAAATCAGTTAACCACTTTGTCCGACCCTACGTTTTCCGTCGAAGGTAGTAGTTACAACCAAGTCCATCCCTTTATGTGCCGATTGCACTCCCATCACCGGTCAAGATAAAAATGGGAGACGGCATGTCAATCACCATGTATACATGCACAAGTCAATAATTCAATAATTTCACAAGGGTAGGGGAGGGAGTCCACTACACCCGGAACTCCAAACTAACGGTAACAGCCCATAAAAACTAGGTCTAGTCCTCCAAACAAAAACTCCACTATGTCATCTGGTCACAAACCCAAAGATCTAAGGTGGTGTTTCTTTATCCCCTAGTTATCTAAATAGGCGTTTTAGTTTCAAAATGCATGCTATCGAACAGGAGTCGTTGATCCCTGGTTCGATGCTTGCATTTAGTCTAATCTGCCAGTTTAGTTCATTCTTTTCCAAGAGCAACTGTATCATACTAATGTTCACCTGTCCAGGTCCAAACTTACGTAGGTCCATACTTGAAATAACCTTAAATTTAAAGTAGAGCCCTTCGTTGTTTTCACAGTGTTTTGCCAGTGCGTTCTCCCTGTTCTTTTTCCTAATAGCGTACCCATGCTCATAAATGCGGTCCCTAATTCTCCGCTCTGTCTTTCCGACATAAAATGTGAAAAACAACGAAGGGCACTACTTTAAATTTAAGGTTATTTCAAGTATGGACCTACGTAAGTTTGGACCTGGACAGGTGAACATTAGTATGATACAGTTGCTCTTGGAAAAGAATGAACTAAACTGGCAGATTAGACTAAATGCAAGCATCGAACCAGGGATCAACGACTCCTGTTCGATAGCATGCATTTTGAAACTAAAAAGCCTATTTAGATAACTAGGGGATAAAGAAACACCACCTTAGATCTTTGGGTTTGTGACCAGATGACGTAGTGGAGTTTTTGTTTGGAGGACTAGACCTAGTTTTTATGGGCTGGTACCGTTAGTTTGGAGTTCCGGGTGTAGTGGACTCCCTCCCCTACCCTTGTCAAATTATTGAATTATTGACTTGTGCATGTATACATGGTGATTGACATGCCGTCTCCCATTTTTATCTTGACCGGTGATGGGAGTGCAATCGGCACATAAAGGGATGGACTTGGTTGTAACTACTACCTTCGACGGAAAACGTAGGGTCGGACAAAGTGGTTAACTGATTTATATGATTTAGTACTTGACTAGGGATTTAGGAAACACCAGTTAAAAGGTTGTAAAAGGTGCTGATTGTTTTTACTTTAAGAAGTGACATTAGATCATGTTATGGGCACCTACATCCCTTGCTGATATAACCACTTATTACTTATTTCTTTCATTAAAGCAGTCTCGTCGAAGGAAATTTTGGCTTAGCCTTTCCTGTTTCAACACACAATTTGTCAGTATATAAACCCGAAATAATACCTCTTTACATTTGGGTATCGAGACAACTATAGGTTGCTATTTGTTTATTGAAAGTGATTTCATTTATTTTCTTGCCACGGTAGTGGTGTTTTTTGAGTATAATATTAATGAACACTAAGGAATGAATGGTTCACCTCTGAGGCAAAGGTACGACGAGAATGTAATATAACTTTAAATTTCAACTTGCATTGTGCTTGGACTTAAATGATGCACTAGTAACAAAGTTTCTGAGGAAAGGTTATTTTAAGCCTTGTTCTAAGTATTTTATATTGAAACTTGTCTGATGAAGTTCGGGTATGAACCCGAACGAAAAGCGCTTTATATATTTTTCGTGTGCAGTAATTTTAATGGACTATTGTGGTCCTTGTTTTTAGTGGTGTGGTTTTACCCATCTCTGCTTGTAACATTTGCAAGAGGATTATTTTGAAACTATTTTCAACAATAAACTGGTGGACTCTTCCCGACGCTTGAGTTTGGTGACTTTTACATAGCACTGCATGAACATGTACGGAAATGCATGGAACTAGCTGTACCCAACAGAACGAAATGCTCTCCTCCAAAAAAGAAAGCCAATCTGGTGGTCCCCCACCATTAATAAACTCTACAACAGAAGGAAGAAACTGTTGCAGAAAAAGGTGAAGGCTCAAGACTGGAAAAACTCCCTCATCAAATCCTCTAAAGCCAGCTATGAAGGCAGAATTGTGGCAGACACTAAAGCAATCACAAAGCCTTCTATAGTTATATCAAGAACCTCCACAGCAATACCCAGATTTGCTCTGAGTTACTGCACAATGGTACCTCCTATACTGAGCCAACAGATATTGCCAACATACTGGCTGACAGATTCAGTGCCAACTTTATCCCCCCCCCCAAAGGACAAATCACAATACCAGAAGAATGCCAGGCACCCAGCATTACTGCAGCACAGGTTAAAGCTGCATTGTCCAAGGCCAATAATACAGCTTCCATGGAACCTGATAATATCCCTGGCTGTGTTCTATATGAACTACAAAGTAAACTGGCACCACATCTGTGTGCCTATTCATTCACAACTTCACTTCAGGCTTTGTCTCTACCGAATGGGGGAGCAACTGGGAATTATCACCCCATTAGCCTGATGGGTCTGATATCTAAAGCTATGGAGCACATCATCATGGACCTGATTAACAAAGATATAGGAAATCTCCAAACTCTAGACCCCCACACAATTTGACTTTGTGAAAGGGAGATCATGCCTGCTCAACCCGGCTGACTTCTTTGAGTCAGTCACCAGGGCTGTGGATAAAGGTAAGGCAGTGCATACAGCCTTCCGCAATCTGGCCAAGGCCTTTCATACGATTCCTCACTCAGGAATTACTGAAAACTCACCAAACTAGGCATCAACCCCTATATCACTAGGTGGGTTGCAAATTGGCTCACAGATAGGACACACTCTAAAAGTAGTAGACTCCAAGTCAAACTGCCGACCAGTCACGAGTGGAGTCCCACAGGGACTGGTCCTGAGTCCTCTCCTGTTTGGCATCTACTTCTCAAAAGTCCAGGCCAACACAAAGGGACTCTGGCTGATCAAGTTCGCAGACGACTGCAAGCTGGGAGCCATTATTAACTCCCAAAGTGATGCAGACATCCTACAGAAAAGCCTCACTGAGACCAATGACTGGTGTCAAAACCAGGGCCTTAAGCTTAATGCCAAAAAATGTGTCAGCATCCCCTTTGCAAAAACTCAGTTCCCACTAATTACCACATCGATGGGAGCCCACTAAACACCGAAGCCATTATAAGAGATCTGGGAACTCAGGTTGACAGCAACCTCTCCTTCATCCACCACATTGCCACTGTGGTCAGAAAGTTCTTCTATGTGGCACATCCCATTACCAAGGATTTTGCATCCAGGAAGAAAGAGGTTATCATCACTCTCTACTCTTCCTTCATTAGACCAGTCATTGAGTATAATGCCCCATTTGGCATGTACTTCACTAGACACCTGCAACAGCTGGATAGGCCACAGAAGTACCTCACAAAGAGGATCCTAGGCATTAAACACATGTCCTACATGGACAGACTCAAAAGACTCCAGCTATTCTCTCTCATATCACCTACTTAGAGGTGATCTTTGCTTGAATTACAAAGCCATGTCTGACCCAGCTCTGTTAGAAATGCTACATCTAAAGAAATCCCAATCCCTCTGCACCACATGCTCCAGAGACCTCAACCTCATTACCACAATCAACAGGACATGCTGGAGGGACAGGTGCCTCACCCAAAGACTGCCCATGCTTTGAATAGACTTCCCATACATGTCAAGCAGAGCACCTTGCTGTCCCTCTTCAAGAAAGATCTTGATGAGTGGATGGGAAATTGAAAGTTCACCCTGAGGATCACTCCAGTGGCTCTACTTGATAGTGGCATTGGGAACTAACATCAGGAGGCACGATGCCAGGGCACTTCTATGGGCTAGGCTTGTAAAGGCTCCAGGGTCATTAGCCTAGACACCTATGAACTATTAACTGCTAAAATATTGCTTCTTATGTATAGCCAATAAATACAATATCACACAGTCATTTTCACCATCAATGTCTGTCAAGTAGCATTAAAATTGATGTCTTAGAAAGGTTTATATATCACTTCTCTTCAAGATGGAGGATGAAATAGATGTCCAGAGGTGAACAACTGCATACCTTTCTCTGATTATATTGTCACTGGAAAGATATTACCTCCAAAAACCCTTAAAGTAACCTAGTGGAAATTACTCAGACATAAAATTATCTCTTGGAACCACAAAGTGGCTTTTAGAAATTGTTTGAAAAACATTGCTGTACTTGACATACCTTCTGGATACCAGGTTATTAATTCAAACAAGGACTAGAGCCTGATTATGAATTTGGATTCCCCAAAAGTACATATTGTCCAAATGTTTGTCTTCTATTTGGCACTGTATAATTTCCATTCAATCCCCATAGAGAAATACTGAGAATTCTTTGAAAGTCTGAAAATTTTAGTATTGCCATTCATATATGATGGCAAAATATGAATATAGCTTGGGACAAGTTCACCATGCTGGTGAAAATGTGAGGATTGGGTCTGCCAGGTACAGAATTACATATTAGAGCTGTTCAAATTTATGTTACTTGTATTTATTTTGTGGGCAAAGCACTAGTTTCAATGGCCATTTATCGGAATTAACCTGAGAGTGTCTGATTAAGTAACTTGTGCAGAGCCACACAGTTAGGTAATGGAGGCTGTGGGAATCAAACCTTGCACCACTGGACCATAGGAAATAGCTCATTAACAGATCCTTAATCCTCTAAGCCAACCGCTAGACAATGAAGGCTGACTTCTCTAAGCCAACCGCTAGACAATGAAGGCTGACTTCTCTATGTTTCATGAATCTTCATGGCTACTGCCAAAAGGAATTGACATATTTACTGAGAATACAGTACAACGAGCTGAAATGGACATCATTTTAGGGATATCTTGAGTAGCCGAGACAGCTCTCACTCTTAATAGTGGCAATAAGCTTTAGTATTCAATAGGATAAAACTAAATTTGACAGCTTGGACTTGATAAAAAAAGGTAACTTAATATAGATCTTTATGTTGAGAAATTTTGGAGGAATGATGATTTAAGCGATAGTGAAAGTAGGTGGTTAAACTCAAATATTGTGAATGACTTGAGGAAGATGATATATTTTATTCTGGGACAATTGTAGAATGATGTTCAGATTTAGGAGTAGATATGTTCTTCTATACTGTCATTTGGTAAACTGGTTGAGGAAAAAAATGGCTTACAGTTCCAGTACAGCAGTATCTTAGATGGGCAAATGTTCTGAATGGAGCAAGGGACAAACAAACAAAAAAGATATATGGGTGCCATATGAAGGACAGAGTACTGGCCTTATGTCACATGTCACCCTTACCAAATAATGTATGGTTGGTGAACAAAGTTTGAGTCCCACTTATGCCTCAGAATAATGTGTGTGTTAAGGTTCACAGAACATAAATCCACACCACTGACACCTATTATTTATGTAAGGATGATTGGCCTTAGCAGCTTATTACAAATGTGCACTACTTTTTTGGGTTATTACTAACATCTGTCACAACCAATAAAAATTTGCACTGTCAAGCTACTCAAGAAAGTTGCAATCAATAACTCCTCAGGATTTTACCCACCTCAGTCTATCAGTAGAGAAATCTTAACAGCAAGTGAGACCTAGGCAAACTATTTTCTCATATGCATAGTCTTTCAATGTTTACTGGGGCATCTCTTCAGTGACTATACAAATTAATACTCCTTACTACTGAAAATAACAAGATTACATCTGCATAGCAAAAATAAAATAAAATGTTTCATATATGTAGAATGATAACAGGAAAAAAAAACACTCTAGCCACATCTGTTATTGTTTCCAATTACTTATTATAGCTGACTTTAAGCCTTGGGATGAACAAAATATCCAGTGACTGTGTAATCTACTAATCACTGGTTTAACTTTCTCCATAAGTTACAGTTTCCAGAACTAATTCCTAATAATAGTGCTAGACAAACACGAAGAAAAGGACAGCAGCAAATACAGTTAAATATACTGTGCAGTGGTTTGAAAGGATTTCAAATTCCAAAAAACAATCTCAGATAAAAAGTAAGAAAACAACAGAAGCAGATCTCATTTACTATACTCCACAAAAGTTATTAGATTTCAAACACATAGAAGCCCATCTTTCTTTTTAAAACAAATTCCTAGAATGCAAACACATCTCCATTCCACTAAGACGTTATTCAGATTCTCAAAGGAAAAAAATGAAAATGCCAATAGCAAGCAATTCAATCTTGTAGTTAACAATTCTAATTCATTAAAAGAAAGTACTTATACATTCTACACATCGAATGAAATGCACATCTATTATTTTTACATCCAAGAAAACATATGAAATTTCTTTCCCTATAGACTGCAAGTGACTTTTCTTGCATATCACCAAAGAAACAAAGTGTTGAGAAAGTATGTTTCCATAGTTAAACCACCTTATTTCCATAGTTACAATATTGATTTCCTTTTCTTGGAAGACCTTGTAAATTTTCAATATCAGAATAAAACCCATTTTCTCTTTTTGCCATCTTAAACTGGCATCTTTTTATCCTAGTACTTAACTTTTAGATTCATAGATTTATAGATTGTTACTAGGCTAACAACCCGAGGGGGGGGGGGGGTTGAGCCTAGCCAAGTTTTTCCTCAAAGAATGATGATGTCCTGTATCCAAATAGGATGTTGATGGCCAGTCATTTATAACCTACCTATGTCCATAAGGAACATGGGTGCCTGACCCAGTGTAAATTTACTATTCCCCATCTACTGGTCTAGATTCTGCTTAAACTGGATAATAGACAACTCAGCTTCATATGGATGGGAAGCCTGTTCCATAGCAGTGGCAGTCTCTGCGATACATTTCTGTCTCTGCAGCATGTTCTGTTTAAGTCACAGACAAAATTCCAATCCATTGACCTTGTATTTCTGGTACTGTTTCATCATCATCATCATCAACCCCCTTCTTTCTATTTTCTACATGTGGTTGGGGTGTTGTGTTAACTGCTGCCATTTCTCCCAATTCAGTGTCAGACTCATGCCTTCTTCGACACCCATGCCTGACTGTCACAAATCATCCTGCACAATCCATTCACCTCTTTGCTGGACACCCTCATTTTCTCTTACATTCTTCCTGTCTGTTCCAAATCTTCTTCACCAGATTGTCTTCTGCTTTTCTGCACACGTGCCTGAACCACCGTAATCTATAATCTTTAATCTTTTCTGCAGTTGGAGCTACTTTCATTTCTTTATCTGTCCCACAGTGTGCATCCTACTACCCTTCTCAGGCACTTCATTTCCTCAACCACCTCTCCCAGGTACTTGAAGCTGTTAACCTGTTCCGCTATCTTCCCTTCTAACCCAATTCTCAGCTTCTTCTGATTTCCCCAATTTGCTGCCTTTACCATTGTCTTATCTGTGCTTAGTTTCATCCCATGTGCCTTCAGTTTTGCATTGCATTCCCCTATCCTTTGCTGATATTTTTGCTCAGAGTGTGCTTGTAATGCTACATCATCTGCATGCAGCAACTTTGTTGCTCTGTTCCCTCCGGCCTGTTTGCTAATGTAACCCATCACCAGTATGAACAGCAGTGGGCTGAGACCTGAACCCTGATGTACACCCACTCCCACTGGAAACCCCTCTGTGAGACTAAACATTTTTTGTACTTGAGTCATTGGGTCCTTGTACATAGTCTGCACTAATTCTACCAATGTTTCTGGGACTTTGAACCACTGCAGTACTGCCCAAATCAACTTTCTTGGGACCTGGTCATAAACTTTATCCAAGTTTAGGAATGCCCTGCTGAACTCTTTCTTCATCTCTAGCTTCTTTTCAACTATCTGCCTCACTGCAAACATCAGGTCAGTCATTCTGCATCCTGATCAGAATCTGCTCATCTCCCATCTAACTTTCTACTCTGTGTATCCATTTATCAGTCACCTGCTCCAGAAATTTCAAGCAGTGTGACAGGAGTTTGATAATTCTGTATTGCCCACATATGTGGATGTCTCCTTTGTTCTTGAAGACTGGCACAAGTATGCTTAAGAATATGTAGGAGATTCATAAGTGTATGGTTTGTGTATGCCTTGTAATCCAGGCATAGACCTCCCCTCAACAATCCACGGGAGACTGAGTAGAGGGAAAAGGCTTTAAGATGCTGTGTGTAAAGCAGGTTTGTTATGCCTTGCATTCTTTTTGTAAGGAACTTCTGAGTTTTTCTAGTTGCTGCATATGCCTGGTCAAGTACATACCAAGGGGAGCATTGTTTGGTCTGATAAGGACAGAGTACAGTGGGATAATGACCTCTTTGGAAGTGGATGCCATGCCCTCACTTATAAGTTGTACAACATAAAGGGATTTCCTCACCACTGTGGCCACATGGTGGTTGGAGGTACGGCTACTGTCTACATGCATAGCCAGATCTCTGACCACTGGATCGAATCTTAGGGGCATATTATCAACATAGTAATTAGCCAGAAAGTTTGACTATTCAAAGGGTACAATTATGCATTTCTTAGTATTGAGTTTAAGACCATGGCTTTGGCACCATTTATTAGTTAGTGACAGGCCTTCTTGAATAATGCTAGCATCTGCAGGGCAGTCAGTGATAACCCCCAGCTTGCAATTATCTGCAAATGTAGTCAATCATAAACCTTCAGTATTTTCTTCCATTTCAGAGAAATAGATGCCAAAAAGGAGTGTACCCAGTAATGAGTCCTTGGGGACTCCACTAATGACTGGCTTCTTGGTGGAGGTGGCCTCACCTATTTTGACCTTGTGGGTCCTATCAATGAGTCATTGACTAGCCAGTGGGTGATAAAAGGGTTTATACCTAATTTAGTTAGCTTTTTTATAGTACCTAAGTGGGGTATTGTGTCAAAAGCCTTGGCCAGGTCAAGGTAAGCTGTGTGCACAGTCTTGCCCTCATTCATTGCTTTGGTGACCCGCACAAAGAAGTCCACCAGATTTAATAGGCATGAAACAAAGCTAAAGTGTGATGGGTCCTGTGCTTTCAGCTTACCTTATGTCCTTGTTTATCATATCCTTGATGATTCTTTCCATGGCCTTACATATGAGGCTGGTCAGGCTAATGGGTGTGTAGCTACCTAGATCTTGATAGTTGGACCTCATATGTGCAGGGGAATGACTGTAACCATCTTCCATTCCTTCGGCACAAAACCTGACTGCAGGCTGCTGATGAAAACATGCCTTTTTTCATGCTATTTAATAAGCATCCCAGGATATTATTGGGGCCTATTGCAGTGTTTTTGGCCCTGGAAAATGCATTGATTACCTGTTCCATAGTAATGTTTGGGGGGGGGGGGCTGTTGTATGATGTATTTCCTTTGGACAATTGGGGGCAAGTACTGGGGGAAGAAATTTGAGCTGATCCTGTCAACCAAAAGGCTGGCAATGAATAGCCTGTGGTTCAGTGTGGGTAATGCCAATTACGATAAGTTCTGCTTATTGCTACATATTTCCCTTGAGGTAATGGACAAAGCTGTAAAGAGATTTGTGGTTGTCCTTTCCCTGAGAAGCTTTTTTTTCTTCAAATTTAACTTTTAAAGTATTAATTAACCTTTTTAGCTGCCTGTTTGGATTGGTCAGTTTGCTTTTAGTATGTTTGGCTTTTTTCCTCCTGTGTTTGGCCAAGATTTATTTTCTTTTGTTGTATAACCAATTGATATTGTGATTCCACTGAGGTGGCTTGTCTTTTGAGTTTGTCTTATTCTTAATATGACTGGGCACAGCTGTGCAATACAGCTATCAATATGGCTGTACAGATATTTTGTAAATAACTAATCATATGCTATGGTGTTTATTGGGTTTGTGGTGCTTGGAATTTAGCCAAGGTGTCACTTAGCAGAGACAGGATAGCCTTGGAATAGTTCTTAAAGGTTTTTGGTTTCATTGGGTTACTGGATTTCATTTTTGTTTCAAGCAATACTACCTTATGGTTAGTTCTGATGAGTGAGGACATACATTGGCTGAAGAACATTGCTCCCCCATGTTCATGAGTACAAGGTCAAGCATGTTTGTATCCCTGATAGGAGAATGGACCAACTGTTCCAGGATGGTGGTATCAATGAAGTTTAGGAATCACTGGTCTTGTGCATTAGAAGTGGTGTAGGATTCCCACTCTATAGACAGGTAGGTGAGATCCCACATGAAGACTGTATTCAGTTGAACAGTGAGGGACTCTGGTACATTGAGACAGGTAGTATGGGTTTCCTGGAACATGGAGGGGGACCAGTACTTGCAAGGATGTGGCAAAAAACCCTGTTTATGGTGAGTTGTACCTTTTATGACTTCTGGCGGGTCATACTCTTTAACTCTGGTTGTGAGGTTGTTTTTCATTTAGACTGAGATTCCTCCACTTTTAGTACCCTCCTGTGCAGTAGTTGGTCTGAAGGTGTTTAGGGCAATAAAACCTTGCACTGCTGGGGTACTCTCCATGACTTTAAACCATGTCTCTGTTACTACACAAATGTCTGCACTGTCCAGGGAGAGGAAGGCTTGCAGGGAGTGGAGTTTCTTGTTAAGATTTCTAGCATTTTGCAGTAACACCTTCAGATATTCCTTCATAGATTCAGTTAAGTCTGGAGGTTAATCTGTTTGGCACTGCATATAAAAGGCACTAAGGGAATGGAAAATGTTTTTGCCAATATTCGAAAACCAAGAGGGTATAAGTGTGGACCATCCCTAGCAAAGCAGAGTGGTCTGTCAACCATGTCTTCCCAGGTTTTCAAATGTTGTAGCCCCTTGGATCGACACCAGAAACTAAGCCATTTGTTAAAATAAATCCTTTTCTGTTGGTAACTTGGCATCATCCTTGGAGAAGGTAGTATGCTGCTCAGTGCTAGGCACATACCTGCCGATGACACAATCAGTGAGTTCGATCATGTCATGATTCATATAGTCAAGGGAGTTACGTCTCAGATCATTCGCTCCCACATCGACTATGACAGAGTCATACTGGTACCTGTGGTTCAATGACCTGAGTGCCTTTGTGACTTGATGGATTGTGGCCCTGAAAAGGAAGCTAACTGTGACTCTCTCCTTATGCAATCTGTTGAGGAGGACATTGGTGTGCTCACTTTAGAATCAACAATGATCAGGAAATTTGGCTTTTAGCTAGTTTGCCTTAAGGGCTTAGCATTAGAGGCATTGGATACAGTGTTACTATGTGTAGCTGTGGGTGGTGTTTTAAAGGAGTGTTTATCTGATGGCTGAGGACCCTTTTTGGTTGTGCTGTGCAGGAGGTCTTAGTGTTTTAGGAAGGTTACCTGTAAGTGCCTCAGCATAAGTAGTTTTATATGTAGCATCTTTACCCTGTGCAGTAGGGGTGCTGCATGTGTCACTGACAACCACTATAGGATTAGTCTTGGTTGTATGACAGAGTTTTTCCTCCAGCGTTAAAGTGTATTTACACTTCTCACATAGTTTGTTTTATTAAGAATAAGTGGGTTGTCAGTGTATAAGGCAAGGATTGCAATGCCTCAGAATACCTGTTTCAACCAGAGCGACCACAGAGACAGTCAAGAAGTGCATATCCATGGCTACTGATCTATTAGAGAGGAGTGAGGGAAATTTAAATATTGAATATGTTAATAATTCAAGGAACTTGAACAATGCTCAGCTATGTGCAAACTAGATGTTCTAGTAGTTTAAAAATCTATCTAGACAGTAAAGGTATTTTAAGGGAAACTTACACTGTGAGAGATTGGTGTCAACACAGATTACAAGGGGGAAAACTGCAGATATCCAACACAGAAACACTCAATTAATGCAGTTGTGACAAAAATAATGTGAAAAACAAATGCTGAAACAGTGGATATGGTAAAGTAAGTCTTAGCATGTCCATAGGTTATGAGCCAAACATTGTGTGACTATGACACTTAAATAAAAGAGGAGATTCAATAAAAAAAAAACACAAAAACAAGGCCCTGTGGCCAATCTACTCTCACTAAAGTGGCAACAATGTGGTTATAAATAAAGACTGTAAAAAGGGCAAAAATTGCATATATTCAGCACAAGAACACTCAGTTAATGCAGTGATAAACAAGTGCCAAAACAGTGGATATGGTAATGTAAGTCTTAACTTTTGCATAGTTTAGCAGAAACCAACAACACTCTTCTTCTCAAGTAGCAAGGTTGCCAAATGTTGCCTAATGGCTCAGGCACAGAGACTCAAATTTTAAACAAGCTAGCTGTCTAGCCAATCAAATAAAGGCACAATAAGACTTACACCAGCAATTTCCAGCTCAGATGGGCATAAGCTATGCTCCCCTGCCACTAGAGTGTTGATCACAAACCTTCTTAATGTAAAATAACTGGTTTGGAGTCCAAGTGCTTAAAGCAGAAGAAAGACACTTAGAATGACAGGCACAATAATCCTTCACCAGCAATTCCCAGCTTAGAAGAGTGGAGGCCACCCTCTTCTCCCACAAGAGTGTGGACCACAAACCTTAATGTAAAATAACCGGTTTGGAGCCCAAGTGCTTAGACTAGAACAAATACTCTCTTAGAATAACAGACACAATAAGCCTTTACCCAGCAATTCCAAACTCAGAAGGTTGCAAGCTACCTCTCCTGCCACAAATGTGTAGACCATAAACCTTCCTAATGTAAGATAACTAGTTTGGATCTTAAAATATGTAATCAGGCTACTAATAGTAATAAATGCAACAGATTAAATGCAACTGAACACTTTAAGAATGTACAGCAAAAGCTAAATAAAGTAGGAATAAGCACAAATACAGTAAACACAGCTGAATAAAGTGCATTTTTTAATAAGTGGGAAGGTAGGAAACAAGATAATTCAAGTTTTTGAGACTGGGGGAGGGGCCTTCCCAGTTAATCTCTGTGTCCCTCTGGATTGGCTACTGGGTCCCTGTATCTACTTAGTGTTCCAGCAGCTGAGTACACCACGGTTTACCAGTGAACATGTCTCGAAACACTTTTGATGTTTTTCAGATTTTCTAAACTTTTGCAGAGGATAGCTGAGGCCTACTATACGATCCTTCTTCAATTTCTCCTGTAATACATCACAAATACTAAGTACTAATGACTGTCTGTAACAGTGGGGCCTCATCATGTAAGCCTGGTAAAGTTAGTGTTTCTCTCTCCTCCTGCCTAACAGAAATACCACCTAATTAACATTGCTTACCTGCCAAACACCATCGCCATGTGTCAGAGAGTATGTTTTCATGCTGTTGCTGTTGAGTCATGCCAAATGATTTTTTGCTGACATGCTTGAGCTAGGTACTCCTATGCTGGTAACATTTGTTCTCTAAGCATATTTTTTCATATTCAGTATTTATGCCACAGAGACTCTTGGCAGGAATCATTTTCATCCTCCAAATCACCATAAACTATGTTGAATGTCCTCCTCATGCTATGACCATAAATTGGCTCAAATATTGAAAAATCTAGGATTCTTGGGCACCTTCCTATAAGCAATTAGTAACTGAGCAGGTACTTGTCCCAACTTTGCTTAAATTAGTTTATAAATTCTCTCAGCATAGTCTTAAGAGCAGAGTTAAACATCATCCAACACCAATTTATTTGTGAATGGTATGATATAAGCTTGTTTAACTACTTCATTCCACAATGCTTAAACAAGCATGTCAGCAGATCTGACATTAATGTATTTCCTCTGTCTGTCAGTATTTCTTGGAGAAAACCTAACCAGCTTAAAATGTCTTACTGAATATTTTCTTTACCACCTTCTGCTTTTCAACAGAGGATAAAGTTACTGTTTCAGGGCACCTAATAACATAATCCACCATATGAAATATATGCCTTTTATCTGTGGCTCTTGGGGTATTAAAGCTGCAATATATCAATAGCTACCCACTGAAATGGTTCTTCAATAACAAAGGCATATGAAAGTAGTTTCAGATTTGCCTCCTGCCTTGTCAACCTTTCTCCACTGTTCACATGCCTTCCAGTACCCTGTCATGTTTATTGCAATAACTTGCCAGTACAAATTTTGCATAAGCCTCATAATTGTATATGTCAGGCCTAGATGGCCTGACAAAGAAATATAATGGGTTATTGCCAGATGTTCCCAATGGTAGGCCATTTGAACTATGAATTGTTGTATATGTCCTTATACAAGAGTAAGTTCTCTGTACAATAACTCCTTGGCCTAGCATACAGACTCCTTTTGATTTGAAAGTTACACATTTCCTTGGTTACCTCCATCATGTTTTGTAAAGTGGGATTTGATATGTCTGCATTTTACAACTGTAGTTGATCCTTCCATGTTCTTTTTCCATCATACAGCTAGGATCTTTTGAAAACTCTGGCTCAGATATAGGTATACTGCTGTCAAAACTCCCTTCCCCTGAAGTAGTCCCTTTCAGACAAAGTTCAGTAGCTTTTTACACATATGAAGCCAATTCAGACTTGCTAGTATTTAGCTCTTCTCCTGAAACCAACATACCACCAACCTCTGTTAGAAATATGGGCACTGGCTGGGTCTCCATCCTTATGATTCCCATATGCATCTCTGTTTGCCAGGATACACGTAAGAGCTGGTAAACAAAGTACTGTATCATTAAAATCGTTTTCATTTAGAGCATCTGCCAGGATATCAGCAAAAACTACTGCTGTCTTGTCTTCTTGTTCCTCTTACAGTCTAAATGAAGCTTGGCCAAAGGCATTTGCCCTCCTGTCTGCAGCATAGTCCCTGTTTTAAGCTCTTTGCCCCATGTTTCACAGCAACCATGAGAATGACATTAAATGTCCTGGATTTGATTTTTTTTCAGTATCCTGTGTTTCAGATTTTCATTATGCACTGACACAGAGCAACTTAAGTATTCTGAATCATTTATACCCTTTGACCCCACCTATGTGCAATCACATTCACACTCATGAATTCATTCATACATTCATCCACAATTTCCATTCATCCATTCATAGCTTTTCTTCATAAAGCACACTCCCAAGCATAGGGTCAAGTCAATCAGATTCATCTAAGTCCTCTCTCCACCCATAAAATGCATGCATTCATTCATATGTACCCAATGGTCCATGTCATGGGATTGTCTTAATAGCCAAGCAACCTGTCTGGGATTCTTAATTCGAGCCATAACTAGAGGAGTGCAAAGGATGGGTGGTGGGAAAGGGGGTGAGTGACAGGTGCCAATATGATGGAAGTGCAGTACCAGCATTCATGTATGAAGCCACAAGCATATTGGTACCTCATAAATGAATGATGATAATGCATTCACACATGTGGTGAACCTCAATATAAGCGAAGGTGCTTGTTGGAATTGTTGGAATTGTAGAAAGCATCTTGACACAGTTACATAAGTACGAATATGTGTGTGCCTGTGTGTGTGTGTGTGTGTGTGTGTGTGTGTGTGTGTGTGTGTGTGTGTGTGTGTGTGTGTGTGTGTGTGACTGTGTGTGTGTGTGACTGTGTGTGTGTGTGTGTGTGTGTGTGTGTGTGTGTGTGTGTGTGTGTGTGTGTGTGTGTGTGTGTGTGTGTGTGACTGTGTGTGTGTGTGACTGTGTGTGTATGTGACTGTGAGTGTGTGTGTGTGTGTGTGTGTGTGTGTGTGTGTGTGTGTGTGTGTGTGTGTTATAGGGACTGTACAGGACAATGAGACTAAGCTTGTATATGATTCATTGCACAGGACAGTAAACTTTCTGACAATAATTTAAACACCAGCTTTCCTATGACATCAGTCTAAAATGGGCAATACTCAATAGTGCCTTGTCACTTACTTTATTATTATTATTATTATATTAGATTCCTTAGAGCTGACCTATTCTTCATAAACCCATGTTAGTAAATGCCAACTAATTTCCAAGTCCTAGCACATTTACATAATATAGATTGCAAACACCTTTCAAACATTTGCTTAATGAGGATTTCAAGCCGATCCGTAATTATTGATGAGTTTGAATGCTCTGCCATTATGCATTGGGAATAATATTGGCTAATTTCAACATGCTTGGAACAATGGTATTTATTAAAACTGTATTAAATATGGAGGCCAGTGGATTCAACAAGAGAGGCCAAGTGACGGAAAATGAAATACATAGGAACAAAATCAGGTCCGATACTACTGTTCTTATTTACACTTCTTAGGGCAGCGCTAACCAAATCTTCAGTAATTTTAGGACACTTGAGATTATGTTTATTAAAAATTAAATCATCTGCTTGGCCATAATTTTGTGAAGATACCAGGTGAGGAAAATAATTACTGAATGCTGCAGCCATATCTTTGCTATCATGAAGAAGATTCCCTCCTGAAAAAGAGGACCTACTCAATTTCTATTATTCTTGACACTGTTAATATAATCATATCATTTTGACACCAGTATTACAAATCAATGATTCCTCATGATCATCTTTTGTTTTCTTAACAGATCATTTTAATTGTTTGCATACTCTATTAAATGTTTTTTGATGAATGTGAGTGATATTTTTTTTCCTAGATTAGTGCTAAGCTAACTGCCCTTGCAGGCCATTTTAAGCCAAGCCAATTATCACTTGTGAGACTCAAACCTTGCACCTTGTGTTTGTAAAGCAACTACCTTAACCATTAGGCCACCCTCCCAATCCTTACAAATACTACTTTTTTCTTTTTCCTATGATTTCCCTATTCCACCATGGTGGAGATTCATTTTTTCAGACTAATAGAGCTGCCTTTTTTTCCATGTATCCAATGCTAGTAAACGGTTATTTTTCAAATATGTGGCATCCTAAAGTTGGGTTACATGCATATACTGCAGCCTAGATTAAGCCACGTGTCTTCCTGATAAACATATGGTAACAGATTTCAATACAGTCATACGTTCTCAGGACAAATTTTTAATTATTCACGTTACCATCAGTAATAAATTCAAAAGCTGAATGATTTTAATTTCCTAAGGCAGCTACAGGAAAAATACCATGAATTTTGTTTATAATGTTAGTGAATAGCAGGTCAAAAATATTATTATTCCTGCCTGGAAAATCTGCAATGTCTGTTAAATTTCTTGTCATCATAAGGCCATGAAATTCATGCTCAATTGAGATATTATACACTCTCTTAATCCAGTTAATATCAAGAAAACTGTACCCAATGTAACTTGGTTATTCAGATTACATTTTACAGTCATAAAATCAATATATTTTGATTGTACCTCAACATTCATTTTTTGGACTTCAATAACTACCAATAATACATAAACCAGTGCTTCCAAAGCACACTGACAGTTCTATTACAAAGCTCTCAGTTTAGGAATGTAGCCATAATAACCTTGCTAGGATGGTTTCTTTCACGAATATGACAACCCCAACGTTCTGTTCTTAAGCAGTCAAATTTAGGAAAACCAGAAATGAATCACATTGCAAAATCTCAGTGATAACAGTAAGTGATTAATTAAATAGGAGTGCTTTGGTTTTAAAGTACAAGCATTAGCATAGTACCTCACTGCATAGTATGATCTGTGACTTTACTCATATCATTGTTCAAAAGAATACTGCAGCTTAAAAATGTTTTACCATATATAAAAATGTTTCACTTAGCAGTTTCTCACTTGCATAACTTGTGTAGAAGCCTTCTCTGTCAAACTAAATTTACATACACTGAAAGTCATCCCAGAATCTGATCAAATCAATATCCTTTTATTGACAATATTCCCCTAACCATTTATAATATGGCATCTAGGTCCAAGAAGTTCATTGCCACATTATATTCAGCATTCATCAGACCTATTATTGAGTACAATGCTCCCTTTGGTATGGACCTTACCATCAGTGGCAGCTGGTGACTTCAAATCACAGGGGGGCTGCAGGAGACAGCTGAATGGGTGGGGTCAAGGGGAGGGGGTGTGGTCAACCAGAAAGGGGAGGAGCTATGCACAAAACCACAAAAAACTAACTTTAATTAAATACGCTGCCCTGGGTGGCAAACCATCATTATGAAAGTCCAATCAAGACAAAAATAAGTGTAGAAGAATAAAAATATTTCAATGCATTGGCTGCATGACAGCTTACTTAATATCTAGATGGAAACAAAAGGTTGTGAGGCATGAAAAATAAATTACTTTTTAAATACATTACTGGAATGCCAGTCAAAATCAAGTATAAGAAAAACCAGAAGCACTCAACTCAAACCACTTCTCCTTGCACTGCAGTCCTAATTATAATATATTCAGCTTTATTAAAGTACCAAGTAACATGCTGAAAGTAGAAATCTATGTGATGCCCCACTTGTAAAAATGTTTCTTATCCAAAAAGACCTGCTGCCTGACAACTTGTTTCATGGGGAAAACATGATAAAAGTAAAAATGAAAAGCAAACAAGAAACAAGCTCAAGATACATTGCTTAAAGGATTACTGTACAGGTTATGGACCACACATGATTGGCATTCTGTTTAGTTTACGGGTAAAGTCTGTAGAGATGACTGGAAGTCTCCAACAAGTGTAATGAGCTTTTTAAAATAATGGAATCCTGTCCTTTAATACCCAAGGCTTATACATTATGTAGTCAAGTATTCTCTGCATGGCAACAACAGAAAGGCTTTCAATGTTGGCAATTCTTTAACAGTATGCTTATTAAAGCTTACGTGCATCTTACGATCTCAGACAAGCTTACCTTATGGTCATTAAAGCATTGTTACTTAAAAACACAGAGCAACAGGCACTTTGAGTAATAAGCATAAATCAACAGTACAAAAATATGACAGAAACCAGACCATTCTGCAAAATCAAGGACAGATGAAAAGCCACTGTAGTACTTATGCAGTGTGTCCTCCCCATCCAAGGTAGATACAACTACTCCTTGCCTTGCTTGGACACATCCAGAGTCACTACATGGGGGAGTGGGGTGCAACAAGCATGTCACAATTTGAAATCTCTCTGGCTGACTGTGATGGCCTTGACACATTTGTCATACCTCTCAACCTCAAGAGCAAGAAATCTGGACAAAGCCATACACAGAAGTGGGACAAAGGCCCAACAATAAGGACAATTTTTAAATATTGCTCTAATAAACTTAGAAAGATAATAGAATAGGTCTTGCATTAGTATGAATTTTCTGAAGGGTATAAAATCTGAAACTCAAATGTCTGTCATTTTCTAATTTCAGTCTTTAGTGATGTCACTAATTTGCCAAAAAACACAATTTTATGAAAAATGGACAAAAACGTGATGCAAAAATATAAAATAGACACACAATACAGCTGCTACCTGTCAAAGAAGGACACTTTAATATTAGTACTGCTACCTTGAGCAGCTGACAAAATATAAAAGAATCTACATGCATTTCAAGTAATCTATAACTTTGATTATTACAGTTATTTCTTAATTGTAAACCCTCCATGTTTTCTTCCAAAATTGCTATTTTCGGAGGGATTATAAGGGGAAGAGCAACATTTTGAGCCAAAAATTGGGGACAGTTGAGAGGTTGGCTATGCCTAATTCTATAAAGCAATTTATTTGCATGTACCTCTCAACCTGTTAATGCAGTAAATCTGAACAAGGCCAAATATATTGAGGGCACATATAAACAGTACTAAAATTGCTCTTGTATAAATTGAGACAGTTGATAGAACAGCTCTTACTTTAACATGCATTTTCTGAAGGTTATGAAGTCTGAAACTTAGAGTGACTTCTGGCAAATCATTTAGGAATTAAAACTACAAATTTTATGAACAAACCAAAAATAAGAAGCAAAAATCTATTCATTCTTTGAAAATCTGGACAGTTGGGAGGTATAGTTCAGCTGGGCCTGTCTGAGTTTGCTGCCCTTCCCCTGACAAAATAATGGTTGAATGGAGCCTCTGCAGCCATTCCAATGAACCATTATACTTGGCTATTTCACTCCATTTACCATAAACACTAATGTGCATACTGCTTTACTTCTATGATGAGTTGGACTTCATTTGAAAGTTTTATTTTGTAGTTTACAGCACAAACACTAAGTCATCTGTTAAACAAAGCAATGCAGTCTCACAATGAAAACTTAGCATTAAAACTTCTCTGCCCTTGAAACTCACATTCATTGAAACAGCATTGAAACCCACATTCAAAGAAAATACATTTTGCCAGTGGCAGATAAAGATTAATTTTGGGCTGTTTTCGAATCATAGGCTCCTTGCATATGAAACATACATGTGCTCTTTGATACACCTTCCTCATTGTACTAAAATTATATTCCTTGTACAATACAGTACACTTGTTACAGGATGTTTTAAATTTGTTTTGAACATTTTTTCCAGTAAGCAATGAAACAAACCATATGCACCCATAATGGCAAAACTGCCCAGTTGAGAACATTTATCATAAAAAAGTCTACTCAGACTTCCACAGTCCACCATTATTAGTAAATATGCACAATTCCACAGTCCACCATTATCAGTAAATATGCACAATTCCACAGTCCACCATTATCAGTAAATATGCACAATTCTACAGTCCACCTTTATCAGTAAATATGCACAATTCTACAGTCCATTATCAGTAAATATGCACAATCTCTGAAGTCAGTCATCTAAATAATTCCACATTAAAGAAATCTGTAACTAATGAAGTGGTTGCTGCTAGCAATCACCTTTATATTTCATGGTTTCATCGAAATATAAAGTGTCTGTTGCCCCTCAGGAATAAATTGTCTATATTACATTAAAAAAATGATAAGCTAGTAATAATATTGCAAGAGGAAATGGATGGCAAACTGATAACGAACTCATAGTTAGTATCTTCACCAAGGTGAACATTCTCAGTACGGCAGCATCTACCCCTAGTGGGAGTAGAACCCACAACCTTCTGCATCAAAAGCAAGTACACAGCCTGCTGTGCTATAGCATTAACTTGGCAAAGCACTAAACTTCTATTCCCCTGCAGCTCTCAGTTCCTTGTAAAATCTACTCAATACTCAACTGCATCTCAACTTCGCAGCTCAAGAAGACTGGAAAAAGCCAAAATGCATTGGGGGGGGGGGGGTCAAAAGCCCCAAAACAGGGACACATTAAACATTGCTTGTATAATCTTGGAAAGTTGCTAGAATAAAATGTTGTGTTGCCACCATATATTTTACTGCCAAGGTCCCTGAGCAAAAAACAGTCAGAGTAACATACCACTACGCCACATCAGCTGCTTTGTAAAAGAGAGGAAGACTGAAACTTAAATGGCTATCATTTAGTGAATTCAGTTCTCACCATAGCTGTCAACCTCTTAGTACAAAACACCTGGACAAACCCAGTAATGAGGGAATACAGCCCTCAAACATATTCAGTGAATTCAGTTCTTGCCATAGCTGTCAACCTTAGCACAAAAACCTGGACGAAGCCAATAATGGGGGAATACAGTCTCAAAAATAGGGACAAATTTAAAATATTCATCTTATAAACTTTGAAAATTGCTAAAAAAAAAAAGGTTGTGCTACTATGTATTCTGAAGAACATGAAGTTGGAAATTCAAATGCCGGTCAATTTTACTGCGGACAGAACAAAAACAATTTTCAGCAAAGACGCAGGGATTAAAACTGCAGACACATCTTTGCAAAATGGCAGGGCACCAGAGCAAATCCACACAAACACAGGCAGGAGATGCACACTCCACACAGAAGCCACCCCAACCAAGAATCAAACCAGAAAACCTATAGCTGTGAGGCAACAATACTACCAACGCACCATCAATTATACAAGAAATTAAACATTCAGAAACCTGAAGTCTGAAATTCAAATGCCTGTCAATTTTACTGCGGACAGAACAAAAACAATTTTCAGCAGAGACGCAGGGATTAATACTGCAGACACGTCTTTGTAAAATGGCAGGGCACCAGAGCAAATCCACACAAATACAGGGAGGAGATGCAGACAGAAGCCACCCCAACCAAGAATCAAACCAGAAAACCTATAGCTGTGAGGCAACAATACTATCACTGCACCATCAATTATGCAAGGAGTTAAACATTCAGAAACCTGAAGTCTGAAATTCAAATGCCTGTCAATTTTACTGCGGACAGAACAAAAACAATTTTCAGCAGAGACGCAGGGATTAAAACTGCAGACATGTCTTTGTAAAATGGCAGGGCACCAGAGCAAATCCACACAAATACAGGGAGGAGATGCAGACAGAAGCCACCCCAACCAAGCATCAAACCAGAAAACCTATAGCTGTGAGGCAACAATGCTACCACCACACCATCAATTATGCAAGGAATTAAACATTCAGAAACCTGAAGTCTGAAATTCAAATGCCTGTCAATTTTACTGCGGACAGAACAAAACCAATTTTCAGCAGGGATTAAAACTGCAGACACGTCTTTGTAAAATGGCAGGGCACCAGAGCAAATCCACACAAACACATGGAGGAGATGCAGACTCCGCACAGAAGCCACCCCAACCAAGAATCAAACCAGAAAACCTATAGCTGTGAGGCAACAATACTACCATTGCACCATCAAATATGCAAGGAATTAAAAATTCAGAAACCCTTAAGTCTGAAATTCAAATGCCTGTCAATTTTATTTAACATTTTTTAATCAGGACAGTCTGACTTGGAACAAATAAACAATTTTCAGCAGAGGCCCAGGAAGAAATAATGCAGACATGTCTTTGTAACATGGGAGGACACAAAAGCAAACCCACACAAACACAGGGAGAAGATACAGACCCCACAAAGAAGGAACCCCAGCCAAGAATCAAACCCAAGAATCTGCAGCTGGGAGGCAACAATGCTACTACTACACCATCAAATATCAAGCATTACAGCATTTACAAACCACAGATATTATGAGGAACAGATCAGATCGAATATGAGGCAAAAATCTGAAATTTTTTTACAAATGGTGGTGGGTAGGGAACTCAAGTCTTTAACACCTGCATACAGGGTACAGGGTTCAAGCCTGAGGCATTCCCTACCACACCACCATAAGCACCTGGGGCATTTACACACACACACACACACACACACAAGTAAAGCATAAGCACCATACACAAACTCACCTGAAGACCCACGAGATCCTAATGCTCTGCACAGACGTCTCCTTGTGTCCCCCTATGGGGATGGCCGGGCTGCCTTGAGCATGCGCATAGACTGACAGTAGTCGGGACTCGGTCTATGCGCATGCAGTGTGAAATTTTGTGAAATTTTTTTTCATTTTTCTTTCTCATTTTCTTTCTCTTTTTTATTTTTGAGGGGGCTGCAGTCCGGCAGCCCTATGCCACGAGCCGCCCCTGCTTACCATGCACATCCAACAACTGGAATATTCACAGAGGTTCCTCACTAAAAGAATGCAGGGCCTAAGTAACTTGTCTTATGCAGAATGCCTCAAGGCTCTATCCCTGTATTCTGTCTCCTACAGGCTGTTGTAGTGATCTGATGGAACTCCTGCATATCTACATAACAAACAGCACCAGAATTACTTGTTCTAAAGACTTAAACTTGACCTGTGATATAAATAGGACTTACTGGAGAGACAGGTATGTATCCCAGAGATGTCCCTTTCTCTGGAGCAGGCTCCCCATTCATGTGAAGCAGAGTTCCTCCCTAACCCTATTCAAGAGTATCTTGGACAATTGGATGGAGAGCAACAAATTCATCCCAGGTTTGGCACATATGTGTCTAATGGACTTAGCCTGTGAATGGTTCATCCCCCAGGCCCCTGCTTGTAAATGTTTCACCTCCCAAGCCCCTGCTTACACTTATCAAGGTACCAGAACTGGTTAGAGATTTGAGATACATTGCTATCCTTACAAAAGCTCTAGCTTATTGTTATTACACATCTATGAACCTATGAATCTATAACATTGTCTAACAGAACTGAGAATCACTTAGTGAAGACAATATTTCATTTAAGCATAAATTCACATTGTACTCCACTAGTTGAAACATATAATACAGGGGTAGAACTTATATCTGTCACTACTACATACAATGCAATGGAACTAAATGTTGTTTATTAACCATGTCCTTTACAGCTCCATAAACAGTACTAAACCGAGAGACAGATTTAACTATGTTACACTTTCTTGGTTAATATATATCAGAGGTTTATACTTTTTTTTAAAATCATGGAATCACCAATCACAAAAAAAATCCACATGGTCTAGATTCAATAGCAAAATCTTCTGTCAGATGTTATTTTGGGCAATGTAAAATTACCTCCAACAGTTTGTCCTTTTAATGTATATTCCCCACCAGCAGTATCTGGGCTACTTTCGCTGCAATCACTATATTTCCTATTTTTATTTTCACATTTTTGTTTGCACTAAAAATATCTGATTCCAGACAAGCAAACAGTCATACGGCAGTTAGGAAATTATATAAAATATTATTTGTGTCTTCAGTGGGAGAACATTAGGTTTGAAAAGTCAGAGTGACATTTTAAGATCTCACAAGTTTTAATACAAGATGAATGATCTAGTTTTGAATGTATATCCATTTGCAATGCTTTGTGACGCACCTATATATCCATCTCTCTCCCTCTCTCTCTTTCTCTCTCCTATTTGCAAGATATATAGTGGTAATCTGTTGTTAATGTACTTGCCACTTCTGAGGAAGACATAACATTATTCTGAGTCTCAACATCCATAACAAATGGTAACATAATCTTACCTGGAAATTCACTTTACCCGGTAACCTTCTTTAATCCAGAATGTGTGATTATACAGCTTTTAGAGCAGTGCAGTTACTACAAATTGTGATATCAGATGTAACTTCATATATACAGTTATGACAGTGTTCCATTTATATAGCTAAAACTAGGTTAGGAAAAGGCTAACTGTGGCACAAAACAAAATGGAAGATAAAGTTTTTAATTCATGTTGAACTTTAATAAAACATTATTAGTGCAAGCTTTGTGCTTACGTTAACAAACATTTGGGGTCTAAGTAACTGAGTTATGATATGTCGTTGTCAAATCATTACATTAAATAATAGAAATATTGTCTTACTGTTATTAATATATTTTGCTCAGTGCTTATTATAGAAATTACACAAATAGTTGCTTTAATTAATATGTCAGTCTATAGCATCTTAAATAATTTTAAATTCTGAGTCAGTTTCATAGTTCTTTGGTATATACACAAGACATTTATTAACTTTTTTTTAGGAACATTAAAATAATTGCAAGTTCATTTAACAATATGCTTATCCTGTGTAAGTATTCTTGCATTTGTGTTAAAATTGTTCAATTTTTCCCTGCAGGACACACTGTCGGAGATGCTGGGTGGGCAGATTGCTCTGACAAGGGAGATGATTTTTTGGAGTTATGATATGGAATTGGAATTGTTTAGACATGGTAAAGCCTTGCTGTGTCTAATAATGGTGGCTGCCAAAAAAGCAATTACTAGAAAATGGAAATCAGAATTTAAACTAACCATACTGGAAGTAGTGAATATAGTAACAGAGATAAAACAACTGGAACTGAGATCTTTAGAAAAGGGTAGGAGCAAACTACATAGGAAAAATTGGAATTGTGGGAACAATACATACAAAGGAGGAATTAGGTTTAAAAGGCAGCAGGACTTAAATGAGCTATGTAATGTTTAAGTGAGAAAGATTGGGTGGATTATAAGTGATGTATAATGTTTGCAACTGGGAGTGTGTCAGTATGGATTGTGATGTAAAATACTTGCAACTAGGATTGTGTAAGTGTGGTTTGTTTTCACTTATATAAAGGTATGACTGCCTGTGTAGTAAGTGATAGTTTAATAATGATGGTTCTTGTTTAAAAAAAGGCAGGATTTGAATATGTGAAGTATGATATTTGTTATGTTAATATAGTTTGATTACATTTATATGAATGCAAACTTGTCTATGTCACAAATGATAATTTAATAAAGGTGTCTGAGGGAAAAAAAAGAAATTGACCACTGTTTAAAGGATATTAATTTTCTTTGGAGTGTTTTAGACAGTAAAACATCTCACTTTAAATTTTTGTGACTTTTTCAACATAAAACAGATGTTTTCTTGAGATTTCTAAAATAACATAATCATTTATACAACAGTGAAAAAGCAGATTCTTTGAAACCGCTGCTTTTAGGATTTTGTCCTTTCCACAGTGTTGTGTGATCATGTAGTTGGTATTTATAAATTAGGAGAATGTATGGGGTTTCACTCTTCACAAAAACACTTTATAGTCATCTTTGCAGTAATTAGGATTGCGTAGCAGTGCATTGTGAATGTGTTATTTGGCCTGTGTAGGAGGGGGGTAGATGTAAGTGTCATGGATCTTTTTTTTATCTGACTTTGCATGCTGCTCCAGTTTCTGGTGCTCTATCAGCTGTGTGTTTGTAGGGGCAGACTAACATATGTCCCATACCATAGTCAGGCATCAGACCACACTGTGAATTGGGTCAGTATATGTAGGGATAGTATGTGAGTGGCAGACATGATGATGATTTTGTTCATACAGACCATATACTCTACTGTTCATGTGGCTTACCAGTATGTCACTTTGAATGTGGTGAGATTGGTTGTGGGTATGCACTTTCACACTGCTGTCTGTTTGTCAGTGCTGTTACATCCCTGTAGTGCCTGATATATTTGCAATTAATTGTGTATTCCCCCATAACAAAATTGGGTTAGTGTTGTGTCAGTCTACTTGTAGTTTAGATAGTGCTTGGTGACATGCCTAGCAGCTCATTGTACTTTCCCTACTGTGATGTTATGTCCAGATATTTATCAGCTGTATTGTTGCCTGGCCCCCATAAGTGCTGTGTATTTCTGACACATCAGTGGGATGATGGGAAGATTTATGTCAGTAACTAGTGGGGAGTAATTTTGTTTTGGACTTGGGCTATTCCAGTCAATATATGTTAGAACAGACAGGAAGGTGTTACTGCATCAACTGTGTCACCTTATCTACTCCAGTATTTGGGATATGTCCCCAGTTTCATGACTTTAGCCCCCAGTCAGGCTTGGTCCATATTTGTTGCATTAATGGGTTCTGAGCATACCTCTCGACCACCCAGATTGTTTCAGACTGTCCAGGATTATTGCTCATAAGTATGTTCTGTTCCACAGAATCATTATTTTCATTTCTGTGGTAAATCACTGTGATGATGTGATGATTTCTGTCTGTAAATGATGACATACATTTCAGTTTCAAAACTCACATCCTTCTGGACATGTATGCTGATACGAATCCTGGTACTGTAGCAACATTCTAGATTTATAACTGCAGTACGTACATTATGTCCCTAGTCTTGGCCCATTGTCCCCCCATTTTGACAGCCTTTGTCCAGAATTCTTGCACTAAGAGGTGGAGAGGTATGGTGCTGGGTATGACTCTACCCCACTACATGTTATGAGTATATATATATATATATATATATATATATATATATATATATATATAAATATATATATATATATAGTACATTTTTGATATCTGTACATATATTTATATGACACTAGATATGTATATAGCCTATATGTATTTGTTTTATATGTATAGCTGCATATATCCCATGTATATACTTTTTCATATTTATCTATCACCATACACATCTGTATGTGTATATTTATATATACTAAACATGACTGATTTCACAGTTTGTTCCCTACTATGTTATACCTGTACTGAATGATATATTTGAAAAAGCAGCATTTATTGTGAGAATTCTGATGGTGTAGTGGTTCATTGCTCTGACTATGGTGTATAGGGTCCTGGGTTTGACACTTGGTAATGCTGCTTATTTTGTTGCTGAGCAGAACAGTGGTTGATGGATACAGAGTGATTAAACACTTTTAAGCAGTTGTAAGTGGGTTTGCGTGGGTTTGTGTGAAGCTAAGCGACACTTACATACGGTTAAACAACCAAGTGTTTACTCCGTTTTGGCTTTGCTTAGCATCGCATAAACACACTTACTCCCGATTAACCCTGCACTAATTTCTTTAAAAGAAAAGAAAAAGGGATGATAAGAAAGTGTTGAAAAAGGGGGCATGCAGAGGGGAAAAACAATATGAAAGATAGCTAGGGATGTGCATGACAGGTGCAGGGAAGGTCCATAGTTGTCCATTTCTGATACAGCAACAGCTGTGCATTTGTACAGAATTTGGAGGTGAATTTGGAGAGAGGGGTGAGGGCAACAGTAATGTGTTGTTAAGCCAATTAGACCAGATTACATGTGTCCAGTGGACACGTGTGTGAAATGGACAGCTATGTATGGGGAGACATCTTCTTTTGGGAACAGATTGTCCTTTTTTTTTTTTTTTTTTTTTTTTTTTATAAGGTGAGAGTGGAATTTTGGGGAAGGATAATAGGTACATTTGGGGAGGTAAGTTGGGTAGGAAGACAGACAAGACAGCTGACAGGGGAGGTATATAACACATGTTGGGGGTAAACACCTTGGATGGGGAGGGTGGTTGGGAATCAGACACACATGAGCCCCCATATGGTTACAGTGGGACTGAGGTCCCCACCCATGGTCCGTCACCACTGCACCTTCATGGCCCCAAAGGTGACTGTGCTGGGGGCTGTGTAGGAGGGGCAAGAGGACCCTCAAGATGTGCCAGGTGGCCCTCAAGCTGGCACAGCTGATCACCGTACTCTGAACGGAGGACACTGCGCACCAATCCCCGGACCTGACTGTGGGTGATGGTCTCCTTTCCTCGCCCCCTCCTACGGTGGTGAGCCCCATCCCCTGAGGTGGTTCCACCCAAAGGTGGTGCAGGACCAATGGAAGAGGAAGGCCTGGGTTGGGTCCCAGACATGCTGGGGCCTGATGCCACAGCCAGATGAGGTGGAACAGGTGGATCCACCAGGATCTGCCTTCCCAGACTTGCTATGGTGTTTCAATTTAAAAAATATGTTGGTTAGTCATGAACAACACATTTCAGGATTAGTTATAACAGCATGCAATGGTGTTCCAATTGACCCCATAAGACAGAATTGAAACAGTTGCATAGCAAACAGAACACATGCATATATGGAACCACACTAGGCATTATAACAGCATGCAAGTTACACTGACAGCAACAGGCCACCAATGATAGTATTTGAACAGGGAACATTAATATTCAAATGGTTCAATATTTGTATAACAATAGGACAGATGTCACAACAGTAGGTATGCAGATGAACATACCCATTTAATGTGTATGAAGTATTGTTGCAGATAGGGTGGGGGAGAGAGAGAGGTCAATTAACAACTGTCTAAGCTTCAATTTTCAACGACTGTACAGATCATTATTCTACTCAGTACTCTCCAGGATTGACCTCACTGTATATCTACCTGTGGCCTGGGGATGGACAGTGGGATTGTTGTACGCAGTGTATTGGTTAAACCTTCTTACAGCAAATAGACACATTTCCTTACCTGGCAGACCTGTTGAAGAAATATCTGCTAATACTACCTGACTGTTTCTACACATATTCACATCTTCACAGTTACATATGTGACACTGACAGGGGTGCCCAGCACTCATGCTTGGGGAGTGTGGTACTGACATATTCTACTGGGGTTTCTATCTGTCTCCCTAGTTATTAGCAGCAGTGACCATTAGCTGTGACATCATGATACTTGAGGGACATGTATCGGAACAAAGTGCTTGGTATATTTACTTATCTTGCTGTCATTTGCAGCCTTGGGGTTGGACAGTGGATATGTTGAATACAGAGTGTGTTGGTAAAGCCTTTTTTCAGCTACTACAAACATTCCCTTACCTGGCAGACCTGTTGAAGAAATATCTGCTAGCACTACCTGACTGATTCTGCGCATATTCACATCTTCACAGTTACATATGTGACACTGAAAGGAGTGTCTGGCAGTCATGCTTGGGGGGTGTGGTACTGACATATTCCACTGGGGTTTCTATCTGTTTCTCTGGTTATTAGCAGCAGTGACCATTAGCTGTGACAGCGTGACACTTGAGGGACATGTATCGGAACAAAATAATTGTTGTATGTACTTATCTTGCTGTCATTTGCAGCCTTGGGGTTGGGCAGTGGATATGTTGAACACAGAGTGTGTTGGTAAAGCCTTCTTACAGCTATTACAAAGTTTCCTTGCCTCGCAGACCCGTGGAGGTAATTTGTGTTAATACTACCTGACTGTTTATACAAATATTCACATATTCTTGTAAGACAATATGCATTCAGCGTGCTACTACTAACAGGATTCGATCAGTACCCGTTTGTGCGAAAAGGTACACCACAGCTGTGTTTCATCACAATGAGCTACTGAGAAACTGCTGACTCATGCTTGACTTTTTTCTCCTTAGTACTCTCTGGTTTGCACAATCTGACCTTGTACTTAGACAAATACCCTAGGTAATGACAACTGTACTGCAATTTTCAGACAACAGATACATGTTAAGTTTTCAGTAATTGAGAGAGATTGCATAAATTGTCCATTAGGCCCAAGTGGCCTAATGGATAAGGCATTTAAGGCATTGGGCTCCTAAGCCAGGGATTGTGGGTTCAAGTCCCAGCTGGAGTGATATAATCTTGATACAAATGTTTTCCCCAAAATGATACTGTGTGTGCAGTAACAGAAAATATGGCTTGCTTTTCAAGAACAGTTAAGTGATCTTTTATTAAAAAGATTTCTTGTAAAAGTTCAACTTAGATATTAATAACATATAGCTGTGGGCTTACTGTAAATGGCATCCTGTTATAGTAAAACAGAAAGTTGACTGTCTGTGAGCTTTCAGATGCAGAAATAAATGAAATAACATACAGACACTTCAAGTGACGCAATGATGACATGGAGAGACTTTTTGTGAAGTCTTCAGATACAGCAAGGAAGAAAATAACCAAAGAAGGACATAAGAAACTGTTCTTGCTAGAAATAACCAATGGACTTTTTCATGACACAAACAGAAACCAGAAGAACAAGTCACAAGGACATAAAAATTAACATTGTTTGACATTTAAAAGAGTATATAAACTGGACAGTATTTTCACACTCTTTAGTGACGATTTTGGACTGAGTGTACATCAGTCTTTACTTTGTGTCTAGTCATGTTATAATAGAATTGAAATAACTCTGACAGTATTAACTGTTTGGCAAGAATTTGTACTAATACAAATAAATATTAATGGATAAAGTAGTACGGTGTCAGCCTAGCTCACTGATAATAATATTTTACAATGGTGAGCCTAGCCCATTGGCTGTAACCTTTTTTATCCATTACCAACAGTTAATTTTTCATAAAGGCCTTAACTTTTCCATGAGTTCAACAGATTGACAGTTCCAGTGCATCAACAGATCAACAGTTCCAGTACCTCATTGGTGGATACAGAGTGACACCATACAAGCTGTCTGTGACGTTCCACTATCTATTCGTCTGTTGAAGGACACTGTGTCTTCTAAGTGACTTCAGCCTGATCAGCTGTTTGTCATCTACGCAAAATATGGTAAATTCTTCACAGTTATAACATGGATGCCAGTACAGACAGTCAACTTTACAATGCCCACATATTGTATTGTATCTCAAATTGTTAATGTTCAGACATTAGATAACAGTTGTGTTTGTAAATGCATAAATGCATATAATCCATGCACAAAATGTACAGCAATTCATAAAGACTGTTTTTTATGTGAAAGTAACTTTCCAAACTTATGTCTATCTTGTCACAAGAGTCTAGTATGTAAGCCATACCATAAGATATATCATATTCTAATAAACAATCTGTTTGATTCTAGCATTGTTAGTTCTTCACATATAAACCAGTTAAATGTAACTTCTGCAGTCACCTAAATCTCATACAGTACAAGTGTATGCAATTATTGTCAGTAATGTAATAGACTACATAAAAATGTTATAGTAAATATTGCAAATGCACAGAAAACAAATTTCTAACAGTAGAGTGTGCTATTAATATGTAACCTTTTAAATAAAAGGTTTTCACAGCTTTTCAAAATGTCCCTAGGGGCAGTAGTAAGGGACAATAATGCCATTTAGACAAACAGACTCAGCATAGCATTCAAACTTTACATAACAACATTTCTTATTTAACGTAACAATCAGATAGAGCCCAACAACATTTACTAAGGGCACAGACTACAGAGGTTAATCTGACAAGACAGTTACAAAAAGCCCAGCAAGGTTTACAAGGGGTACAGCATACACCAACTGACATTGGGCAGGGTTCATCAGAAATGACAGTTATTTCTCCTGCTGATATATATCAATAGTCTTGTTAATTGCAGACTCTGCCTCAGTGGCAAGACAAAAATGAAATGTTGTTTCAATATGTTCGCATTTAAACAATAGTTGACATACACTGTGTGGTCTATTTCAAATAATGCTTTATTTAGTTTGTTTTGCATTTACACATACCAGTTTGGGTCAGAAGGGAATTCGTCGACAGTGTTGGCAACCCCCTAAAACATGCTCCAGTACTATGGGAGTTATGGGCATTGATTCCCAAAATGATCTGTGGGGAAAGTTTAGTATTGTCAAAATCAAAGCACATAAAAAATGTAATACAAAAGAGGCTACAGTAAATGCTTTGGCACATGTCAAAGAAAAGCAAGCAGCTAAAACTGGTGAATGTCTTGACTCACATAACTGTTTTAAACACACAGACAAGGTAATGCCAGTTTCCACCATTTAAAAATTAAAAAAAAAACTATCTCAATATGATCAGACAAACAGTCTAAATAGCATGACACAAAAACAAAACAAAACAATGTTTTGGTCAGGCAAGATGGTATGTTAAAGCATTTCCATCAAACAGTTAATGACATTATACAACATGCACATGCAGCTTTAAAATCAGTTTCTGCCAGACAGACAGATACAGACTCGGAGATTACATATCTCAAACTCCACCTGGAGCAAGAAAAAAGCCAGAGTGCTAGACAGTTTTAAAAAAGTATGCAGTACTGCACATGCACATAGGAAATGTACAAAAACAGCTTGTAGACCACGTGGGAAAAGGAAGTGGACGTAATACATGGTCTGATGAAAAAACAAACACAGGGGGAACACAAGCAGCTTCTGCTTCACCAGAGTTACAGACACATACACAACAAAGTTCAGAAAAACAGGTGATATGTTTTACTAGTAAGACAATAGGCCACATTAAACAGCATTGTCCATATTATAAAAGATGGAAGGAAAGTCAAATACAAAAGGTTATCTAAGCAGATAGAGACAATCAGTCACAGCAACAAATACAGAGGGATACACAAAAAAATAAAGTAAAACCCATCATATAATCCCTCACATGGTGCAAGTCAGGAATTAAAACATGAAATTGAAAGTACAAAGTACACATTAGACATGGAAGACACTAACAGTCAACAGGGAACAGAACATGCAGTCTGTGTAATCAGAGACATACCCATGAAAGTAGATCAGAATAAATTTGACTCTGATTAGGGGTGTGCCCCCCAAGTAACCTTTCTCACAAATTTTAAACTTGGAAAGGACGGATGCCCATTAGTGGATGTATGGGTGGAGGGGACACTATGGAAAGATGTCCTGCTTAATACAGGGGCAGCAGTCTCAGTCACCAATGAACAGTTACCTGTAAATCAGTTAAAAAAAATCTTACATTCAAGGCTTTGATGGCAGCACTTTCATGGCCATAAGCAGTAAGCCAGTTAAAATATGTTTCATAGAAAATGGATCTTCAATACAGGGTACATTTCTTATGAATTCCAGTTGCGGAGCAACAATCCTTGGGGTTCATATTCTTGGCAAACTGGGAATAGTAATTGATTTCAATAGCAAGGTTTTATGGTCTGCCACAGTGGAAGACAGTTAAAATACAGCTCAGCAATTTCCTTGCTTTGTAGTTGATGTAAGTAATTATAAAAAAGACATTACCAAGAGACATTCACAACTGCAGGATAAATGGGAGCAAATCAAATCACAATTTCAGCCATTATGGGCTACATCAAAGACAGACTGTGGCAAGTTTGCAGTGCCAGTGAGTGTAGGAAATCCTTAGGATTACATTCCTCCTTTTCAAAAGCAATATCCAATCCCCAAAGAGGTGGGAGAGGATATGAAGAGGTGTACAGTGGGAACAGGTAAATCATAAATAGAAAAGAGCATGTATGCAAATAACCTGCAAACATCAGGGTACACAGAAAAAGGAGGTAAGTAATACACAGAAGGAAGGACAAACCCCTTGCCTTACTGAAAAGGGTAATTACAAACACTAACAGCATAATAAAAATGGTAAATTATGACCAGTAAAATATGGGATTAATCCTCCCTATAACCCAGATAGCAGACAATAGGCATTAAAGCAATAAATTAACAGAACACATGTTATCATTTCGCAGCAAAGTACATGGATCTTTTAAACTCAATGTAAATTAATTAAACAAAGGAGACAGGAAAAGACAGAAAAATAAATATTACTTTACTGGTTTAATAAGCCAGGACGGATTCAGAATAAACACAGAAATAACCTACAGACATACAGGCACAGAGTAAAAATACAGATACAGTGTAAAGTTAAAGTTAAATGAGATACAGTGTAAAATTAAAATTAATACAGATACATTAAATACATTTACAGTAATGCAAATGCTATATGCAAAACTAAACAATGCAATTAAATGTTGGGTATGTAAGTCCACATCTTCATCTAGAACTGGAGTAACATTTAAGGCAGTACCTATGACAAATTGTAAATGACAAAAAGTTCTATGGTAACAAGAGAGGGTCAACCCCCCCCATTAAAAGTACAGTATGTCTCCAAAGGCAGCTTATGCATACAGCAAACAGAATCAATATTGGTAAAAAACAGTGACTGCAATGTCATATTTTCAAAACATGTCATATGTTCAACATAAAATATAACAGCAAACAGTTTTATAAACAAGGAAGGAAAAAATGTAGATCCAATGATACCAATGCTCGTCCACGGGATGATAAGATTCTTTTATTTAATAAAATAACAGGTTTAGCGCTTTCAACTGGGTAGTCCAGTCTTCATCAGAACACTGTTAAAAGACATTTTACAAGAATATATAGTCTCCAAAGCTGATTCAATTTAAAAAGACCTCCAAAATCATTAAAGCTGTACTATCGAATTACATACATAGCTTAGCTTGACATGTAGTCATGTGTAAATATGTACAATTGTAAATGTTTTCTGCAATAAGTATCTCACTATGATCCCTTAAAATGAGTACATTGTATTAAAAACATAGTGTAAAAAAAAACCTATGATATGTTACAATATTGTGAAATATTTTTAAAAAGACAAATAATACCTATTCTATTGTGTATATGATCCCAATATATATAGTCCACAAACTGTATAGTAAGTTTGCTATCTCATTTAAATATCTAATCTATAGTTAATAAAATGTATCAGCTGTCTAGGAATTATAGACAAAATTATATACAATAAACCAAGTGCATATGGACTGATTAAATGTCACTATAAATAAGTCTACTCTAGCTCGAAAAATAAGGATGTTCCGATCAAGATATGAATGATACACATTATATAATACTTATAGTACAATATCATAAAAAACGAAAAAGTACAGAATATAAACACAGAATAAAAACATGTTCTATAGCTATTGTGACAGAACTAAGAAAGGTTTAATACTAACATAATCATTTAATCCTGGCATCCTAGTGGCATCAGTTAACATCTGCCACTTACTTTCATATTATGCCAATATCATTTTCCAATTGCCTCCATACGGTATACACCTCACCTGGTCTATGATGGCAAATTGAAACCTATGTTCCTCCCCTCTGTCCAAAATATGTCTGTAAAGTGCATTTTTTGTATCGCATTTTTGTATTCTATACATATGTTCATATATTTGCTTTTTTAGTTGTCTTTTGGTTTTGCCAGTGTAGTAGGCCGTACAGATGGTACAAGTGGCTAAGTACATCACCTGTTTAGTATTACAACTTCTGACCAATCAGAGTATGAGTCTCTAGAACATTGATAATGTCAAATTGAAATATGAAAGACGTGGTTTAATAACACATTTTTGTTGGTCTCAAGCGTTATTAAACCACGTCTTTCATATTTCAAGATTCTTTTGGATTATTATTTGGACATTATCAATGTTCTAGGGTCTCATACTCTGATTTGGTCTCCAGAGTGAACCTTGTGTGGTTTTGTGTACTGACAGTTCACTCTTTCATCTCTCAATTGGTTATAGTATTACAACTACCTGTCCTAAACTTGATGTTAGTATGATTCATATCATCCAATTGAATATTCTTGGCCTCATTAATGTATCTACACTGGTTACATCTACCACATTTCGTGGTACCTTTGTATATGTCATCTCCATCAATGTTGTTGCTAGCTCTCTCCAACATTCTTTTTAGATTGGGGGCTGTCTTATATACATATTTAGGAGTGGATCCTACATAAGTTCCTAAATTTGATGTAGTAATAATATCCCAATGTCTATGTAAGATGTCCTGAATGGTATAGATGTAAGGTGTATATGTCAATACACACGCTCGTCCATAATATTCATTGTTGAAATGAATATCGTATCTACCATCCTTGTCCATATCGGGGGTACACATGATGTTAACCTCATAGTTGCCTAATAAAGGTAAATATTTCTTCCCCCATTCACTTTGCACATAGTGGGATATATCATTTAACATATTTTCTGGATATCCACGATTAAGAAATAAGTTTTTAATGAATTCCAGTTCAACCTTCATAAATGTCTCTGTAGAGGACATCCTTGCTGCTCTAATGCATTGACCCTTCACCACGTTTTTGAAAACATGTGGGGGATGATTACTTGTAAAATGTATATAGTCATTAGAGAAGGTAGGTTTTCTGTAAATCTTAGATGTAAAACCTGTGTCGTCATGTCCTACTAAGATATCTAAATAAGGTAGTTCATCATAGCTAAAATTATGAGTAAATTTCAAAAAATCCATGGTTCCATTAAGAAACTTCATAAATTGCTGCATTCTGTCAGTGGATGCCTTCCATAAAATGAAGATATCATCCAAATATCTAGCATAGAAGCTGATATCTGTGTAAAATTCACTCTTAAACAGAAACTCAGACTCCCATTCCAACATCACTAAATTAGCGAATATGGGAGCACACAATGCTCCCATAGCTACCCCTTTAGTTTGTCTAAAATCCTCTCCTTGAAACATAATGTAATTATGATCCAATACTAGTTCCATCATATCACATAATAAACATATTTTATCCCAATTCAACCCTGAGTGTTTCCTGAGACTGTTGGCAAAATATTCCAGGCCTATATCCTTCGGGATACTGGAAAAAAGATCCACAACATCAATGGTAAGGAAAATTGTGTTAGAATTCCATTTATCCTTAGTAAGTTTTCCCAAAAAATTCCAGGAATCCTTCATTATGTGTGGAATAACCTTATAAATGTGTTTAAGCCGTCTATCGATTAGTCTACCTATGTTAAAGGTTTTCGACTTAGATCCAGATACGAACATCTGAACGGCGGATTGTCCAACGATTTATGTATCTTGGGGATTCCTACAATTTTAGCTAACACTGGGTGGTCAGTTTTCAAATACATGTAGGTGTCGTTGGTTATCCTGTTATCTATGAGGTATTCTTCGATGGCAAGATCGATCCTCTTATGTCCTATATTAATTTGGTTAATAGAAACACTTTCATAGTTGCCTGTTCCATGTAGGAGGTGGTAGATACTAGAATTATATTCGTTGGTGTAATATAAAACTACCCCTCCTCCCTTGTCAGGTTTCATAATCCGCACTTCTTTGTTGCACATAACTTGCTTCAGACGTTCCCTTTCCTTGATGGAGAGATTGTTCTCAGTGACTGGCCAATTATTAATACTACGTCTCTGGTTCTTATATAACCAATAGATGTCTTTACAAACCAGCTTCTCATAGTTAGCAATGTGCGGATTGGATATTGGAATATATGTGCTTTTCTTGCCAAGGTCTGTATTGACTGTACTACAAGGGTTCTGTTCTTGATTCTCACTATTATGAAATTAGATGGCAAGATTGAGTTTGCGACAATATAATTTTATTTGTTTTATGTTATCAACTAGGTCCATCCTAGAAGTAGGTATAAATTTCTTGCCCTTACTCATAACTTGGACAAAATCTTCATCTACCTCCACATCAGTGTAATTAAATACATTGAAGCCTTCGTAACTAGTCATAACACTCTTGTTCTTATCATTACTTACTTCAGGTGTTAGTGATGTCTTAGTAGTATCAAACAAATCTTCTGTCGAAGGTTCCAATGTATTACTCTCCAACTTATAAGTATCACAAAAGGTTGGTACACTGTGTCTGGTGTGGGAGTCATGTTTTACTTTCTGTATGTATTCCACTGTCTGTTTGAATTCCTTACGGGTAAAGGTCTGCCCCCCTGAAAATTTTCCTCTCTAGTCGAGCTTCTAGATTGTTGTCTAGATACACTATGGATTCGTTGCTGCTCGACTCCTTTTTCTGATGGCCATATGTATGCCCTATTACACTTATACAATTCCATATCTCTCGAAATCTTTCTACTCTTTCTCTCAAATATGTTCTGTGCTTTGTTATCAGCTATAGAAAATTGTTTCTTAAAAAGCTCTTTCCATGAATCAAACTCAATATGTCTTGTAATTGTATCATTTATACTTTCTAAATCATTAGCTAAGAGCAACAATTTCTCATCTTGATATTTGATTAATAATTTTATATAGGCAAAACCAAAGTTGTCAAACATACCGTTAAATTCTTTAACAGTATCATCCTTAAATGTAATGCCCAATGGTAACTTGAAAAATCTAAGGCCTTTTGGTACAATATTTAGTTTTAGGCAATTAGATAAATAACTGCTGTCTATTTTTGTGTTTTTGTATGAGACAAGTTTCCTACCAAAATCATATATTAAATCCTTTAAAGAATTATATACACATTCTTTGTTCTTAGATTTCTCATTGTACCCCTTTATAGTAAAATCATATATATCATGATTATTATTTAAAAAATGCTCCATTAAATCTTTTTCAATAACAGTTGCTTTGAAAGCTTGATTGTTAGCAACACTATATTCAGTTCCATCACATCGAATGAAAGTCTTATGCCCCTTATTAGGGCTAGAAACATTATATGTTACAGTACCTTTAGTGCCAATACCAGGCTTCTGTTTGTTGTTCCCATATTTTTTCAAGGGTAATATTCCTTTAGGGCGAGCGCCAGTCCTTTCAGCATCATGGCGCGCTCTATTAAAACTAAAATCAAAAAGTAGGTTGGCTTCTATGAAAACAGCTGCTCGTGAAATAAATAATGTTCATTCCCCTGTACAGAGGATCCAAAACAATCCTGCTGCTCATCGCATATTTCTTTTGGGAAGTCAATCGCTGCATTATGGACTTGGGCAGCATCCTCCGTTACCTGCAGCACTACTGGAAAACCACAATCCGGCGTTTGTTGTACTGCCTTTATTTGTAGTCCATCTGGCATGTTATGCGCTGCAGAATATACGTCAGTAGCATCACCGGGTTTGTGCGCAGAAGAATGAACGTCAATAGCCTTTTTTTTCCTTCCTAGTTGGTGGTTTACTTTCTTGTGTGAGTTTTATAAACAAACTAGTACAGCAAAAACATCATTAGTCAGACTGGTGTAACTGCCATCCTGAAATTAATACATAGGAATACATACAGGTAGTAAAGTACAAAGTCATTAAACAAACTTAATAAAAACTTAGACAAACAGCATTTTTCAGCTAATAAAAATCCAAACAAAAGCAGCATACCATGTCTGTTCATAAAAGTTAGTGTGAGTTAATAACAATCAAACAGTGTCAGTACAGTAACAGTCTGTTAACAGTCTTAGAAAAGTTTAAATTTGTTTCTATAATAGCAATCTATAGACAGGAGAAGGCAATCTAAAAAAAATGTACATACAAAAGCAAATGCAAATAAAACAGTTGCAAAGAAAAAAATGGGGAGAGATACTCAGATATAATAGATGATGAGAACAGGGACATCATGATCGGATACCTGATTTCAATATATTTTAGGACATGCAAAATTCGTTTGCATAGGCACATAACAAGTCAAAATGTTGGGTTTTTAGCCACATTCCTTACAGAGGGAAAATGCCATTACATGCAGTCCCTGTAGAGGTTACACATACAGGTTTTATGTTTAAAGAATCTTATAAAAATAGAGTTGTAAAACAATCAGCCATAAAAAAAAAAACATTGACAGTTGATAAAAATAGAAAAAGGGATACTAAAAGAAATGGAGAGTCAGGGTTGCTACTTTACACCAATTCCGGTCATGTGAAAAAGCCTGAGTATAAAATAAAAACAGCATGGGAGTTAACACATAATACTTCTTTTACGGAAGAGATGAAAGCAAAAATTTTGTTACACAGAGTATGCAGTTCCAATAATGAGAATTACTCACACATTACTAGAGGTCATGGTAAAAAATCACCAGAAAAAGAGGGAGGTTCATGATAAAAAAATAGGGAAAGATTTTAAAACAGCTGGACATAGGATATGGTGTTATTTCAGGAGCTGAACTTTTTCACTGGTATGGTACCACTAAGGCAATATGGACAGTTACAAACTTAATAAATGTTTTAGCAAATGCAACTTATGGAGCTATCTCAGATATAACAGAGTAGATGTGTCATAAAACTGGCAAACAAGTAACTGTTGTTAACAATAAAGAAAGGCTATTAAGTACAGAGAATCACATTTTCCTGTAAATTGCTTTTTTAAATATTATTTTCCCAAAGCAACAATGAAATTAAATGTATGCTGCAATGCAAAAGAAATACGCTTGTTTCTAATACAAAGTTTTGCCTTGTAAAGCAAGGGTTAACGTGACACGATTTTGAAATAAATGCTTCTGTGTAACTGCAAGGCTGACAACTTGCTTAAGCAAGCATGAAAGCAGTTAAGACTAGATAAGTATTAAAAGTTGTGTGTCTGACACCTGAGAAAATAAAACATGCTTAGTTTAATTACCAGCTAAGTGGATTGTTTTCAGGATGATGGGGTACTATAATTTCTGCATTAATTGCTCTTATCATTATTATTTGTTTAATTACAACAGTTTGCAAGTGTGTTAAGATTTGTGTTAATAAAAGTATTAATCAAGTAACAGCTATTGGTAATGTAACATTGTATGAAGAGATAGCATTGAATGCAAGGGATTCATATGTTGCAACAGACCAAGGGATTCAAAGTACTGAAGATCGTATTGTGTTATAAATTGTCTTACAATTTTCTTGGTTTTAATTAAAAAGGGGGACTTGATAAAGATTGTATAAATTAAAATGCTTTCCCCAAAATTATGTGTGTGCAGTAAAAGAAAATATTGCTTGCTTTGCAAGAACAGTTAAGTGACCTTTTATTAAAAAGCTTTCTTGTAAATGTTCAGCTTAGATATTAATAACATATAGCTGTGGGCTTACCGTAAATGGCATCCTGTTATAGAAAAATGGAAGTTTTTGACTGTTCTTTGCGGCGGGTGGGTGCAGGTGCAGCGGTTAATAGCTACAAGAGGTTCTCTTCGGTTCGATTCTTTCTTGGGTTGGGTGGGTGTGTGTGTGTCTTGTTCTTTGCGCGTTTGTTCTGGGTTTCTTCCGGTCCTCCTTCCCTCCCTTCAAGACATAGACTTCTGAGACATGCTTCTGGGCTCTCTGCTGCCAAGGAGGCTGCAAAAACAGGATCTGTGGAACCTAGTCAACAAAAAATAAAAATAAAAATAAATAAAAAGTTGACTTTCTGTGAGCTTTCAGATGCAGAAATAAATGAAATAAAATACAGGCACTTCAAGTGATGCAAAGATGATGTGAAGAGACTTTTTGTGAAGTCTTCAGATACAGCAAGGAAGAAAATAACCAAAGATGGACATAGGAAACTGTCCAGGCTACAAATAACCAATGGACATTTTCATGACACAAATAGAAACCAGAAGAATAAGTCACAAGGACATTAAAAATAACATTGTTTGACATTTAAAAGAGTATATAAACTGGAGAGTATTTTCACACTCTTTAGTGATGTTTTTGGACTGAGTGTACATCAGTCTTTACTCTGACAGTATTAACTGTTTGGCAAAAATTTGTACTAATACAAATAAATATTAATGGATACAGTAGCACAGTGTCTGTCTGGTGTCCTGATAATATTTTACAGTAATAGTTGCATAAAACAGTTATTTTCAACCAGAAACACATAACTATGCAGAACTTGTACACATTTATATTCCTACTACAGCATGACAAAGTAAACACAACAGTCTGGGGGTTTTAATTTTATTCAGTGTTACAGAGACCTTTATTCACCTGATAGCCTGTTATTCATTGCACACAGTACACAGTTTACCTACTTGTTGTTGACAATCTACTACTTTCTATTTATTTACCCTGAATACTGCAAGGTATATTTTTGCTCACCAGCCTCCCATTGCAGCCTCAGCAGCCTGCTGGCATGTTTGTCAATATTCGCAGTCCTCTACTCTTCAGCTGTACAGGACATAAATAAACATTTATGCATAAATAAACATTTATGCATACCTATTGATTACCTTCTCAGGCTGGACTTTGCAGAACACTAATTGATACTGATACTTACTCACTTCTGGGACATTCCATGCCCATGCATCTTGGATCCACTGGTCCAAGAGATCTCTTTTCCTTCACTTCAGGTCAACATAATGGTGCTGGACCTGCTCACCGGTCTGATGGATACCAGTAGCACTAGTGAGGTCATGTGTGAGATGGTCCCAGGCCTCCGCTTTGTATTGGGAGCCCTGGTACTGGTTGTGCAGCAGTCTTCCTTCATGGTCTTTTACCAGGAGTCCAACAATGACCCTGGACTCCTGAATGCCCCAATGCTGTGTCCAAAAGCACACTCCCTCACCAATGCCAGCCATAGTGCCTACAGTGATCAGCTACAACTGGTTATGGTTAAATTCCTGCCTGCATGGTTTAAATAGGGTTGTATTTCTACCCTTTGCTGTGATTGGCTGATTTTGAATATGCTGAGCAAAGCTAAGCAATGTGCAAACCCGCTTAGCTAAGATAAGCATTGCTTAAAAGGGTAGATGCTAATCACTGCTTACCAGTGTGCAAATCCGCTTAGCCACGCTAATTATTGCTAAGCATTTAGATTTTAGCAATGCTTACACCAGCCAAGCATTGCTGAGAAAAATTTAGCGTTGTTGAGCTTTCATTTTATGGACTATCAGGATTGTGGTATTGATTCCTTATTAATGACATCTTATGATACATATGTTTACCTTCCATAACATCTCCCTATGTGCTTTCATTACATTATATTCTTGTGTGGCTATACTGTATGGGACACTTGTGTTTGTATGGGGGTTTCACATCTGTACTACACTGACACCTCACATTTGGACCTGCTACACTACCCTTGTTAACAAATATATATTTACTACCTATTTATAAAAAAGATATTTTAGTGCTTCTTTCACATATACAAATGAATGGACTGCATTGTGGCTCAAACCATAAATGACTGCATGCTAAGTGAATGCTGTAACTACTGCACTATCTCACTTTGGGTATTTTGGCTGTATATTTCTATTTAGCTCTTTCGAGTGTTTAAGCTATGCTGAATACAGCTGCGCGATGTGCACACCTGCCCAGCTGCGCTTAAACTTTAGTGGGGATGGGAAAAAAAAATATTTGTTTTATTTGTCTTAATCTACGGATATGCACTTAGCTAACAGTCATACCTGTCAACCTATTAGAGCATAAAATCTGGATAAAGCCTAGCATGATGGGGAACAAAGAGGGACAGATTTTAAATATTGCTCTTACAAACTTAGATATAATAGGTTTTGCATTAGCATGAATTTTTTGAAGGATGTGGAGTCTTAGACTCAAATGTTTGCCATTATTTAATGGCTTCCACCCTCCGCTCTTTGCCAGACAAGTACAGATTTTAGGAGAGAGCATACCTAGCATATGAGGCAAACATCTGCATTCCGAGAAAATCTGTACAGTTGAGAGGTATGTAACAGTGTCCGCAGACACTGTTTTTGTTTTCAAAGTGCTGTACGGCACTTCCTGAGTGCAGGGGGCATGTTTACTGTATGAGCACTGCTCGGACATGCCCCCTGCACTTGTTCACGGATCGTGTCTGTACAGGTTATAATGCAGAATATGCAAGGTGCACTGCTGTGCTGCTCGGGCATGATTCACTCTGTGCAAGAATAGCTTTATTCTTGCACAGATGTTTATTGAATCCCAGAGTTTATTGAATCCAGGGTATGTATTTTTCCTGTTTCAATAGTCCTTTACTCACAGCTTTGATTATGTATTAAACACCCTTTGTTTTAAGAGGTTTTGTATTATAACTCAGCTGTTGATGTTTACCTTGTTATATAGTTTACAGGTTTTGCATTTGGTGTTTTTTTTTATTCTATTGTGTTGCCAGTTTTGTGTTGCACTTCTGGATCTTTTCTCCCCATGGCCTCTGCTGAAAATGGGTCTTACACCCAGTCGGACTTTCCCATTCACAAATGCAAAAATTAATTAATTAACATTCAAAGCATTTCTGGGTTCATAATTGCATAGGTATGTATTAGGCTAATGATCACCAGGGCCTTTTTAAGCCGAGCTATGCATCCCAAATCTCTGACAAGTCCTGATACCCTTGGTAGTGCAAGCAGGGGCTTGGGAGATGAAACATTTACAAGCAGGGACCATGGAGATGAACCATTTACAGGGTAAATGTGTCTTTGAGAGACATAGGTGCCAGACAGGGGTGACATTCCTGTTCTCCATCCAGTTGTCCTAGTTACACTTGAATTGGGTTATAGAGGAAGTCTGCTTTATGTGGATAACATGCCTTTTCCAGAGAAGAGTCAGTCCTAGGAAACTTACCTACCTCTCCAGCGGGTACAATGTATATCACAGGCAAGGTTTAAGTCTTTAGAATGAATAATTCTGGTGCTGTTTGTTTTGCAGATATGTATGTAGGTTAGTCAAAGTGGGGTCCAGTGATGCCTTGTATGCCAGGCATAGATCTCTCTTCAACAGCCTGTAGGAGACAAGATTAAGGGATAAGGCTTTGAGGCAGTCTGCGTAGGGCATGCTATTTACACTGTATTCTTTTAGTGAAAAAGCTCTGTGGATATTCTACTTGTTGGATGCGCCTGGTTAGTTACATATCAAAGGGGGCATAGTACTCAATGATAAGTCTGATGAGTGTGGAATACAGTGGAACAATAACCTCCTCAGTTCAATGCGCCATACCTTTGTTTACAAGTTGCACAACATAGAATTATTTCTTCACTATGTTTGACAAATCATGGTCAAAGGCTAGATTACTGTCTATGTGTGCCCCCAAGTCCATGACTACTGGGTCAACTCAGTGGTGGATTGTCAATATGATAGTTATCAGGGGTGACTGATTTCCTACAGATACTATTATGCATTTCTTGGCATTAACTTTAGTCCATGGCTCTGACATCAGATATTTGTCTGTGTCAGCCCTTCTTGGAGAACATTAGAACTGGTGGGGGTTTCTATGACTGAGCTTAATTTGCAATCATATGCAGATTTGGACAGCTAGAAGCCTTTGACATAGGTCTTGACTTCAGAGAAGTAGATGTCAAAAGAAGCAGTCTTAGGACGCATCACTGAAGGACTACACCGTTGGCCTCTTTGTAGATGTGGACTCTACAATTCTGACTTCCTGGGTCCTGTTTGTGAGCCAGCTGGCTATCCACCGAGTGATATAATAGTTTATGCCTAACCTCCTGAATTTGTCAACAATGCCTGAGTTGGATACTATGTCAAATATCTTGGTCAGGTCAGTGTAGGCAGTGTGACCTGTTTTGCCCTTATCCATTGTTTTTGTGACCTTCTCAAAGAAGTTCACCCGGATGAGTAGGAATGATCTGCCCTTGATGAAACAAAACTGGGTTGGGTCCAGTGTCTGGAAATTTCCTATATCATAATTGATAATTTTTATAGTAATTTGTCCATAGTTTTGCATATGACACTAGTAGGATGCATGAGTCTGTAGTTTCTAAATTCTGTAGATGGCCTTCCTTTGTGCAGAGGGGTGGTGGCTGCCATTCTCCATTTATGAGGCACAATGCCTTTGGAGGCTATGCTTAAACAGCGAATCCAGAAGGCCTGATTGGTCATGTTTCATGCTATTTGTAAGGCAGACTGTGATATTGTTGTGGCCCACTGATGCAGTATTTTTGGCCTTAAAGAAAGTATTGAGGACCTATTCCCTAATGATAGTTGAGGGGAGTTATATTTGATGGTATTTCCTGTGGGAAAACTGGGTGGGAGAGAGGGAAAAAGACAGAGCTGAATTTGTCTGCCAGTAGGTTTGCTATATCTTCTGGCTCAATATAGGTGACTCCATTTACAATAAGTTCTGCAAACAATTGTGTATTGCCTTTGATGTTGCAGACATAGTTAAATAATGTATTGTGGTTGTCATTGTCCTGGGAGGCCAGATTTGCCTCAAATTTGGCTTTGGTAGACTTTATTTGTCCTCTAGGTTATTTAATTGGTTTGATGAGTGCGTGTTTATCCTTCTGGATGCTATACCTCCTGATTTTGTGATGATTTTCTTCCTTCTGTTATATAGCCTATTGATGTTGTGATTCCACCAGCGTGTCTTGTTTTTATTCCTGAAGGGTACAGCTACAATTGGGCAGGTATTATCATGCTTGTTTAGAGTTTCTTTGAACAGTTCTGCATAGGCAGCATGTTCTTGGGATTTAGAGAAACTTGAACATTTGCTAAATTATCACTTAATGGTAGGAAGTTACCCAGTTAGCCTTAGAGTAATTCCTGAACATTCCAGGGTTAGCTGGGATTCCAGGTTTTATTTGTATTTCAGAGACGAGTGTCTTGTAGTCTGACCTTACCAGAGAAGACACTACACTAGATGGTGTACAGTGGTCTCCCATACTAGTGGGGATGAGGTCCAATATGTTTGTGGCTCTGGTTGATGTATTGACAATCTGGTGAAGGGAGTTTGTGTTTAAAAAGTACAGGGATCTTGGTGTCAACACATTTGATAGTCTTATATTATTCCCAGTTAATAATGGGGTAATTAAATTCACCCATGAATATGGTATTGTGTTGGATGGTGAGTGTCTCTAGTAATCTTAAATATCAACCTGAAACCAAAATCACATTTATTAATAAACAGAGCTTCATCAGAACATCCTTCATTGATAAAAACATTATTTAAATACCTAATAAAATAATGAATAACTATGTTAAGTTGAGAATAACTTGTTAATAATATAAAAAAATAAAACATATATATATAAATATATGTAATTAATGAAATGCCAAGGAAATGAAATATGCTAGTGAACAATCCAGACTTAAATTACTTGATGTGTGTAACATAACAATTTTACCATTAATAATTAATTCAACCTATTACTGTGCTAATATGTCTATATTTATTGTGTTATAATAAATAAAAGAATTAAATAACGTTTGAATACTAATATATATATATGAGTCTGTAAATAAATATATATGTAAATAATTATACCTAAATTAAAATATGAAATATGAATAAACTGGAAAAATTGATCAATTACAATTATCTGATATCCCATTCGAGAATGGGTTTACAAGAAATAAATTCATTTAAACCTGCGGGGTTTACTGCATTAAGATAAAGCTGCCACCAAACTTCCTTGAAACTTAGTAGTTTCTTTGGATCCCCACCTTTGGGATTATTATAAATTATATCCAAAATCTCAAATTTGAACTCACGTTCAGTCTCCATCTTTTCCACATGCCTATATAATGCATTATTACCATCGTTTCTGGATACACTATAAATGTGGTCATAAATTCTCTTTTTGAAATTTCTTTCTGTTTTTCCCACATAATAGCTGGGGCATGCTCCACATTTGGCTATATAAATCACCATTCTAGTGTTGCAGTTCCCATTTTTCAACTTTATAATTGTACTATAATTGTTGAAAATGCTTAATTTATGTGCCTCTAAAATATATTTGCACTGCACTTCCTTGTACCCTCAAACATGTGGTTCCTCCTTTGAGTCCTAAAATTCCACTGATCATAGTTATTATGTTCAAGGAGTTTTTTAATATTATCTCCCATTTTATATACCACCCCTGGTCTTTTTCCTATTACATTCTCCAAATTGGGTTCAGAATCTCAAAATCTATTAATAATTTCCACAATTTTATCGGACATTGGATTATATGTTAAAATAAATGATTTTTGATGTGTACTACAATCATTTTTCAAAAAAGTGGAGTTTAATTCCTTCTTACTAACCAATCCAGATTATTTTCCCTGTCCCTAAACAGTTTTGTAATAAATTTGATTTCTTCCTGCATGACCTGTGGATCAGAGGTCATGGATGCATTGTCCCTTAAAAATGTTCTGTTTCAATTTAGAAGGATGAAAACTATCATATGCCAAAAAACATTGGAAAATGTCTTTTTCCTATGTATTCTAGATTGAAGATAGTCATTGTGCTGTGAATTTCAAAAACTACTACTCTTGTTGAGAAATTCAATCAGGAACCTTGAGTAATGAAGGATTTTACTAAAATGTGTGCTTGTCTGTTTAAAATGTTCTCCTTCGAAGTCTATAAAATTATTATCCAGAACCATAGTCATAAGTTCCATCTTAAATATGAGTTATGGGTTTCCTGCAAGAAAGTGGCATGGGTTTTTGCCTATGGTGATATGAATGTGGAGAAGGTCTAGTGCATTGTTCTGTTTGACAAGCCTTGAGGCATATTTATCTTTGATGTAAATGGAGGCATCTCTACATTTAGTCCCTGCCTGTGTAGTAGCTGGTCTAAATGTGTGAAAGGCATTACAGCTTTGCACTGCTGAGGTTCTTGCCATGTCTTTAAACCATGTTTCAGTGAGTGCACAGACATCAGCATTGTCTATGGTAAGGAGAGCTTGTAAGGAGTGGAGTCTCTTGTTTCGACTCCCGGGTTCCCCAATCTTTGAATGGGATGTAGTCTGTTACACCAATACCTTAGCATCATCAGCTATGAATAATGCAACTCTTTTCTTATTCAAGATTTTTGTTTTGAAATCATTAAAAAATGTTAGAAAAAAATCTCTAAAATGTACTGTGGAATATCAAGATTTCCATGTCTTCTGGAGGCCTATTGGTCTCCACACTCTTGGCTTAACTGAATTATTTAATCAGGAATTAGTTCAGTCTTTATCTCATCTACTGTGATATCATATATTAAGTCAGAACCCCATGTCCTATTTTAGACAACTAAAAAGGCACCAAGCTTAAGTCCTAACTGGAAAGGATTGCCAGACATGTAATGCTATTGCTTAATAATGTAGTGCCCCCTGTCAGCAATAGTTTCTCTAACCACTATCAGGATAGAACACAGGTCATTATGATAAGTTGGAGCAACTGCAGTTTCATGATAGCCCACCATTGCCATGAAACTATCTCTGTTACTTCCCTCATGTGTTTTTTATTCCCTTCCCTGTCTCTGAGGAAATTTGGAAAGTTCACGTCTTACTTGGTTACATTGGAAACATCTAACCCAAGAGTTTGGCATATAGTGAAACCAGTGAATTCATCGTTTACCATTGTTTTCTGATGTGATGGCTTAAACTGACCCATGGGTCTTGTTATATTCATGTATAAATTAAATAAACCCTTCTTGTGTAACTGTGCCCTGCTTGAAAAACAGAGGTCACCCTTTTTACCCATCTCTTCATCTGAGGCACATTCCTGGTCTGTTAGCCAGATCCACATACCTTCAGGCAATGCACTGACTGTTTATTTTCTCAGTATAAGGTATTGTGATAATTCAAAAATGGCAATTTGTCATTCACTCACCTCCTAATGAAAGAAAGTGCTTATATCTGCAATACAGTCATTTATGCTATCTTCTGGATTCCTTCCATGTTCTCTAGACATTTTTCAATAAGCTTAAGGTGCAAAATGAAAAAAAATCTACAAGGATACACTTTACTATAGTCACTTTAATCAGCATCTGACATGTTACTAGTAAAAGGCATAGCTTTACCCTTGAGCAGAGGGGTTAAAAAGACTTTACACATGAATCTTGGTCATTCGGTTCTGATTACATACTCTTTCAAATTTCCAAATCAAGTTATCAAATTCATCCTTCACTTTATCCTTTATACTGAGGAAATAATGCAGTACTCATCTTAGCACATAGGGCTGAGTTTTTCTACATAAAACTGCTTGCATGTTTATCAAGAGTCATAGGTTCCATTTCCTTCAGACCACTGACCTCACTTCCTTAACTCCGCTGAAACTTCATACGGCTGCCAATTAATTATCTCTTACCAGTTTCAAGCTATTTTATTCTCTTGGCTGGTTTGAGGCATCTCTCCTCCATCTCTAGCTCTAGTATTTTTAATTTGAGCTACGTTTTAAGGTCATCTAATGTCACATTAGGTGGTAAGCCTTTAGATACATGCAACACATCTATAGTCCCTGTCATATATTCTCTATAATCATGGATCTAAACTTTGACTTTATACAAGGTAGCTATTCATCCATGTTGAGCTCAGTATTTAGGAGGTTTTTTTAATTTATTCTCTTTAACCTAGTGAAATGCCTTGGCAGAGTCACACAGAATACATATGAAGGCAGAGGGAATCAAAGCATGTAGCACAGGAAGCAGCTCTTTAACATGTTATAGCCTTACTCATCTGCACTAAGTACTAGGCAAACTTTTGTAGGGCAAACTACAAAACTGTGTAACTCTGTGACTGACATTGACAGACTGTAATTCCCAGTGATTTACAAAAATTAAAAAAAAAAATTAAAGGAGACTTGATGGTTGGTGTGGTGGATGAAGACTCTTACCTCCCATGGTTCAGGTTTGACTCTGCCAGAAATGATCAAAAACAAATCCACTGGAGGAGGCTCTCTTGGCCTCCTGGGATGTTGATGTTATTCCTGCAAACTCAAATCTTCCATTCAGTATGTGCTAATGCTGGAAGAATCTTGCTCCTGCAAGTTTAGACAGTAGTGCATGCTGGACTGAGCAGAGCATCTCTGGGAGCTCTTGCAACAAGCATTTTTTTTGAATGTGAGCATTGTTTTTTATTTTTGAAAGCTGGCCAGGTCACCCAGCCAGCACTGAGTCCTAGGTCAGCATGTGCTGAATCTAGCTCTGGTATCACATAAATATCCAGCATTCTACTCCATCCTGCCAACGTGGATTGGGAGAGGTGCCATCTTTCTTCAGCATATGAACTCTTAAGTCCTGCTTAACAACCTATTTCTCTATACCAAGATTGGTATTTGCTTCCATATCAACTGGACTATCTTAGGTTCTTCACATGCTGTTGGGGTAATCTTTCCTGTGCCTCTGTCCTTAACCCTATGTAGGGTGGGAGATCCCCAGCTTTCAAATGAAAATTCTCCTTAGCTTCATTCGAGCCTAATATTATATCTTCTCCCATCATTGGTTCCCAGAATCTTGGCTCTATTCTTCTCTCACTCCATGTCAGTTATGCTTGTCCTGATTTCAGCCTATAGGATTGGTTACTTGGAAAGCCTATGAGGAATAGTAGAGGCTTCCACTTCCTGTATGTCTTATCCGAAAGAACATTGTTTAGAAACTGCTGCACATAAGCTAGTGCAAGTGTATATTACAAGTTTTTTCCAGTATTAGTCATGGAAGTAGGGCCTCAATTTTAGATTGCACCTCCTCTTGATTCATTAGCAATAGCTACCATTTGGCAAATAGCACTCATCCTGGAAAAAGTAAATTAGTCTTAACTGAGTCGCTCTCTAAAAATCTCAGGGATCAGGCACTCCCAGTCCACCCATCTCAGTACAGAGTTTCAACTTATCCCATTTCACTCTGTCTTTCTTCCCCACCAAATTAAACTGACCAATACTCCTTGTCAGCCTGCTCCATACTTATTGATTTGGTTGACATAAGGAAGCTTCTCCAGCATATAAGATCGAGTAAAATATGTGCATTTTAAGGGCCTGGATTTTATTATCCAGATATAGTGGCAGGGTCTTCCAGTTTCCGATTTTTGCAATTACCTTATGCACTAGAGCTTGCCGCATAGCCCTAGCCACACTGGCTAGGTATGCCTCAAGCAGCACCCCTAGGTAATAGATTTGAACGTGTCACAATAAGAATGGAAAATCATGTACCAACTTGTGCACAGGAACAGAGTTGATTGCTATGACCTAGGTCTTGGACTCACACTGTATCCTGAGAATCATTCAAACCATCTTAATTTATTAAACAATTGTTGCATATCACATTCTGAATTGCTAAAGTACAGTATAATATCATCTGCAAACATATCTAGTTTTTGTTCTGCATCATAACATTCAAGCCCTTAAAATATCGACTGTCTAATTTCCACTGCCAATGGCTCCAGGTACAGGGCAAACAGAACAGAGGACAGCAAGAACCCCTGATGGGTGCCTCTTGTTAATGTTATATTTCCAGAAAGTTGCCTACCTAACTTCATGCTGGCCATCACGCTCGAGTAGTTTTTATAGCTAATTCTTACCCATTCCCTTGGAAAATCACATATTCTTCAAAACTCTTATGAGAAACTGCCAACTGACCCTGATGAATGTCTTTTCTGCATCTAGTCCAACCTGCAGTAGGGGCATACCTATCAACTGTCCAGATTTTCCCAAAATCAGATTTTTGTGTCATATTTTTGATGTATTTCTCATAAAATATGTGGTTTTCTGGCAGATTATTGTGGAGTTTAGTTTCTAAATAATGAGATACAATTTGAGTTTCCAACTTTGTTTCCTTTAGAAAATGCATGCTAACATAAAACCTGCTGTCCTGGCAACTTTTTAAGTTTATAAGAGTAATATGTAAAATCAGTCAGAGATTTTGGGCCTTTTCCCCTCAACTATTTTTGGCTTTGTCCAGATTTCTTGTGCTTAGAAGTTGAGAGGAATGAGTAGGGGTGGGCCAGTTCTATCTGCTTTCTGTTGGGCCATTAAAGTTTCATTTATGTTGTCAAAGGGCTGCTTACTACATACAAAACCATATTGACCTAAATCTACAGTTTGTGACAACAGCTTGGCCAGCCTGTTTGTCAGAATGGACATGAACGTCTTATAATCATGGTTAAGTACTGACATGGGTCTATACGCTGACTGATTCTTTCCTTCCTTCTGCAATACCAAGATCACTTTCCACCCCATTAGTGGTATCTTCCTTCTCGATAGCACATTGTAGAAGGGGGCACCCAAACTCTCAATATTTCTATTTTTACTTTAGCCCATATTTCCCCTAGAATCCTATCTGTTCCTTTGGCTTTACCCATAGGATGTTTTTAATAACTTTCTCAATCTCACCAGTAGGAATTGGGGCTATCTAGTTGATTCTACAAAAATAATTTTCCTGGCAACTCCAAGAAGAAAAAGATCTAATATATATATATATAAGCAATAATGTTCATCCCCATTAGTTTGCTTAAGCTGATTTGGCTAAAGTTACACTTGTTGGTTTTATTTAAATGGATTTCTGTTGTACTTTATATGTGTGTTTTGTTACTGTTTTAATATGCATTAATATTAAGCACTGTTTTACTTTTGTGTATTACATGTTAAGATGTATATCTCAGGTTAGTGAGATTGCCTGTACTTTATTCACTTCCTATCCCTTTCTGCACTGCTTCATTTCCTGTTTGTATTGTGTATGCTTTCAGTTTTATCTGGAATTCATATTTGTATTTATTTATTTATTTTTATGTCTTTTCCTGTTCTTGATCAGGCAATGAACTTGTATTTGATTTTTTGTGCTTTTATTGTTGTGAAGTGTATTTTACTTCTGTCACGATCCTGATTCATTTCCTGTTTGTGGGGGTTTAAGTTTTCCCTCTCGTCAATTCAGAATTGTATTTATTTATTTATTTATTTTGAGGTCACTTTTTCTGCTCTTGAACAGGTAATATACCTATTTTTTTTATTTTTAGTGCTTTTATTGTTGTAAAGTGCATTTAATTTGTGTCACAATAATGGTTTTGGATTTGTTTTATTTTATTTATTTATTTTTATTTTATTTAACTCTTTATATCTTTATATTTTATTTTATTTAACTCTTTCTCTGTATTTCTTTTAAACTCTGCTGATCCTAGTGTTCTAGTATATAGATCCTTCCTACAAATCCACCTTATTAACATTCATTGGTACCCCTATTTCACTAGGTGCTATATATATCATAAAATCATAGTTTACCATACCATCTGTTGCCAGCCTTATAGCAGTAGGAACATTAATTCAGTGCCAGAACTGTCCTACACTCACTGGCAACTGATTCCTCCAATAGATTATTACATATGTGAGAGGTTCGAGTATCAACTAACCTTGGAGGCAAACCTCTTTTCAAAGACTGTAGATTATATCAAGCATGCTGTCATTTCTTACACCCACCTCACACAACCATGCTCACTATGGCTTAAACATTCAAATAAGCTTTCTCATGCCAAGGTACTTAAAAAGTCCCTGGCTAAATGACAAAGGCAATCTAGACAAAGGTTTCGTATACAGGACACTCAGTCACAATAGACAGGCAAACAATATGCACAGATACTTCAGAAAAAAAGACAACTACAAAAAGGGGTCACTCAGCTGACAGGCCTAAACCCTTAAGGTAACAAGGCTGAGTAATTAGATCTTGTAATGTCTTAGTCATAGGTGACTCCGTAGTCAGACACACAGATGCACCACACATTAGGATGACCAAGAACAGAGTGATAGTTATCTGCCTATCAGGTCCCATGATCTGCAGTATCAGTAGGGCACACAAGCCCTTTCACCCTAAGTACACATATGACATGGTCATTGCACATGTGGGAGTGAATGACTTCATTCATAATTATTTGGATCACATGAAGAGGTACATGATAGAATTCTAAGAATATGGTGCCTGTCAGAAAATGGTGTAAATCTAGTATTGAGCAGTATCTTACCATTACCATGAATGATGCTAGAAAAAACAAAAAAGAACTGATTAGAGTTATTGGCTTAGCTGCTGGTATCATTCTGAGGAGATCCAGTACATGTCAGCATGGGAGGACATGATCAATATCCCTGGCTCTTTGCTAGGGATGGCCTGCACCTCTCTGCTAAGAGCTTCCATATATTGACCAGGACCTTTTTGTCCTCAATGCTGCCTTTTAGGCAAGGTCAGGCTCCCCAAATTGCCTACATACCTAATAAATTCAAGAATATACAAAGGTAGCACTACTCAATGCTAGAAGTCTAAACAAGAACTTTCATTTCATAGAGGCATTCCAAACTATTGAAAATATAGATATCTGTGTAGCTACTGAAACATGGTTTCAGAACAGTGACATCACCCCAAAAGTGCTTGGTTTCAGAGCCTACCACTCATTTTGGCACACAAAAAAAAGTGTTATTGGAGGAGTGTGTGTTTGCATTCCAGCTGCAAACTCATAAACCAGGATAATGACCTTGAACTTCTCCATATCCTTTTCTTGGGAAATAGAACTCTGTTCCATACCATACATTACCATCCATGTCACCTGTGTACCATACCATACATTACCATCTCTGTGTCACCTGTGCACCATACCATACCTTACCATCTCCATGTCACCTGTGTACCATACCATACATTACTATCTCCATGTCACCTATGTACCATACCATATATTACCATCTCTGCGTCACCTGTGTACCATACCATACCTTACCATCTCCATGTCACCTGTGTACCACACCATACCTTACCATCTCCATGTCACCTGTGTACCATACCATCCATTACCATCTCCATGTCACCTGTGTACCATACCATACCTTACCATCTCCATGTCACCTGTGTACCATACCATACCTTACCATCTCCATGTCACCTGTTTACCATACCATGCCTTACCATCTCCATGTCACCTGTGTACTATACCATACATTACCATCTCCATGTCACCTGCAGTGAGTGAGGCATATCTTAAACTGACATCACTTCCTATTGAGCCTGTCACTGATCTATTGGGAATCTTTAACTATCCCTCCATTAATTGGGAAACCTACACCACCTCAAGTAAATAGGAGCAAAGATTCCTGGACTTCATTATTGCTAGCTCCCTATACCAACTGGTTCAAGTCCATACTCGGGGTTCAGAAATATTGGATGTTGTTCTCACCGATATTGCCTCTCTATGCTTAACACATACAGTTATTATGTATTTTTAACACAAAACCCTTCTGTCTTTAGAGACTACTCTATGGCAAACCTAACCCAGCTAACTGATAACCTGATAAAATGCAATCACCCTTCTCACCTTGATTACACCAGCTCACATAGTGCCACATTTGTGGATAATTTCTATGGCCACATCAAATCAAGCATTGAGGTATCAGTTCTTGTAAGACATAAATTCAATGCCAAAAACAGGAATAAACCCCTATGATAGAACTCTAGTATAAACAAGCTATATAATAAGAGGAAGAAAGTAAAAATCCTATAAAAGCAAATTTAATATCCCACCATCTAGAGATGAACTCAAAAAGATTAACAAAGAACTCAGAAACAAAATTAAATCCTCCACAAGTAAATATGAATTGAGAATTTTTGCCTTTGCTGAGAAGAACAACAAAACCTTCTTCTAAGGCAGACACTGTTATATTTGAACAAAGGGCATCTGATTCCATGAAAAGGGAATTCATTTTTTTCATTTTTCAGAACTAAAGGGTTTGGAGAAAAATTTGTAGCATTGATGCAGTTCTCCAGTTTCTGATATTCTAACAAAAGGATCAGTATTAGGGAAGCCCTGGTTAAATAAGGTGCCAGACAAGGCTGTCCTCTTTCCCTGGGTCTTTTTATTTGGATCTATATCATGTTATTGTAAAATCAAAATGTCAAACGGCATAACAGTGAAAGTGCTGAAATGTCGAGGGTCCGTTTTTAAGATCACAGTACAGTGAAGATTGGGATATTTGCCATTTCCTCACTGTAGTGCGATCTTGGAGTGGAATATATATTTACTGGGGGTGTGGGGGGTGCAGCCCCCCACAATACAGAATATGAATTTCGGCATTTTCGCTCTTGTGATCATTCATCATTTTGTGTCTACGATGTTATGATATACACGCTTTTATTCTTATTATAGCAAACTTAGCAATGAATGTCCTTGAACAGTTAATGGCTCTGGAAAAGGAGGGGCAATTAAAGAAGATATTTAGATTTTTTACTGTAAAATTTGTATTAAAATTTATATAAAAAAGAAGTATGTATAACAATTTATAACAAGAGAAAATGAAAACAATTTTTAACAGATTAACCACAGGAATTGAAAGAAAAAATTCAGAACAATAAATTAATAGAAAGAAAAGAAAACTATTCACAAGCGTGTCTACTTGAACAATTATAATTATTAAACATTCAAAATATATTCTATATCATGTCAAATTACAGTAATTTTTCTCAAGTACCTCAAAAACTTTTAACCGAGACTTGTGATACGAATTGTTTCTGATTTTTGATTTTTGATAGACAACTGCTTAATAATATCTGAAATGTGGGATTATTCCTACTCCTTGTGATTGCAACATGCAGATAATTTGAAGAGACAGCTAGATTAAACAATAATTGTCAGGCAAGGGCCAACAGGAGAAATGAATACGGTAAAATTTCCAAAATATTTGAGGGTAGTGGTAAGTACCTCTCTGCAATTAGAAGTAAGCAGAAATTTGTTTAGAAACTTTAGATAAAGTTCAGTCAATATTAAAAATGGGAACATACCTCTCATCTTCTTAGCATAAGAAATCTGGACTAAGATTGAAATAAGTGGGGAACAAAGGCCCCAAAATAGGGACATATTTTGAATATTCATCTTATAAACTTAAAACATTGCTAGAATAACATGATTTGTGTCATCATGCATTTTCTCAAGGATATGAAATCTGAAACTCAAATGTATGTTGTTATCTAGTGACTTCAGTTCTTACTGATTGGCCAAAAAACACAAATTTTGTGAAGAACAGACCAAAAATATGAGGCAAAAATCAGGACATTCTGTGAAAATCTAGACAGTTGAGAGGTATGAATGGGAAGAATAAGTCACATGTCATATTGTGGCACAATCCACTAGATGCACACCAGCAGGAATTTTTAGACATCAAGAAAGGCGATGAGTTTGTATGAGGAAATCATTAAATCAGAATCTCAAGGGCAAGGCTCTATATGCCAGCATGCCTTCACAGATGGGAGGTACTGCGCTTTTCAGCTTATGCCACTCTTCTAATGTGATTCAGTGGTTGTGTGTTAATGAGGAAAAAATGAGACAGGTGGGAATTTTTGCATCACATCAAAGAAAGGAAATAGAAATTTGGAAGCCTTGGCTAAATTAATCAATGAAAGCTAGGCCTGCTAACAGGAAATGTTATATGTAAAGATTTGAATACTTAAGGAATTAAAATATTTCAGAAATTTGGAATTACTCACATATTCAGCAGACCTGGAATATCATGCTTTCTCAGTCCTGTGGCAAAATCTATGGGAATACCACCTACACAAATTCAAAGAGAGATGAGTGAGGTCAAATTTCATATTTTTATTTATAGTTTTATTTTATTTATTTATTTTTTGTTTATGGGGGTGGAACCCTGATCAGATTTGATCATGTGCAAGCTTAGTCCTGGTCTTTATCTAGAATTCTATTAGGTGTTAAAATTTCATGTGCTTATTTAAACAAAATGTATATGAAACCATTCAGGTCACACAACCTAAATTAAACTTTATTCTTTATTCTCCTTTACTCTCTCTCTCTCTACTTTTATCTGCCATGGTAACTGCTTTCTACCACTACAGCTTTCTACAACCCAGACAGTGTTTGGTGATGACAAGAAGGCAGTCTGGCATATGTTTTTAGCCTTGGAGTGAGCATTCAGGACTTGTTCAGAGGTGAATAGAGGGTATGGCATTAGTCTGCTAATGTTGGGGAGTAAGGGGGAGATAGGGTAGTAAAGTTAAAGCTGAATTTGTCCATTAATATACTGGGTATATCCTCAGGGGATGAGTAAGTATTGTTGTTATATAGTAGCTCTGAGCATTGTTAGATATTACCTCTAAGGTTTCTGACATAGCTGAAGACACACACACACACACACACACACACACACACACACACACACACACACACACACACACACACACACACACACACACACACACACACACACACATACGGTTTGGGAGTGTGATGTGCATGCCTCAATGAATGTCAGCAAATTGTTTGACTGGGACAACTCCTCCCCCCACCCTACAGGAATGGCAAGATGGCACACGGAGCTTACTCCCTTCACCACCTATCTGAACGTTCCAGATCCTGAAACAGTATTTGAACTTGGGATATTTGGGTTATAGTCATGGCTTTATTCCTGCATGCCACAGATCTGGGCTTCAATACATCCTTCTATCATATTACAGTTTTTCAGAGGCACCACACCATTTTGGTCAAACCTAACCTCCTCAAGTATAGTGTCTTCAATTTTAACTGCCTATATTTCAGATGATTTATTTTTATTTATTTAATTATTTGTGTTTGTTAACCAGATAGGTGAATTAGTCTAAGGACCATTTTTTATATATAACTCAGATGTTAAAGCACAAAACAATTTACACATATATAATACAACACATGTGAACTAAAATGAAGTACAAAGCCAATAACATTTACAATGTAGTGTAACTAAACAAATTAAATGGAAATATACTGCAATGGCAAAAATACTGATAACAGAGATGAGGTAACCTAAGTTCAGTAGAAAGGCGCTCACAAGCAAGAACGTGCACATACATTTTATATACAATGTTATACATCTTGTTGTGGAACTTGTTACTATTATAACTGAGCAAATAAAGGGGCACCATCATGTATGTCTAATTACAGCATGTTAACTAGACAAATTGAAGGGCACCATCATGTGTGTGGAATTATACACAGCATGTTATCTGAGCAAATAGAAGGATACCATCATGTATGTGAAATTATACACAGCATGTGAACTGAACAAATAGAAGGGCACCATCATGTATGTGGAATTATACATGCATGTTATCTGAACAAGTAGAAGGACACCATCATGTATGTGGAATTATACACAGCATGTTAACTGAATAAATAGGAGGCCACCATCATATATGTGGAATTACACAAGCATGTTATCTGAACAAATAGAAGAACACCATCATGTATGTGGAATTATACACAGCATGTTAACTGAAGAAATAGAAGGGCACCATCATGTATGTGGAATTATACACACATGCTATCTGAACAAGTAGAAGGACACCATCATGTATGTGGAATTATACACAGCATGTTAAATGAATAAACAGGAGGCCACCATCATATATGTGGAATTATACAAGCATGTTATCTGAACAAATAGAAGAACACCATCATGTATGTGGAATTATACACAGCATGTTAACTGAAGAAACAGAAGGGCACCATCATGAATGTGGAATTACACAAAGCATGTTAACTAAATAAATAGAAGGGCACCATTATGTATGTGGAATTACACACAACATGTTAACTGAACAAACAGATGGGCACCATCATGTGTGTGGAATTATACACAGTATATTATCTGACCAAAGAGAAGACCATCATCATGTATTTATTTATATATTTATTTCAATTTGTTGACCAGGTACATAGGCTGGTCCATTGACCCTTTTTTTGTCATGACCCAATCTAGAATTACAGCATGTATATGGAATTATACACCATATATTTAGTGGACAAATAGAAGAGCGTCATCATGTATGTGGGATTACACAGAGTATATTAGTTTAATGAAAGAATAGCACCATCATATATGTGGGATTACGCAGAGTATATTAACTTAATAAATAGAATAGCACCATCATATATGTGGGATTACAGAGAGTACACTAACTTAATAAATAGAATAGCATCATCATGTATGTGGGATTACGCAGAGTATATTAACTTAATAAATAGGATAGCACCATCATATGCATGGAATTATACACAGCATATTAAGCGAGCAAATTGAGGGGCCCCATCAGGTATGTGGAGCTACTCATAACACATTAACTGAACAACTGTTTGCATATGGCAGGCATAAGAGATTCTTGTAATGGGTCATAACTATAGTACACAACAGAGAAAGGAAGATCATATACTATGAACCTAGGCTTTATGTGGCTTGAACCTGAATCTGACTGAAGTGGCAGGCAGATAATATATCTTGAAATATGCAGTCCCTGCTGCAGCACCTAGGCTTTTTGGACACATTGCTGAAAACAGTAATTTATGAATGACCCTGTTATTGGTGTGCTCTTTACTGTGTAATGAAATGCTCTCCTGCCTGGGCAGAAGTAGAGAAGACTCCTATACGGAGTATGCAAAACACTTCAAACAGTTAATCTGAATGACAGCATTTCAGTATGCCAGAATTAATCTGGCTGGATCCAGCTACTGTGTGTTAGCAGGCATCTCGAAATATCCCCTATGGCATGTTTACTGAAATCAGCACCGGCCTTACCCAGCATATGTGGTACACAGATCTCTGGCAGGCCAGGTATTGTTGCGCACTGGTGAGCAGTCTCAGGAAAGTCACACTTACATAGATTATTCAGGAATAAGCAACTGTATGCCATACATTTGTGCTGCAGGAATATCTAAAAATCGGTTAACTTGCCAGAATTTATGTAGCTTTTTACAAACTCTGATTCACATTGGGTCACAGAGATATATTTTCCATTAACTTCTATTTTAAAAGTTTGGATATATTCATAGGTCTTCAAGTTGTCATTTTTCTGAAGTGAACAAAATGTTCTTCGAGGTTATTATCAGGTGCACTTACTTTACTGAATATAAACCATTTTTAGAATGATAATTAGTCCAGTTATATAATGTGCAGCTGCTACTATATTTAGCGCAGTAAGGCAGCACATTATCTCATAGCTATCTCAGCGTGTATCATCTTAAATAATTTGCCTATGAAACTATATTAAGACTATGGCTGTTATGCATAAACTTTTGTCTAATGTGAAAAGTGCCTATGCAAATATTTTCTATATAAACATTTAAATTATTCTCTTAATTCAACAGTCTATGAATCTGCAGCACTGAAAGCAAATTACTTCCTTCAAATACTTCAGAATTGTCTGTCTATTATTATGTTGCTCACATGTTCTTATGTCTTTTAGAAAGTCTGCATTAAAATGCATGAATGTGAAAATAACCAGAGGCATGAACCAACCTTCTCTCATTTTGGTAATACAGGTACAAGATAGTATTAAATACTGGCAATCTGATCTTTCCTTTTCCATTTAGTGAACAAAGAAGAAAACAGACTCAAATAACAACTGATATTCTATTTTCTCAGGATTTCTTTAGGACTCACTGATTATGGGAAGGGACAGGCTATATACATAGGGTTATGGCTCTGCATGATACAGAATGGTAAATCCTAAACATTTCATACTGCCCGGAATAATGTTTATATAAATATATTACATACCTGCATATGCATTATATAGATAGATTACATACCTGTATATGCATAGGTATACACATATTGCACTCACTAAGAAGATCAAGGGCCTACATCATAAAAATGATGTGGACCATCTCAATGTCATGCCCCTTTCTTGGTATCATACAGGCTTCTTAGAAGCAACCTCTGCTGTGGGTATAGAACCTCAACAGAATCTGTCCTGCCAGACATTCACAAGTTCAATGGTGTCATAAATGCCTGCTCAAGGGAATTCAATGTCTTCTACAACATAAACAGAACATGTTGGAGGGACTGGTATGCATCACAAAGAATTCTGTTTCTGCGGAACTGTCTTGCACTCCACATAAAGAAAGTACTTCTCCTACCCTATTCAAATGTTCGCCCTCGTGACCAAACCACACCAACCGTGGGTAAATCTAGCATTACCCACACCCAGGCATGGGTTATTGCTATAGTAAATACCAATGAAGCTATGAACCTACCTGCATTGTCACTGATCTGAGAATAATAAAATGTACCATGTCATGAAGTTATGCGGAATATGTATGAGGTATAAAGGAATATTGAAAATGCACCACAGTAAAGACATAATAACAAAGATGCTTTCTGAAATGCAGTGGTAGGTAGCATGAGTAACTCTCCACCCCAAATACAGTGAGTTCATTGTGGCTAATAGCAATGGATTCTACCAGATGGAGAGTGTTATCATGTATTCACCTCTCAAGTGCAACTGTTGCCAATCCCCTGTATTAAAGGCTATTTAAATGTCTAAGAAGTAACATCTAGGCAGATGTAAGGCTTAGTTTTTTATGTTTATTTCTCCTGTAGAATACTAAGCCACATTTAGGATTCTGTTAGTCAGATTTTTTTTTATTATCAATATCAACAGGCACTGTAGAGCGTTATCACTGTTTTCTATCAAAAGAGACTTTAAAAGTGTTAACCAACAACTAACTGTTAATAATCTGAAATTAATTGGTATTGGACAGAACAGACAGAACAGACAAACTGGTTTCCTAACTATCTCTCAAACAGAACATTTAATATGCACAGAAAGGCTTAGTGATGGTTTACCTTTATGGTTAATATCTCACAAGATTCAGTATTAGTCCACATTCTATTCTTTTTGCTTATAAATATTTGCTCCACAGTTCCATCAAATGATATAAAACTATATGCTGATGATATTATTTTATAAAAACAAATACCACCAATAGTAGGATAAAATACCAGAAATAAATGCCAGCTCAAAATCCACAATTTATTGTTAGCGCTTTCGTTCACTCACAATGAAGGAACTTCTTCAGACATCAAAGTACAGTACTAAACAACTTAAATACCACAGTTAATTATGACATCATAACCACTCCCAAGCACAAATACAACTCCTAAAAGCCATTTAAGGAAATATTTACCATCCATGAAAATGCATATATTAAAAAAAAAAAAAAAATATATATATATATATATATATATATATATATATATATATAAATATATATATAAAATTATTAAAATGCACATCCTGAAAAAAGAAATAAAAACATTTGTATCACTGTCAATGTTTTTATCTGGTTAAAGATTTTAGTTTTAAGCCACATTTTAAGGAACAAGTATCATTCAGACTGTTTGCTTGATTTAAAACTGTTTGCTTGATTTAAAACGTTTTTGCCGAAAATTGAATTTGCAACTTCTTTTTGGAAATACTTTGTCTACACTTCCTGAACTCAGAGTATCTAGTGTTTTTAATCCCCCACTTCAGCCGACCATTAATTTATTTGAGAAAATATGCGAGGCTGACATTAGATTTCTACTGAATACATCTGTGGGGAAGAGTATGAAGAACAGGAATATAACAACAGCAGAGCTTAATGACTTGTTTGATCTGAGAATGGCAGGGGTCAGAGGCATGCAACCTGATAAAGGTGGGGGGCTTGTTTTTATGTATGAAGAGGATTACAAGATAAAAATTAGAGCCACACTTGAAAATGAAACATATGAGCATGTATCATTGAATGAAATGAACAAGGCATACCAAAATGTTAGAAATGTTACTAATGATTTGTTCCTTGATGGTTACATAGATGTAAACACACTTAACTATTTAGACATGACAGCACCTGTTACACCTATTTTATTCGGTATTCCCAAGATACACAAAGGTATCCATAATCCACCATTTAAGCCTATTATAGATGGTAGGAATTCTATCTCATACGCTTGTGCAAGGTTTGTGGACCAGAAATTATATGGTCATCCCACAAGAGTTAGGGGTGGAATGGACAAGGGAATTCCTGTTGGGTAAGAGAGCACCAGGGGATGAAATAGATTTGAGTTTACACCTGCTGGAGTTAATTCTTACTAATAATTATTTTGACTTTGATGGAGCTCTGTTCCTTCAAAAAACAGGTGTGGTAATGGGCTCACCTTGTGGGGGAGCCTTTGCCAATTGTGTCATGGCTCATTGGGAAAAACATATTTTTTTTCCAACATGAAATTTACAGCAAGAGAGTCTGTCGGTATACTAGGTACCTGGATGATATGTTCGTTTTATTTGAAGGGGACTTAAGGGATGTCACAGAATTCATGCAAGTCTTATGTAACATGACACATCTCTTGGAATTCACGTTTCAGTTTGAGACTCAAGCAATCCCATATTTGGATGTCTGGTTATCAAAAGACATAAACAATAGTAGGTATATAGCTAAAATTTACAGAAAACTTACATATTAAAATGACTTCCTCCACTTCAGCAGCAACCACCCTTTCACCAGAAAAAGGCTGTGGTAAAAGGCAAGATGGTCAGAGCAGCCAGAATGACAACTCTGGATTCAGATTTCAACACTGAATGCGATAATTTAAAATGGATGTTTTTCAGGAGAGGTTACCCCTCTTTTTTGCTGGATGAAATCATTAATGAGGTTGGGAGGAAAAGAGAATCAGGACATTTCTTACCCATATTGAATAAAGGGTTAGTTTCATCTGAACAAAGAATAATTTCAAGTGGAAGGGGTGAAACTACTGAGAAAATTGATTAAAAATCAGCTTTCTAACAACTTTTTCAACTGATGCCATCGACCTCAGGAACATATTAAGTAAAAATTGGGCTTTGATAAATTATGGCAGTAATTTACGGAACAAACTTGGACTAGAACCAAGGATCATATTTAGAAAGGGTTTTAACTTGAAATCATTATTGAATAAAGAAATAAGGCCTTATGTTTCCACTAAGGGCATGAAGAAGTGTGGTAGATGCCCTATATGTAAATATGTAGAAATAACCTGCTCAGTGAATATAGGAAACATAAAATTCATATTAGCAGGGAAATATGATTGTAACACAAAAGGGAGTTATTTACCTAGCAAGATGCCAACAATGCCCCGTATTCTACATTGGGAAAATGGAGAGGCATTTTAAACAAAGGATTTATGAGCACCAGTATGCCATCAGCAAACAGGATAAAAATGATGCTTTAGCCAGACACATATTGGACAAGCTGATTACTTCTTTCACTACACTATTGTTGAAAAAGGAGAAGTTAGCCCTAGGGGGGAACATGATAATTATGGCTTGAGGAGAGAGAGTTATTTTGGCAATTGAAGACTAATGCTTTTTCCTTTCCTGGCTTAAACGGTACTTGTTCCTTAAAATATGTCTTAAAACTAAAATCTTTAACCAGATAAAAACATTGACAGTGATACAAATGTTTTTATTTCTTTTGTCAGTATGTGAATTTTAATAATTTTATATATATATATATATATATATATATATATATATATATATATATATATATATACATATATGCATTTTCATGTATGGTATATATTTCTTTAAATGGCTTTTAGAAGCTGTATTTGTGCTTGGGAGTGGTTATGATGCCATAATTAACTGTGGTTTTTAAGTTGTTTAGTACTGTACTTTGATGTCTGAAGAAGTTCCTTCATTGTGAACGAACAAAAGTGCTAACAATAAATTGTGGATTTTGAGCTGGCATTTATTTCTGGTATTTTATTCTGACATTATTTTATACATATGTGGCGAATTTACGACTATAATACAAAAAGAACTTAACTTTTGCATCTCTTAAAAAAAAAAAAAAAAAAAAAAAGGTTTCAGTAATTTATGGAAATGTCTCCCATCTGGTTAACTTTCTGTTAATACTGATAAAACTCCCTCTATCATTTTCAGTACACAGTAAAAACTGTCTAACAATAAGCCTCTTGATGATCATGGTGTGAGCCATACTACATAATATGGCTACTTAATCAGCTACAGCAGCAGGAAAGCATCCACTGGGCCCACCATAGTGTAGGACCAGCAGGCTGTAGAGCCTGGTGACAATGAGGTAGCAGTGGGTCCCACATGTGCGCTAACACTGGCAAAGAGGCAGTAAATGGTCTGCAGCTGTGGACATGCATTCTCACATCCAGGCCATTCAAGATAGTGCAAGGACTGGCCATGCTGTGCATCAGATATAACCGTAATCATTCAGGTTATGGAGTAGAGGATACAGTCATCATCACTTGCAGAGGTGGTTGAGCCTATAACCACTGACAGCAATGTTATAGTACATGGTAAAGTCATGAGAGGTGAATTTTTCAGCCATTTATTATGTTTTCAGGTTGTGGGGAAATGGGGCTCATATCTTGCAATAATGGGGGCTTAGCTAACCATTGACATTGTCCACTGTGGTAGTCTATGGTCTCATGGCTTAATACGGTTTCTGACAGGGAAGGTGCAGAACCATGGGACCGACTAGGTGCATCTTGTGAGAGGTACCCATGTTAAGAGTGTAAAAAAGCTTCACTGAGCATGACTTGTACAATATTCATAAACAGATGTGGTGATCTATGTGTCCACATTTGACAAAGAAGGTGTACATCTATGGGAATATTCATGACCAGCCTGATAAGAGGTCCCTGGTGATAAGCCTTTGAAGTGTTGCTAAATCTTGAGACCGACAATGACCTGTTGTGGTCATAGGTGAAAGTGAAACCATCTCAGTAATGGTTTGAGTAGTCCACCTAGGCATGGCATGCGCCCAGCCACATTACATCCAGACTCTCTCATGCCCTTGCACTGTATACTCTACACAGGTTAAATGGAGGGCAGTTACCATGCGTTCTCTAAATCACTCATGGAGGCCACATTTCCCACCATAGTCCTGGATATTGTCATCTGCTATCTGTCATAATGCCATTGTCACTGTGCTGGTGTTACATGTCATTATACAAACTATGAAGCATTTTCACGGTCTCCACAATGCTGTTGATAGCAGCTGTCTGTGCCTGGATCACTGACCTGCATGTCCATTGATTTTTACCTAGTGCTGTACCGGATGAGTGATAGATCTGGAGTCATGACAGCTTTGTAAATGCCTTACCTCTCTACAATGGTGGGTATGAGCATTGGGTTGGGGGTTATGGGGAGTCTGGTTAGGGCTCATAGTTACAAGGAGGCCATCCTGCATTGGTATTGTTGTGGAGTCAGCCTGCACCATCACAGGTGCTTGTGATATGGGTGATTTGGGTGAGCCCTCCCACAATACTGGTGCAGGCAATGCCACTGTGTTATTGGACTCAACCATGTGGACACTGCCATCATCACTGGTCACAGGGGATCGGCTGATATTAGGCATTTGGTGTCCTGGTGTGATGATCCCTCCATCAGTAGACCTTATGAAAACATTAACAAATGATTCCATTGGCATCACTCAGAAATATGCCTATACCTAACCTCCATGACAAGCATAATGATAGATAATACATGTTTATTACTTATTGATACATACTGTACTTGCCTTGATACATGAATTGCGGCAGTTGCATCCCAGAGACATCAGAAAGGATAAATATGCAGAAGTTCCTTGGTGAATCAGTCCCATCATGCAGCCAATGCACTGTACCATATGGACTTGTAGTAGGTAATACTGACCTAGGGCATTTCCTACTGACATATGGGTGGTTGTTGTTAGCCCATCTCACACATCCAAGCCACCCAGATGGTGGGCCTGCTCCTTCTCTCCAGACACGGTCAGTAGGAGCTACTCCATCTCTATGAGATGTCTTGTGTTGGTAGGTCAACCCCTGTGAAAGACATGTCATTGGTAATATCCCATGTCTTGTCATTTGCATGGAGTATCATATGAGTTTTCCTTTGCCACACCTATTGCACAGACCTATTATGGTCATCCACAGGATCTGTGTCCTGTATTTCCCTTCTCCACCTTGTCTATAAGACATTTTGCTTATTATGACATATGTGCAGGAGACCTTCAGTAAATCTTCTATTTCATGGTTGGTGAACTTTTCCAGTCATTGCTTCTGTCAGGGGTACATAATAAGTCCTGTGTACCTGTTGATTACACATCTGAGTTAATGAATGTGTTAGACAGTCTATGGAATTCTTTCATATTAGGCTACTGTCTCCCTTTTCCACATTCTACAGCAGGATAGTCATCCCCCTGTACTGCTATGAACACCCCATCATGCATACTTTGCAGCTATGGGCATCTATTCCCCATATCCTTTGCCTGCATCTACCTATTAGCCCCATGTAGTGGTATACAGATCCTGCTATGCACCTTCCCATTACAATCTGCTGTTGCACTTAATCCTGTGTACATGGTCTTTCTGCCCCTTGCAAACTTTTCCTTCCTAGATGCCTGATGTCCACAGTTTGTACCATGTAACAGTTGCACACGACAGTGCAATGCCGTTGTGCTGTGTTCCCACTCACACATACGACAGGTGTTGATTACACTGCTGATGTATATTGCCAGGTGGGTTTTCTACATTCATTATTCTTATACAGATTTCCACAGAGTTATTATGTAAAGTCTTTTACACAATAGATTTTGTCTGTAAACTTTCTTGCATAAAATTGTGCCCACAGTTTATATCATGCTAAAAGAGCCTCTTAACAAGGTTGCTATTCTAATGAGCTAGTCTGGTGCTGTTATCTTTAAATCTTATCTGGAACACAATGCACCACCCAGCCTTGCTACTGTTAGCCATGATCATCCTGGTTCTAGGAAATGTGACCAGCAAGCTCATGTACGCAGCATGTGTGGACATGTGGCACTAAGGCAGTATGCTTAGAAGGTTTGATAGTGTCCAGTTGCTGTACTACATTGTATGTCATGAGATATCCAAATATTTGTCCATGAACTCAGGATTTTCCTTTTCGCCTTGACTGAATCAGTGTAGTGCCCATGGATTCCTCAGGAGCTGTGAACTGTTCCTGTAAGGGACTTCTCTGGGCTTCTGCTAAGGAGGCATGATGACCCCTTGTACAAGATGGATGCATGAGCATGTGAGAATAATGACTGATATCACTGGCATCACTCATTCTAGTCAACAAAGCTGGCATTTTTACAGTTACCTGTGGTGACACCACCCTGACCTGCTTCAGTGGACTGAGACAGAGGTTAGACAGAGACAGAGAGGGAAATGCATTCAATCATTTTCCCTACTTTTGTTGTATTATTAAGTGTTTCTGTGTTCTGAGCTGTGGACTAGCTGTGGAGCAAGAGCTGAACATGCCAGGATACCTCAAGAGGCAAGAGTCACTCTTTCAGCAGCAGGATTTGTATGACATGTGTGGCACTCTATAGTTAATTGTAACTGCATGTGGGCCATATGTGTGTGGTAATGTATCATTTTCTTCTACAGGTCCAGTTGTGTGTAGGATTGTATAATGGTGGCAGTCACCTTAGTATGACATAGCTAATACGTCTGGCGCTGATTCCAGAGTGGTCTGCAGGTCTACTTTCTAGAAGGAAGAAGAAGGTCACAATACTGAAGGTGACCTGGAGGGATTTCTCAAGGCCTGTATGGGAAGCATATGTTCCTCTTGATATTTTCCCAAAGAGGTCTCCCATCATCCACTGGTATCAGTTTTGGAGGCTGGTATGATCTTAGGTAAGCAGATAACTGTATGATGACCTCAGCATTATGGCACTTCTCCTAGTGTGGATGCTAAGTTGCAGTGATCAGCAGGCCTCGATTATTGGACCACCAGAGGTACAGTCTGCCCATGACATGAGTCATGGAGATGACTGATGGCTGAATGCTCTTTATGTGTCAGCTTGACATGCATCCATGTTTCATACCCTATCCCCATCCAAGTGCTACCATCCCTCTTCTGGAATTCTCCATTGTTTGTTCATTGTCCAACTCTCCCTATTATCAACTCTAGACCCTTTGTCAGTCTATGTCCATCCAATGTCATCCCCACCTTTTGTGAACATCAGCTCTCATCCTGCTGTCTGTCTGTACCTATGTTTATGCTCAATGTTTAGTGCTCAGTGTATGCTGACCACAACTTAAAGCCATTCTCCTAGCTTTTAAAGAGTTTGTCACCTATCATTGTTGAGTCATACAGTGCAGGTCCCATCCAATCATCCAGACTCCTATTAAATAGTCAGTGCAGCCATTTTCCTGATGTGCGGCGGAAGAACATTACAACATAGTCTAGTTCTGCTATGGAAATCCCTCCTTATTAGTGAGGGTTTATACATAGAAACCTCAACAAACAGGTTTTAATTCCTAGTATTTCATTGATGGTATTTAACTTCAGCTTCCAAATAGATAGCGATAGCAGCACTGTTCATACATTTATACAGAAGTATAAGGTTCCCCCTCAGCAACCTGTAATTAATTGTGCATTACAAGTTTCCAACCTATCCATATATTTAAATTTATTCACTTCTTGTATCTGTCTTCTTAGCAGTTTTCAATTCTCTCCAACTTTTTCATTTGTTTACTATTGCAAGGGCATACTGAGGCACAACATTCAATAACTGGTCTTAACACTGATTTAAATTGAGAAATTAAAATATCCTTTTTTCTATTTGAAATTACTTAGAGAATAATATTTGATAACACCATAACATTTCCTTGTAACATCTATCTATTAATTTTTATTTCCATTAATTTCAGGATCTCATCATGTGGAAGACCTTAGCTTAGTCTAGATACACCACATCTTTTGGGAGCCGTATATCTATTTTCCCAGACCAGCTGGTAAAAGCTTATTAAATTTACTAACACATGCTGTCAAATGTCCCTATTAGAAATGAAGGTTCCACTCATAAGTTTATATGAACATACTTTTTCCATAATATGGGAGTCAATCTTTTGAAACTTTTTCCCTAATATGGGAGTCAATCTTTTGAAACAATAGCTATCAATTACTGGTGGATAATCCTCTTTAAATATAGGTACTACAACTGCATCCTACCAAGTCATAGGAGTATAAGCATTTCTTAATGTTTCTTGGAACAAATATTGTAAACATGGAAGAATTTGCTCAATGATTTTAGAAAGAAAGAAACCATTTAACCCATTACAACCAACTGCTGCGTAGTTCTTTATAGTTTTTGTAGACCTTGCCATATTGTTTGCTGTTATTAATGGGCAAGTGTCTATACAAACTGATTCTTCTTCAGCCAAGAACCATTTGTAATCTTAGTCATATTAGTAAATATTTCCACAAATATGCTAGACAAAATCATAAATCATAAACTCTCTTATTAGAACACCATTAACAACTACATTAATGTTACACCGAAAATCACTTAGATGTTTCTAATTGTATGTTCAGCTTATGCAGACTCGTACTGACATCTTATTGTTCTTAATAACTCTATGTAATTAGTTCTAGCTGTTTAATCTCTGGTACTATTAGCTAGACTAGAACAACTTTTATATAACTTCCAGAGGTAAAGCATTTACCTTTTTCTTCAAGTTTTATACTCCGCCATAGTCATTTAAAACCTTTCTGTCTTCTGGGGATACTGGGAACACACTGCTTTATCAGATCTCCAATTTAGAGTTTGTATAGAATTTCACACTTAATAACTTTATACTCAGCCATTACCAACATAACATCCAGCATTTTATCCAGTCTAGTTGGTTCAGTTATGATTTGGTCATACTCATCTTCTTTAGTAAATCTTATCAATTATCCTTTCCTTATGTCTGATGTACCTCAATCCATGTTTAGAGCATTATGGTCTCCTGCTATTATATCATAGCTATTCTAAAGATAAGTACATGGTGTTTGATTCGAACCTACTCTTTCTTCTCTGTTTATTTTTTAGGCCTATAAAACAGAGCAATCTTCCATTCCTCTTTCTTCTAGTTGCTTCTAACTACAGTTACCTCATTCCCAGTACCTTTATTAACTAAAATTGAACTGGACCTGTTGTTAAGATGGATTGACATACCTTCACCTTTTCTATTGCTTCTAAAGTTATGGTGGCCAGTAAACCTTGGTATATTACAGTTTGAAAACTAAGTTTCTGTAACCATCATCACATCATTGTACCTCTAGTTTTCTGGCTGTTGGTTTGTTTGTCAACCCCTGCTAATGTCCCTCTCTCTCTGTCCTTTCCCCACCCATTCTGCTCTACTTTCCTTACTTACTCTTCTTCTTTATACTTTGAAAATTGGTCTCTGCTCCACAAAATACTGTCCTTCATTCTCCCACCTGCCATACCTTATGGTTACCCTTGTGTGTTTTCCTCTCTTTACTATTCCCACCTTTCTTTTTGCTGCCTTTTTAATATTGATTTGGGTTGCTATTTTGTGCTTTGTTGCTCAGTCCAAAAGTAGGATATCAGGAGTGGCAGCAATGCAATACTTCATCAGATGTATATGTGTGTGTGTGTGTGTGTGTGTGTGTGTGTGTGTGTGTGTGTGTGTGTGTGTGTGTGTGTGTGTGTGTGTGTGTGTGTGTGCATGAACACATGAATTGTGCCACATTACCCTCCCTTGGTGATCATATCTGCTATGTTGGCCACATGCCGATCTGTAATGCAGCTCACCTGCTGTGCTGACCTAGTACTGCCCCTTCCCATAAAGCTCTGTTTTACTATGTAGTCCTTTCATCTGTGTGTTGGTGTTATGCTAGCCCTAATGTATATCTGATTAGCTTTGGGCTGTGTTGTGCTACTTACATCATGCCATTTAGCACTGCAGAGTCCCAGCCTTGATTTTTCACAAAGTACTCAAGGATGCAGGGATGCATGTAGGCTACATGATGTCTGACAGTCCACAACAGGTATGTGTGAAGAAGTTACAAGCATGTGCATCCATACAGTTTAGAATTAGTTTTCTTTTATTCCTGTAGATTTCCTTTCCTATTTTTTTTATTATTAGCACAAAGTGTTGAAGTAATATAATTCTCTACTGGTTCAAATTACTGCTTCTTTTTTCTGCTGTTTCTTCTTGTTACAAATATCTGCAAATATATATATATATATGCACACACACACACACACACACACACACACACACACACACACACACACACACACACATGTAAGAGCCACATTATAGTGTGTAGCAGTATTACAAGCATTCAGTATGTGTGCAAATTTAATTTAATGTGAGGGCAGTCTGACAGCTACATGGCATAGTGTGTTCCAATATTACAAGCCATTGATATGCATGGAAATTTAATATCAGGGCATTATGATAGCCACACATGTTAGTGTGTGTCAGTATTAAAAGTGTACAATATGTCTAGAAATGTAATATCAGGGCAGAATGACAGCCATATGTCATAGTTTGCGGCAGCATTAAAAGCATACAACATGTGAGGGCATTTAATGTCAGGACAGTATGACAACTACATGGCATAATGTGTGACAGTAATAAAACCATACAATATACATGGAAAAAAAATGTCAGGACAGTACTGCAGCCACAATGCACAGTGGCTCGAAGAAACCAGTATGTTAGTATTTTATGGTAACTCACCACTTTATCTCCAGTCCAGTACATGTGAACGTACACCATGGTCTTCTGAACTGTGGCTGTAAAAATGTTAGGAATCTTGTCTTAAATCACCTAGATTTGAAATGGCACCTGGGAGGGTAAGGACAATGGTCAGAGGTCAGCTTTTTTATAAAGGGGGACAGGGGGTCAGAGACACTGAAATTATTTGACAGCTCCCAGATGTTGACTGGAAATGACTGCAGCAAGAAAACACAAATTCCAATGTGGGGATGCCATTGTCATTCTTACACAAATTGCACTGTAGGAAAGAGATTTGTGAGAAGGGAAGCAAAAGTATTTTGTCCATCCAGTGTAGTGTGATAGAATAAATGTGTAGGAAATAATGGAGTACCAGCAAATATTCCTAAAAAATGTAATGCCAAAATTGGAGCTTCCATCATATTTTATGATGAATTTTACAGCTTATTTATGTTAATAGCATTCGAATCTTAACTTTTATTTTTGTTTGCCAATGTTCTGTCAATGTATGTCAATATCCACCCATGAACACAGGACTTTCCTTTTGCACCAAGAGTGAACCAATGTATTAGGATCAGAAATTCCATTTGAGGATCTCAGGTTAGTCAGGTCAATAGCATACTTAAATATTAACTAAAAACACACTAGCTCTGATAGTGAACAGGCATGATTTATTTATTTATTTTATTTATTTACATTTGTTGACCGGGAGTGTCTGACTGGATGTAGGTCCATTTTCAGCGGAGGCCCGGGGAGAAAAGCTCCACAGTTAAAATAAACAGACAGTAGTTACATTGGATTACATAGTGATTGACAATTTAACATAGCAATTAATTACAAACATATTTACAGATGAAGAACATAGTACATCAGTAGACAACTAGAATCTTTATCTGCGATGTACATAACAGACATTAACAAGTGTTACAATAAGACGTTCCTGCTGTATAATAAGTACTAGGCTTATGAGCATCTGAGCTTGCCATAATCAAGGTAGTTAGTGGGGTGGAAAGAAAGGTAGTGGTTGGATGGGGTGGGTGATTTTAGAGTGGGAGTTGCAAGGGCATAGCCAGCATGTTTTTAGGTGCGCTTTTAGTAAAGTTTTGAAGTGGGTGCATGATGGTACAGAGGTAATTGTGGGTGGGAGGGAGTTCCATAATTTGGCTATGGTGCAAGAGAATAGTGCTTCACCAGCAGAGTTATTGGCTTTAGTGATCTGCAAGTGATTTTTGTTGCTGGATCTTAGTGGTCTGGTAGTACGATAGGGTTGGAGTAGATTCTGGAGGGATGGGACATTTAGTGGATGGTTTACTAGTTTGTGGGTGAGTGATAGTTGATACCATTGAAGGAGGTGAGGGAGTTCAAGCCAGCCCAGTTCAGCAAGTGAGAGACAGTGGTGACTATGGTAGGATGCCTCTGTGGCGAATTTGGCAATTTTGTTGTAGCAGGTCTCTAGCTTGTTTAGATCACATTGCCTTAGGGTGGTATATATTGGAGAGGCATAAAGTAGGGTGGAGATAAGGTGGGAATTTGCTATTGAAATTTTTGCTGCTTTGGTGAGAAGTTGCTTATTTCTGTATAACTCTCCTAGTTTTTTTTGGAATTTTTTTATGGTCATGGATATGTGAATGTCAAATTTTAGTTTATTGTCTATTTCCATTCCTAGCAATTTGGTGTGTTCAGTTGGGTATATAGTGGTGTTGTCTTTTGCTGTGATGTTAAAGTGAGAGTTGTTTTGAGTATGTTTGGTGGGTTGGAAGATGAGTAGTTTAGTTTTGTTTGGGTTGAGTATTAATTGGGCATCGGATAACCAAGTTTCAACAGAGGAAAAGGCTTCCTGTGTGACTTTTTGCAGTTTGGGTAGGGACTGGGCTGAGCAGATGATGGCTGAGTAATCTGCGTATTGTATGAGTGTGCCATGTTTGGTGGCAGAGGCTAGATTACTGGTGAAAACAGAGAAGAGTAGGGGTCCAAGGATGGATCCTTGGGGAACCCCTATGGAGACAGGTAGTTGGGGAGATATGTCATTCTGCCATACAATGGATTGTTGGCGGTCAGACAGGTAATTCTGAAACCAGTTGGTGACTGATTGAGAGAAGGATAGGTTATTGAGGACAGAGATGAGTTGTTTGTGTGGGACCATGTCAAATGCTTTAGATAGGTCTAGGAAAGTAGCAGAGGAGAGACAGCCATTGTTTTTATGCTGAAGGATAGTGTTAGTAAAGGGGAGTAAGGCAGTGGTGGTGCTATGGTTTGGGTGGAAAACATGCTGAGTACTGGAAAGGAGGTTGTTAGTAAGGAGGTAGTGTGAGACCTGAGAATGTATGCATCTCTCTAGTATTTTGAAGAGTGGAAAGAGAATAGCTATGGGGCGGTAATTGGTTAGTTCTGTGGAGGAGCCGCCTTTCTAGAGGGGAATTATATGTGATACTTTCCGCAGTGTGGGAACGTAACTTTCTGACAGAGGTCGGTTAATCAAGATGGATACTGGGTAGGCCAGAGCATCAGCTGCGATTTGTAGGTATTCACTTGGGAGGTTGTCTGTTGCTAATTTGGTGGGCTTAAGTTTAGTTAAGAGTTTTTTTATGTTGGAGGTAGGTACAGGAGAAAAAGAGAAGGCAGTGGGGGGATTACTAGTTGAAGGTATGGGTTGGAGGGGAGGGGGGTTGTGTTGTTTAGCTAGTGATAGTATGGTTTGTGTGAAGTGTGCGTTGAATGAGGAAGCAATATTTTTGGAGGAGTGAGGGATGTTAGGAGGAGGGGTACTGACTTTACCTGGGTGGAGGATGGAGTTTATGGAGGACCAGAATTGTTTGGGGCTGTGTTGGGAGGAGTCTAGGGCAGACTGGTAGTATTGGAATTTGTCCTGTTTTATTAGCTTTTTAACTCTATTGCGTAGTTCTAGGAATTTCTGTCTAGTTGAGGGGGGTTTGGTTTTGTGCCAGTGCTCCCAGGCTTTATTCCTGTTTTTCATTTCTGACTTAGTGTTACATTGATACACTGACTTAGATGTTACATTGATTACTCTGATTTTCAAAGGTATTCACTCTAGGCATGTAAGATCTTTTATTATATTGCAAGACTCGGGTTACAAAACTTTGCCTGTTAAACTTATAACTAGTTAGGAAGTTTTTAGCTTCTAGGGTTAGCACACTATTTAACTATAAGTCAGCATTTCTTAGAGATACAATATGACATTAAAGTCCGACATCACTGCACCATTGATATAACTTTATTGTACCTGTGGCAGTGAGTGGCTCAGCTTGTACCTCTACCAACCAAAATGGGAAACATCTAAGGATGCAAATCAGGCTTTGGAGACTCACCCTGCTAACAAACACTAGGAAACAATCAAATGCCATGTAATTGGTGGTAGCAGTACTCCACACTTTACCACTACCTTCAAATCTGTGATACTCAGAACTGCATCAGGTGAAATACTAATCAATAATTGAAAACTCTAAAATAATATCAACAAAAATTGTAGTCACAAGAAAAAGTTTATAATAACTCTAATATCTCTAAACAAAGACAAACAAAATGTCAAACTACATTGGAGAACAGCTGATAACTATTGTACTTGGCGCACTTCTCTCTACTACAGACTACTTTTCAAAAAACATACTAAGGCCATGCCCAACAAACATCAACACAATATATCATCATCACAGTCTGTACCATTTGACTATTATCATATAACCATTGTGGCAAGACCAAACAAAATATGCTATAAGAAGAAACCAGAAAAAAAATTAATTACCACAGTGACTATGCTAGCATTCCACAAACTTGCATCAAATAACCTAATACCACTTTTGTTCCTCACCATATGTATACTTATAAAAGCAAGCTACAGTACACATGAAAGAACCCAGGGCCCACCTTTAACACATACATTAATGACACCCACATACGAAACAAAAATATTCTCATATTAACATTGCACTACTAAACATACACACACTTGACCTTGTAATAAAGTTTCAGATAAAAAGCTATGATATGTCTGAGGTTAAGAAATCAGTTTGTGGCTAGCACAACTGATCAGCTCTTTAAGGAACATTATACTTCAAGTGGAACAGGGATTCAGTTTAAAATAATACAACAAGCCAGACTGTGATGCTCAAGTGGGTAAGATTAAAAAAATCTTTAGAGGAAAGCAGCTTGGTTAATTTTAAAAAAACTCGTTAAAAGCGAAGGAACACAATGAGAGCCGGCTAAATAAACTAAAAATGTTTAATAAAGTTAGCGCTTTCGGCAAGGACCTTGCCTCACCTTCTTCAGACAAAAGCAGAAGCATTGTTGAATCAACATATTTATAGCAAACACCTAAACCAATTAATCAATTAAAATCAAATTAGATTAGATAATTGTTAACTCCTCGAGGTAACAAAATAGTGCTTCTTGAAACAAATGAACCTGTAAGCTTGTAAAGTTCAAAATGCATGAGAGCCAAAAATGAACAAACATTTATCCTGCAAAAATGCAAGTATCATATATGAATAGTAAACGAACAATAAAAATAATACGCTCTGTAAAGCCCAAATAAAACTTCATACAACAACATCTTACAAATAGTAAAGGAACTATTGGAAATCTCAAAATCTTTGAACAGCATAATGCTTCCTTTCTAAAATTAAAGCATGCTAAATGTAATGCTGCCTGTTGACCTATTAAAATCAAGGATATCTACACTTAATAAACTCAACCTAAATGTATGTAAAAGTTAACTACAACTTCAAAAGTGATTACAAATATCTAGAACTAGAAATTACATTATTAAATCTAGTTATAATAAATTATACATAAGAAAAATAAATTTAAATGTGATGCAAATAATAATTAAAAATCATCTTTTAAGTGCTAAAAGTCGTAAAAAACATTTTATAGACAAATTTTCGTTCAACCCTGGAAACACGTAAGCCCTTGTTTTAATTTACCACATTAGTTCGTCAATTTCTAGTTGAATTTGCCAGGGACCACCTCTAATGTCACTGGGCCTATGTTGTAGAATTGCAAATTTAAAACTGTGGCCAGTATGTTCTATGCAGTGTTTAGCCAATGCGTTATTGGTATCTTTTTTATTAATAGCGTCACAATGTTCGTATATACGCTGTCTAAACTTCCTCTCAGTTTTTCCAATGTAATAACAATTGCATTGGTTGCATAAAGCCACATATGTTACACTTTTGGTGTCACAATTATATCGAAAGTTAATTTTATATATTCTATCTTTGATACACAGTTGGTTGCTGGCCAAAATGTGTTTACATTATGCACAGGCTCCACACTTGAACATACCTTTAGGTCTGTTCAGGTGTGGTGTACTCTGTTTCTCTAAGATGGCCTTAAGATTAATACCTCTTCTATAAGAGATTTTAGGTTTTGTACCCAAAGACTTGGACAAAGTTTCGTCACTATTAATAATGTCCCAATTTTTATTAAAAATATCTCTAGTTAAACAAGAGTCTAGAGAGAAAGTGGATAAAAAACTAGTTTGATATATTTTCGAGACATCATTTCTTTGTGACAATCCATCATTGGGTAAACAATCTTGACTTCTTAAACTGACCAAAGAAGTCAGACCTCTTCCAATTAGTAATGGTTTAAAGTGACCCACACTTCTTTTGAAAACAACTTCCTTCTTGATGTTAATAACCATATGCCCAGGATATCCTCTATTAAGAAACATATTTTGAAGCTGTTCACATTCAGCCTCGAAATCAAGATTATCAGAAATCATTCTAGCAGCCCTAACCATTTGGCCTTTAACAAGAGCCTTTTTCTGATAAAATGGATGGTTGCTAGAAAAATGTAAAAAAGCGTTAGAATAGGTAGGTTTCCTATAAATAACACTTTTATATCTACTGTTAACCTTATCGTTAATCAATAATATATCCAAATAGTTTATTGAGCTCTCACCTAAAGCATACATGAACTCCAAAAAAGTTGTAGTTTGGGAAATACTATTGATAAAGGAAGGTATAAGATCTTTGTCTCCTTTCCATATGCAAAACATGTCATCCTGGTACCTAGTGTACCAGGTGACATTGTCCTTAAACAAAGTGTTAGTAAAAAGGTAGTTGTTCTCCCAGTGCGCCATCACTGCATTCGCAAAACTACCGCCACAAGGTGAACCCATAGCGACACCAGTCTTTTGCAAACAGAATTGCCCTTCAAAAACCATAAAGTTGTTTGTTAAAACCAACTCCAAAAGTGCTTCAATTAAATAAATGGTGTTATCATTTACCTTCTTAAAATGTAGGAAATCCCTTATCCATTCTAGCCCAGTTTCTTGGGGAATAACTGTATACAGATCTTTAATATCGATAGTGAGAAAAGAAACATCTTGTTTATATTCTAAATCATTAATATTTTTTAAAAAGCCCCATGAATCTTTACAGATTTGAGGCTCGCTCTCTACGAGTGGTTTTAGAACGCTATCAATATATTTAGCGCAACCATAAGTAATGGACCCCCGGCCGTCAACAATAGGCCTAAAGGGGGGGTTATTAATGGCCTTATGTATCTTAGGGCTGCCAGAAAGGGCTGGTGTTATGGGTGCTATCATAGTTAGGTACTGGTGAAGGTCCATATCTATAAATCCTTCCAAAAACAGGTCACCTAAAATGGACCTGATCTATTTATATGCTAAATTAATTTCATTTAATGTAACTTGGGTGTAGACCATTGTGTTGAGATGTTTGAACATGCTTTGAACATATGTGCAATGGTCCATAAATACTAATCCCCCACCTTTGTCAGGCTTCATAACCCTTATATTACAACTCTTTAACAAATTTAGAAAATCATGTTCAAAAGGGCTGATGTTGTTACTAAAATTAGTGTTTTGCCAAGTTCTCTTATTATTATTAATTGATTAATTGGTTTAGGTGTTTGCTATAAATATGTTGATTCAACAATGCTTCTGCTTTTATCTGAAGAAGATGAGGCAAGGTCCTTGTATTAAACATTTTTAGTTTATTCTCATTGTGTTCCTTTTGTCTTTCGAGTTGTTTTGTGGTCTATTAGTTTTGTTTTAAGTGAATTCGATCGAGAGTCAGGATAACGCTATTGGGAATCTCACTGCCCTTGTTCAAGTTCTTTTAGGTGGGTAGAGGCTTTAACTCAAAAAGTTGAAGCTTCTGGCCTCAACAGGATACATCATCTTAATAGTCCAGCCAGCGGACCTGTGGATATTAATAGCAGCAGTACTAATAACATTTTACCTGGGGAAGGTGCCAACACTATATCCGAGGAAGGTGCCAGCATTAATTCTAGTCAAGTTACATCCAGAGTTTACCTAGCATGGCATCTTTTCTTACTAAAAGACTTTTGGAATAACGAATGACTTATCTAATAACATTAATGAACCTAACTATGATAGCACCCATAACACCAGCCCTTTTTGGCAGCCCTAAGATACATAAGGCCATTAATAAATATATTGATAGAAAACCACTTTCGAAGAGCAAGCCTCAAATCTGTAAAAATTCATGGGGCTTTTTAAAAAATATTAATGATTTAGAATATAAACAAGATGTTTCTTTTCTCACTATCGATATTAAAGATCTGTATACAGTTATTCCCCAAGAAACTGGGCTAGAATGGATAAGGGATTTCCTACATTTTAAGAAGGTAAATGATAACACCATTTATTTAATTGAAACACTTTTGGAGTTGGTTTTAACAAACAACTTTATGGTTTTTGAAGGGCAATTCTATTTGCAAAAGACTGGTGTCACTATGGGTTCACCTTGTGGCGGTAGTTTTGTGAATGCAGTGATGTTTACTAACACTTTGTTTACAATGTCACCTTTGCATATGGAAAGGAGACAAAGATCTTATACCTTCCTTTATCAAGAGCTCAATAAACTATTTGGATATATTATTGATTAACGATAAGGTTAACAGTAGATATAAAAGTGTTATTTATTTTTCTAGCAACCATCCATTTTATCAATGGTTAGGGCTGCTAGAATGATTTCTGATAATCTTGATTTCGAGGCTGAATGTGAACAGCTTCAAAATATGTTTCTTAATAGAGGATATCCTGGGCATATGGTTATTAACATCAAGAAGGAAGTTGTTTTCAAAAGAAGTGTGGGTCACTTTAAACCATTACTAATTGGAAGAGGTCTGACTTCTTCGGTCAGTTTAAGAAGTCAAGATTGTTTACCCAATGATGGATTGTCACAAAGAAATGATGTCTCGAAAATATATCAAACTAGTTTTTTATCCACTTTCTCTCTAGACTCTTGTTTAACTAGAGATATTTTTAATAAAAATTGGGACATTATTAATAGTGACGAAACTTTGTCCAAGTCTTTGGGTACAAAACCTAAAATCTCTTATAGAAGCGGTATTAATCTTAAGGCCATCTTAGAGAAACAGAGTACACCACACCTGAACAGACCTAAAGGTATGTTCAAGTGTGATGTAAACACATTTTGGCCAGTAACCAACTGTGTATCAAAGATAGAATATATAAAATTAACTTTCGATATAATTGTGACACCAAAAGTGTAACATATGTGGCTTTATGCAACCAATGCAATTGTTATTACATTGGAAAAACTGAGAGGAAGTTTACATTGTTATGCTATTAATAAAAAGATACCAATAACTTATCAGGCCCATGATTGAGTACAATGCCACATTTGGTATGTACCTCACCCGGCACTTACAACAGCTGGAGAGACCCCAGAAGTACCTCACCAAGAAGATCAAGGGTCTCCAACATATGTCATATGCTACCAGGCTAAAGAAACTCCAGCTCTATTCAGTAGCATACCGCCTGCTCAGAGGTGATCTGTGCCGATAAGGCCATGTCCAACCATGAATTGATGGACAAGCTCCACCTCAAAAAATCCAAATCCATTAGAACCATGAGAGCCAAAGATTTAAACCTCAGTACAAATATGAATAGAACATGCTGGAGGGACAGATTCATAACTCAGAGGCTTCCCATACTCTGGAACAGAATCCCAGTTCATGTTAGGCAGAGCCCCTCACTGACTCTCTTCAAGAGAAATCTTGATGAGTGGATGGGAGATCGTCACTACTAGACAAAGGCACAGTATTCTAATTTATTCTGTACACCTTAGTACCACTACATGGGGTGGCGAAAGCCACGTCTCTAGGGCTAGGCTTACAAATGCCCCAGGGCAGATAGCCTAGTACTAAACTATGAAACTATAACGCATTGGCTAAACACTGCATAGAACATACTGGCCACAGTTTTAAATTTGCAATTCTACAACATAGGCCCAGCGACATTAGAGGTGGTCCCTGGCAAATTCAACTAGAAATCGACGAACTAATGTGGCAAATTAAAACAAGGGCTTACGTGTTTCCAGGGTTGAATGAAAATTTGTCTATAAAATGTTTTTTACAACTTTTAACACTTAAAAGATGATTTTTAATTATTATTTGCATCACATTTAAATTTATTTTTCTTATGTATAATTTATTATAACTAGATTTAATAATGTCATTTCTAGTTCTAGATATTTGTAATCACTTTTGAAATTGTAGTTAACTTTTACATACATTTAGGTTGAGTTTATTAAGTGTAGATATCCTTGATTTTAATAGGTCAACAGGCAGCATTACATTTAGCATGCTTTAATTTTAGAAAGGAAGCATTATGCTGTTCAAAGATTTTGAGATTTCCAATAGTTCCTTTACTATTTGTAAGATGTTGTATGAAGTTTTATTGTGGCTTTACAGAGCGTATTATTTTTATTGTTCGTTTACTATTCATATATGATACTTTCATTTTTGCAGGATAAATGTTTGTTCATTTTTGGCTCTCATGCATTTTGAACTTTACAAGCTTACAGGTTCATTTGTTTCAAGAAGCACTATTTTGTTACCTCGAGGAGTTAACAATTATCTAATCTAATTTGATTTTAATTGATTAATTGGTTTAGGTATTTGCTATAAATATGTTGATTTAACAATGCTTCTGCTTTTGTCTGAAGAAGGTGAGGCAAGGTCCTTTATTAAACATTTTTAGTTTATGTAGCCGGCTCTCATTGTGTTCCTTCACTTTTAACGAGTTTTTTGTCTTTCGAATTGGTTAATTTTAAATAGAGACCACTTGCACCTAAAGCAATAACTAGTGTGCTGTTATTGGAACAATTGCCATATTGGTATGGTTATTGCTTATTTACTGAATAATGCAATTAATTCATTGTTCATTATCTTGCTGAATGCCGAATTTATTTTACACGGGGAATATTTGTACTGTCAGATTTAAACTGATCTAATAAAAATAACAATACGTATAGGCTATTCTCTCTAATATGTCATATCTCCTTGGAAAACTCAGACAAAGATGTAAGGAAACAAACCAACATTTCTACCAGCTTATAGGTATAGGGAATGCTTTATAGATCTCACAGGAATTCTTTCACTGGGTAGCAAAGAGAACAGGAAAGAAAAGATCTATAAACGTGATCGTTTTAGATGCTAGGAAACATCTGGTGTGCTACACAATAGATTAGAAATACCTGTACTGAGTCACATGGTGAAAGTATATTGAAATAGAACGTGTATTAGTGACATTTATTGATTTCATTTATGTGTACTAAAAATGTCAAAACCTGTCGAAACTTCTTCGCCATACTGGTTTAAGACATCATGACAAGCCTCTGCTGTCCAGCTGAAGTCCTGTCATTGAAGCAGTGGCAGGACCTGGGTAGGAATCACCATTCCCTCCCCCTCTAGGATGAGTGCCCCTATCCTCCCTGACAACTCTATCAAGTGTTGAAGCTGCTTTTCAAATTGCTATGTGCCTTTGCACCATTTCTTTGTACCTATTAAGATGTCTTGTAGATTCACCATGACTATCCTGCTATACTCATTGGAAACTGCACAACTGATTTGTTACTGGACTCTGTACCATTTATTGGGATAGATATAACTGCTGTGCATGTCAGTGGTTGTGATTTATGTATTTATTTCATCTGTTAAGCAAGGAGGTGAACTGACTCTTGGACCATTTTCAGCCATGAGGCAGGTACAATGAACCTGTACATATTTCCATTGAACATTTCTACAAAGCATTTGCATTAGACATCTTTTTCATATTACAATTAATACCTATATAGGGAGACAGACAGATATGATGAATTAGAAAGCAACATTATATTACTAATGCAGCTCTGGAAGAGAAAGCATGTGGGACACTCTATGTCTGATACTACAGAACTGGAAAAGCATGCAGGTACACGCATGCAGTTACGGTATTTAGTAAGCGCTCATCGTAGTGCTATGCTTTTTAAATCAGTTAATATTTACCCTCTGCAAAAAAACTTTATTTATGTTACAACAAGCTTTGGCATTCTCTGCTTTGTAGAAATAATTGGATTTTATTGTTTTATGAATCAGGGCTTGTTCTTTTAGGTCTAAAACTTCCAGTTGGGAGTCAACGGTCTGTAGTCAGTAAACTGTTTACTGCCACTAATTCCAAGTCTGCAAATAGAAATTTCCTAGTAATTAGTGAGTCTATTTTCAGGCATATTGAGTCCATGTTTATGAGGCTGTAAAGGGTGGATACAGTTAATTGTTATTCCAGTGCTAGGATGTGTGATGTTTTGAGGACTGTACATCCTCTCACACCATACAGATATGATCAATGCCTGTGATAGCCCATGTAGGTATGAATGACTTGAGGTGCTCACACTTGAGGTACATAGTAAGACATGTTGGTTCTCACTTTGCAAATGTCACATACAGACATGAATCTCATCTTGATTGGAATCTGAACTTTATCCAGAATGATTTCAAAATACAAAGATAAAAATAACTGGCTTCACCAAATGGCAAAGTAGTTGGTGTCATTCTAACAGGGTTCAGTACGTGACAGCTTGGGATGAAGTGGTAGACAGTCTAACTTGCTTTGCAAATGATGGCCTGCACCTCTTGTTCCGTGGCTTCTGGCTACTGGTTAAAGTTTGTGAACTTTATAGAGTCTTTTTCATTCAGAATCCAGCTGCTGGACATCCCCACATAACAAAATAAAATACAAATTCAAACTCCAAATCAAAGTACATCAAGGTAGCTTTTCTAATGCCAGAAGACTTAATAACGCATTGCTGGAACTTGATGCTCTTCTATAACCTGAACACATCTGTAGCACTGTTGTTAATGAGGCTTGGTTTCACTGCAGTGGTAGTGCTCTCTCCATACCTGAGTTTTGTGTATGCTATCCATTCAGACCTGAGAGAAAGTTTGGTGGCATTACCATATTTATGAGAGACCACATTAACTCTATGCAGATTCCCAGAAACTTAGAAAGCAAGCGCACTAAATTCCAACTTAACCTAAACAAAATAAATGATCAGTTTATAGGCTGTTATAGGACATTTTCCTTATCCCCAGAAGATCATAAAAGATTCATAAATGTAGTCACTGAACTACTCATAATGAAAGATTTCTTTATGATGCATGATCTCAACTATCCTTTCATAAACTGGTGCACTGCGACTTCAAACGTTGGGACTGACCAGCTATTCCAAGACTTAAATGAAAATTTCCTAGAGCAGATAGTGAACCAGACAACTAGAAGGCAGAACACTGTAGAGCTCATTCTGACCAACATAGCTTACACACATAACACTCTTTTAGTATCTCCATCCCTGGGTAAATCTGACCACATACTTGTGACCTTTTTCTTTAAATACCCACACAATCAACACAACTAAATTAAAGGATTTATAATGTACAGACCTACTCAGTTTCTGCGATGAGCTCTCAAATTGTACGTGCAAAATCAGCAGCCCTGATATAGCTTCAGCTGCTTCTTCTACAGTGGGTTTCTCTTCCTAAATAAGTATTTAAATTTGGCCATTCCTACTTGCACAATTTATATAATGTAAAATTTAGGAACAAACTACCTTGGTAGTTTCAAACAATAAAGCAAAAGAACAGCCACCATGACAAATAAATATTTACTGAACATTAATTAAAAAAGTAAGTGCTTTCATGCCAGTTTACATACGTTTGTGCGAACGACATTCTGTCGGCTGCAATGTGCCGAACATCAGAATATCGAGCACACAAACATTTGTGAACCAGATAGTCGAGTACACTTATATGAATGCACTACTGCATTCGCATAAGTGTAAGTCGACTATCTGCACGGAGATCGTGGTACAGTGGGGAGTGGAAATTCATCCACATCCCCACTGTGTTGCAATTTCAGAGTTAGAATATATAAGTAGGAGGGTGTGGGAGGGCACACAAAAATGTGATTTGTCGTATAGGAGTCTGATTTACATCAGCTCCTATACGGCTATCCTGTGGTGGTTTCAACAACAATGTCGAGTCAAATGTGTCGAGCATTTGGTTCAACATTGTCACCGTTAGTTTTTTTCATTTCGGTATTACTATTTATTTTTCCGAATGGAAAATGTTTTTCCGTTCGAAAAAAGAATAGTAAACCTTTCTTGCCATAAGATGCTTCATCAGACCATGAAAACATTCACAGTGAACTAATTTTAAATACAAGAGCAATAAAGATTAATGAGGTAAAACTCGTGATTAAGTACTGGTTTTAAAGGACTAGTATCATTTAATCCTGAGCCTCCATCAGCTTGCAATTCTAATATCCACCTCAGTTCTACATATTCAGTTCTAGTGACATTATCACCCCCTGTCAAACCAAAATAATCAATTGTATGGCAAAGAACTTAAAAGAATGTTCTTTACCAAAAATCAACCCCATTAGATAAAATCATCTTCAATATCTATTCTTAAAGTAAGACACAAATAGAACTTGTTAGCCACACAAAACTACTAGGAGTCACCATATACAACCACCTAAACTTTGATATTCACATGCAACACAATATCCAAAAAATCCATCAGAAATTAGGAAACCTCCATAGGCGCAACCACTTCCTCATCCCCTCCACTAAACAAACCCTTGCCTCCACTTACCTACTCCCTTCTGTCATTTATAGTACCCCTCTACTTACCAACCTTCAGACTACACTAAAGGTCAGGCTTGAGATCTGTTATAATACAATTGCCAAATTTGCAAACAATTCCAAAAACTTCACCCACCACTGTACTACTCTACACTCCCTAAATGACTTGAACTACCAAACTACCTCACCTATCTGCAAATAACTACAGCACACAAACTGATCTTTAAACCTTCAGATTGTTCTGCCCTTAGCTCAATATTCACAAACTACCTCCAAAGAGGGCCCTCAGATCTGAGAATCAGCAGCTTCTGCAGGTTTACAAACCAAATCTTCCACCCGGCCAGCTTCTTTACTCCTACTCTCTTGTCAAAAATTGGAATGCCCTACCTATAACCAGGATATTATATTTAAAAAAAAAAGAAAGTCATCAACAGTCCCCAAAGCACATTTCCTCCCTAGCATCTGGTTAACTCTACCAGGAGAGTCATCAACAGTCCCCAAAGACAATGCCTCCCCAGTATATGGTTAACCCTGCCAGGATATTATATTAAAAAATAAAGTCATCAACAGCCCCCAAAACACACAGCCACTAGTATCTGGTTGACCCTGCCTGGAAAAAAATGCAGAAAGTATCTAGCTGACCCCGCCAGGAGAAAAATGCAGAAAGGATGTGGTTGGCCCTGACATAAAAAAAAATAAAAAATAAGAACTTAACTAATTAATTGAAAAATGAAAATAACAGAGCATACCAGCCAAGTTCCCAATAATAAAATGTGCAGAAAAGAAGGAACAATGCTGTATTGATGGAGATGTTTAATGGAACACAATAAAACATACAAATTAAACATGGTGAGCATATTTACAGAAACTGCTATTTCAGACCATAAAACAGCACAATGCAAACACATTAAATATATTCTTCTAACTAATAAAACTTCAATTAATTAATTAATTAATTAATTAATTAATTAATTAATAGCATTATTTAAAACACAAGCGTCTCCTCTGTTTCAAATTGGGTCTTAAAGAGACCTTACCATTCAAACCTTGGCACTTGTCTGCTTGTAAATTCAGTATCCAGTATAATTCCCTGTTCTCTGTAATATTCCTAACATCAACCAACCTCTCTCCAGTTTAATAATCTCAATCACCTTAAACTTAAAGCAATGGTCAACACCCTTATCCATGGTATGTTTGGCACAGGAATTCAAAGCATTCCCCTATCTAATATCTCGAACATGTTCCCTAATCCTATCCTTAAAACAATGATGCGTCTTCCCTACATAGAAGTGTACAAAGCTGAAACGGAGCCAAATAAACTAAGTGGCTCAGTAAGGCAGTCGGCTACTACCCTGAAAAAATATCTCTTATGGGTAGTAGGATGTATAAAACTACTGTCGCTATCAAAAACAAACAAAAATTACAATTGCCACATGGGAATGTGCCAAATTCCATACTGTGTGTTGGATTTCTTTTCTCATAGCAAAACATCTGTTTAAATGTCTTCTTATTTCTAAATCTAAAAGAAGGTTTAGAACCAATCACACCATGGATGAAATTATCTGAAGTAAGGATGTGACAGTTTTTCTCAATAATGCTACATATGGAACTAACATTACTAGAATATGTTATAGTAATAGGCACTCCTGTCATACTAAAACTAGGTAGAGTTCCAGCATGACCATTGCCTGCATCTGTCAATGCCTTCTCTGAAAAATAAGGTTTACCTCTCCCACTTCTGGCAACATTAATATCCAACAACTCTCTATTCAGTTCATGGGTGGAATATCTCCTGTTCTGCAATTCCTGTCACATGACATTAACTTCTACCTCAGACATCTCATCCCTATTATGTAACCTAGATAACCGTAATGCCTGACCATGTATGATGTTCCTATATATTCGGGGTGGATGCAGACTTTGACAATGTAATAAATGTAATTAACTAATTAATAATCTTTTTTTTGGGGGGTAATTTACAAATAGCCTACCTTGGCTTCTTTTACTTTAAAGTCTCTGATCCATGATTAAACAATTTTCACGTTTTTTTTTAAATTTTTTTTATGAGTCCTTCATCTCTCGCTCTCTCCCTTGCAACTTAACTATATCTAGTTGAAGCACGGGAAAAAATGCAAGAGTAAAAGGACTAATCAGTAGCGATGTCACATATTCATATTACATGACAGGCTGCTGACTTAACAGTTCAAAGGGCTTCCTATTTCCTGCAGTTAAAACCACAATGAATTCTGGGCATCTTCATTGATGCCTGCAGTCTTCTCAGTCTGGACTGTTTTAAAAATGGTCCTGTGACAAAAATGTATATATATTTTTAATCAGAACTTGAACATACATGCAAGCTGTTCCAAGTTCTGGGTCGCTTCTCATCATTGGCTTTACACACTAGTTTGCAGTTCAAATTGCTACTAGTGTGCAAAAAATAGTAATTAAGCTATTTTTTTAATACTGCGAGTGTTGGAGTGGGCTGAAGCCCAGCAGTCTGGTACCACAAGCCACCCCTGGTAGATCAGTACATGTAATCAATTTTAAAAAAGCTCATACCCCCTTCAGAATGAGGAATATATAATCTTCATATACACTGATTTTTGTAAATCATTTTATAAGTTTGAAGCATTTTTCTTCTTTTCCTGTCCAACTGGTCCAATACCTTTTTGGGCCAGTCAATCACACAAAAGCTGTAAATTAGAACAGGTAGAGCAAATTGGTTTATAGCTTGGATTTTGCTCCTAGATGTCAGGGCTGTTTTTAGTATTAATTTTAGTCTTCTAAAATATTCTTTACTGAGTTTTGTTTGTATTTGTTCATATTTTATTGTTGATCCTTCACCAGTTCTCACATGCACAATTCCCTCCTGCTCAAGTTGCTGTATATCACTTTCCTGTCCCAGGCTATTTTCTCGGTGCTGCAGTTTTCCTGCTTTATATGTTGCTTTTGCACATTTATCAAGACCAAAAGACTTTCTTTTGTCATCTGAGAAAGTTTTGACCAGCTCCAGTTTTGATTCCTCATCTGATAACTATACAGTCTGTTCTAATACTGCACATTGCTGTTATCATGTCTTATCTTTTTAAGTATTTTTATTGAACTCTTCAGGCATCTATACTATTCTAACAGTGACACTTCTTGTCTTAATTGCTTTATAGTTTTCTCTATTCGATACTTCCACGATGGTATTTGATTTATTCCCTTCCTTTCCCTTCCCTTATTGCCCTGTATTTTTGTGGTAAAACTTGATCTATTATTAAATTAGCTGCACAGTAATATATCCTATTTACTTTTGTTATATCACATAAAGTTCTGCTAAAAGTCACGATTACTGTGTTCAGTTGATTTATAATACTTCAAACATTTTGGTTCATACTGACTTGCTGTAATCTATTTCTTTCATTGATCTTAATATGGCTATCCATATCTATTAAATCAAGCAACTCTTTCTTAAACCTTCTTCTAAACTGAGGTCACATTCTTTATTCTCCATTTCCTGTAGGCACTCTACAGAAAGTTCCAGAACATCTTCCTGTCACATATTCTCTTCAGCTGCACTCTGCATCATCTGTTGCTCTTTCATATGGGGACTTACTGGCCTATCTCTCCACAACATTGACTGTGTCAGATTTGCCACTGTTTCCTACTCCTTTACTTGCTCTGCAACTGAACTTTTGTACTGGTTTCCAGTTGAAGGTTTCAGAGTGTCTTCATATGGCAAATGATCAGATGCTTCCCATTCTAACAATTTCTCTTTAATTTGGAGACTCATTGTTCTATCATGCTGTGAGGTTGCCAGAGCTGCATTTTCTATACTAAATCCTTCACTTTGCAGGTGATCCATAACTCCAGTTTCTATTTCCTTAACTTCTCCATTGCTAATCCTCTTTTCTACTTCCTCCTTATTTTTATTATTTTGTATCATAAAATATTCCATATCTTGATGCCTTTGCCTGTATTTCAAATGTCTTTGGTGCTGCTTTTTTGTATTGATTAGTTTTGTTTTCTCTTTTGCATAAATACTGCACCATATTAAATGTCTATATTTCCCATGTCTATATTTCTTCTTCAGATGTCTCCTGCTCCTCCTCTTTCTCCTTACTTTGGGCACTTATTGTTCCATCATGCTGTGACATAACCTGTGTTAGACTTTCTACACTAAATCTTTCATTTTGCAGGTAATCCATAACTTCATCTTCATTGTTTAACTTCTGTTTTATCTTCTGTTCTATGTTCCCCCTTTTTGATGTTATTTTTTCTCTTGTCAAAAATGTATTCAGAAACAATTGCCAGACTATCTCCTGCAGGAAGAACTCCTATCCCTTACACAATATGGCTTCTATCCTTCCCATAGTACTAACACTGCACTTCTAACCTATATAGATACTGTCAATAAAGCTAGAGATAATGGCAAACTAGTTTCTTCCTTATTTCTAGACTTGTTTAAAGCCTTCAAAACAGTTTGTCACAGCAAATGTCTACTTCAAATGTCCATACTAGGTCTCTCTCAGCCCACCCTTCTGTGAATTAAAAGCTACCTGTCCAATAGGTATCAGTCAGTAAAATGGCACTCCATGTTATCTCCTTACCTCCCAGTCACAACCGGTGTACCACAAGGCTCTATCCTTGGTCCCCTCCTCTTTAACATTTTCAAAACACCCTCTATACAGCCACACAACAGGCACCCTAAATATGGTACATGGATGATTTAATTCTCGTTTGCACATCTGACAACATGGTTCACCTCAGGAAGCTTTAACAGCCACTGTAACATGGCTTTGCTCAACCCAAAAAAGACTCCTACTTTTTTTCAACAAATCCCTCTCTCATGAAAAAAACAAAAATTAAAGTCCTCTCTCCTGATAATACAACCATTGAAGTAATTTCTCATAGCAAACTGTTAGGGATGATAGTGGGTGATACAATCAACCTGCCTATACAAAATTGTATAAGAAAAACTCATCAAAAACTAGGGATACTTTACAGAGCCAAAAACTTTCTTACCGACTTAACTAAAACTACACTTGCCACTATTTATCTCCTCCCCACCTTTCTTTATGGCACTCCTCCCTTACTAACTTCCAGGCTTCACAAAAATTAAAACTTGAACAATGCTATAACAAAGTTGCTAAATTTGCAACACATACTCCTTTCAGAACTCACCACTGTATAACACTGAAAAGCCTAAATTGGTTAGAACTGCCACATCCCATGACTGGGAGGTAAGGGTGGGAGGTTGGCATAATGGTTAAGGTGTTTACCTTACAGACACAAGGTGCAGGGTTTGATTCTCACATTGGGTAATTGGCTAGGCTTACAATGGCTCACAAGGGCACTTAGCCTAGTACTAATCTATGAATCTATGAAGCGATATACACAGCTTCTTACCACCTATATAATTATCCTGGATCAGTCTGCCTGTCCTGCACTAAAAAACATCTTACACAACTATGTTCCCAGTTGGTCATTACAATCCAGGTACCAAAATCTCCTGTCTGTCTACAAACCTAGTAAATCTGCTGGGTATTGTCTGTACTCGTACAAGGTTGCTAAGGGCTGGAACTCCTTACCTGTACCCATCAGGTATATACCATCCCTCCCATCTTTCAAAACTGCTCCGAAAGACTTCCTAGCTAAAATCTGGTTCTATTCTTGCTCAAAATCAGGATAAACTATATCCCTAAATGTGAACAAGTACCTTTTTATTCCTTATACTTTCTTACTGTCCCTTCTTCACTTACTTCCTTACTTCTATCAAATTCTCTTCACTGACTTTCTCTGTAAATATACCATAAGCCTGTTTTTCCAGAATTTCAGATTGCAATTCCTATTTCTTTTAGAAAAACTTACCTTTAATTTCACTACAAACTGTCTAAAATTTCTCTAAATATTAAATGATTTCATATACCTTGTATAGATTCTTAACCAAAGTTTTTATATTGTGTCTAATTTGTTATAATTATTTAAACTGCAAATGTTTTGTTTTATTTTTAAAGACTGTAAAATTATTCCTATTAAATAAAATGTTTTGTAATAATCTGGAGTTTTTCTCCCCAGGCCTCTGCTGAAAATGGGCTTCTACCCAGTTGGACTTTCCTAGTAATCAAATGTTGATAAATAAATATATAAATATTGTGAAATGTTCCATATCTGAGTGCCTATCTCTTCAATTATCTTTGGAGGTGTTTTTTTTTTTTCGTTATTGATTAGTTTTGCTTTCTCCTTTGCATAAATATTGCAGCATATCAGATCTCTTTCTCTTTCCCATGTACATTTATTTTTTATTCCTTTCAAAAATCTCTAAATTTTGTTCTTTATATTTTTGCATTTCCTCAGTTAATGCTTTTTCCAAACAGTCCAAGGTTGTATGGTCTATGTAATGTTGTCATGAATCTGTTGTATTAGGAACACAAATTTGCATTTGAAATTTTTGACCATTTTTCTGTGTAAATATTTTTCTTTCATCTAATTTCTCTCTTAAGCTTTTTGAATACCTTCTGTCCAGAAATTCTGGGCTTCTTGCATAATAATAGCAGCACATAATTTCTTTCTTATCCTCAATAGTTCACTCTATCATCTTTATGGCTCTTTTTTTGGGCTGCCAGTTTTTTGTTTTTTGTGGACTACTACTTCCTTCTACAAGGTGGTGGTGTGGGGGTGGGGGCAACCTCCCTCAGAGCTTTTACCTAACCACTCTGTAGGAATGTTTCTATGTATTGAGGATTCTACATTATCATTTTTTTCCATTCCTGGCATCAGTGCACCTACTAGGATTGGGTACTTTTTTAACCTGGGACCTGTACACCCAGCTGTCTTTTAAATGTTTTAACCTACTTCTGTCCATGATATATGCTAGATAAAATGCAATCTATATATCAGTGTCGTCTTGGTGAAATTTTGTAAAAACAGGGTCCACCTCATGAAGGTACTCACCAAGACTTGAGGATGAATTAAATTCCAGCAATACTACTTTCCTTTGCTTGCTGATTTTATCATCTCTCCATTGGGACCCCATTTACCGAACTAATCCAAAATGGCACTAGACATTCTGACCTGTAAAACATAGCTAATATACTAACAGACAAATTTATTGCCAACCTTACTATAGAAACAGTCAACAAAACTCTGCAAATCCCTGAATATATTGCATCCTCTAAGATAATAAAGGAATGCATCCTAACTGTGCTCTGAAACCAAAATTACTACTTCCCATTGGTCTAGATGATTTAGAAGGATGCCAAATAAATAGTAGCAAACATGCCCAGATAGAACCCCCACTGAACATATGTAGCCTTAACCACAGGCGATGTCCCTGAAACTGGGAGATATGCTGTTGTGGTGCCACTTCACAAGAGTAGCTGTACTACAGACTCCAGCAACTAGAAACCCATCAGCCTGACTAGTCTAAATTGCAGTGCCATGGAACATACAGCTGACATCATAAACTACTGAAAAATCGTATTAAGCTTAATTGCAAGCAGTTTAGTTTTGTCAAAGGGAGATCGTGACTAATCAGTTTAATAAACATGTTTAAGAAGGTCACTCAGACAGTAGTTAGAAGTCAGTCTGTCTGGATCTGGCCAAGTCATTCAGCACCATACCTCTTGCTGGTATTTCAAATAAATTAAGAGCCATACCTATTGACCCTTACATGGTAAGGTGGATAACAAACTGGCTGAAAGATAAAAAAACTGAGTTGTCAAGGTGGCAAGCACCTCTTCAGAGAGTTAAAGGGTAGCTACCAGCATACCACATGGCTCAGTGATGGGACACCCCATTTCTAGAATATACTTCTCTGACCTCCAAATTCTAGACACAGACCTATAGCTAACTAATTTTGCCAGTGACTGCAAGCTGGGTATTGTTATCAAGCAATCCTATTCAAATCCTTACAGAGTGAGCTACACCTCTACAACCAAAGTTGTATAGAAAAAGGGGTTAAAATAAAAATGAAAAAAGTATGTTAACATTTGGGCAGTAATACCCCACTCCAAACTAACAAGACACTCACAAATTTTGTTTTGTGGTTCAAGAATGCCTTCTTCTTTGACTACCGCATAGCATCAGCACTCAGAAAATCATTCTGTCTTGCACAACTAATATCATCCAAATTAAATATCATGCCTCTGTATGTATCTCTAATTGGGCCAATAATGGATTATGATGCTTCTCTGCCATGTATCTATCCAGACACATCAAACATCCAGAAAGTTACCAGAGGTTCCTAACAAAAAATATTACTGGCCTAATGTCCTTGGACTACCAGGAGAAGTTTTAAAGCCCTATCCCTGTACTCTGTCTCTTGCACACCCTTATGTGGAGATCTATATCTACCTTTCCATGCCATTAGGAACACATCTTTCCTTGATCTCTTGCATGTCCACAATACCAACATTATTACATATTCTAGAACTAATACCTTAGATCGGCAGCAAGACATAAATAAAACAACCTCAAAGGACAGATTGATTATTCATTATTTACCCTAGTTCTGGAATCAATTTTGTCACATGTTAAGCAAAATCACAGCCTTGCATCTTTTAAATCAAACCTTGATGATTGAATGGATACGCATAAATTCATCCATGGACAAACCTACTTTGTCCTTCGAGGTGTGTGTGTGTGTGTGTGTGTGTGTGTGTGTGTGTGTGTGTGTGTGTGTGTGTGTGTGTGTGTGTGTGTGTGTGTGTGTGTCTAGGGGGTGGGAGTACAACATGACGTTTGGTATTAGCAAGGTACAGATTATCTCTGGGCTCATTTGATTTGCAATACCTACAATTCTATGATCAAAGGTGATGAAGTTTTCAATCAACCACTTGATAAATTATTTTTGGAGGCTTCTAACCAGTCAGAAATGGGCTATGTAATAGCAAAGGGTGAGAACATTATTAATTAATATAAGACCTAATTTAATGAAGTCATTTTTGGTATAACTATAATGAGAAATCCTTCTCTGTATTTGTCAAATTGCTATCTTTATAGGAATTTTTACCTACTCAGCCAGCCATTTTGTTAGAGTTTAGACAATAAAACAGCCTGCTCAACAAATAATCAAACTGCATTAACCCAGTCAGGATATGCTGTGTAACAAAACTACTGCTCCATTAGTCAAGATAGCTACAGTACTAGAGCCATACAGAATATTAACTATATACATAGATGGAATGCTAGGATTTTGTCTTACAAGCAAATGGCAGGCACTATATTTAATACATTTAATTATCTTTGTAATCTGTAGGGTTATCGAATTCTTCAGGAGTAGTGCCATTGCCATTTTATGTTCTAAGCCAGGACTGTAATTACTTTTTTCATCACTGAATCTCAAGACATCGACAGTATTTACAAAGAATGTTTAATTAACAGGCAGCCTACAACAGTAACATCATTTTATCTGGATATGGCACCTCTTGATATGAATAATTGCTATGGTGAAGCCTTCCCTTATTTCTGTACCACAAAGCAAACCACTGCAGCAATGCATTTTGTCCTATCTTTATTCTTTTTATTGATAATATCTTTAAATGCCATAAACATTCATTTCTATCAGACACAATTATTATGTAAAGCTTCAATGTACTCCCAGTTTTTAATTTTCTCACATCCCTTAAAGAATTTCTTCTTCGAAGAGCTTTGCTGCACTCTGAAATGAATGAGTGCAGATAAGGACAAAGTCTTGTAAGTCTGAACAGCAGTAATGCCAAATCATATTTTTTTCTGTGGTTTTCTTCTTTGCTGAGTTTATAATTATGTGGTGGTCATGGGTGGGTTTTGTTTGCTTTTTTTATATGGACTATGAGCTTTTGTGTTGGGTTATCCTTGCTGGTGTAGGTTTTACTGTACAGTGACAGTGATTACCATTTATAGGAATATTTCTCTCTTCTCTGAGGTGGTACAATAACAGAGTTTGTATATTTAAGTATGGGGGTGTAGGAGGGGTGTAGAGCTGCTTACCTCTCCAACAAAAACAGTTGCCTTCATGAGTTTTGCTGTGTAATTTTTTTTGCAATATTTTATATTTTGTTCTAGTAACCATTCAGGATTGTGTGTTTTCAGGCTTTTTTTTTGTTCAGCCTTGTTAGGTTCATTCATTTATATTTTGTTGCTTAGTGATGCAATCATATATATGTATACATAGAGAGACCCTTCTTCCCCATCTCCACCTCCCCTCAAATCACAATTATTTGTACTGCAATTCAATCAGCCTTTCTAGAAAATACAGCCCTCTCTGCCTTCCATCTTATCTCATTACCACTGCCTACTCCCCACTTCCTATTCCTGGTTTTCTTTCCTCTGATCCTTTATTTCACCTACCTCTTCCTTTTAATTCTCTTAGTTTTTTTCTCCACCTCCTTTGTATTACTGCAGCTAAGTGTTGTTAGCCAATCTGTCTCACAAGCATGCATTATTCCAGTCTGTCAGATACCTCTCTTTTGTTGTAAACTACAGGTTGCAAAGTGTCTTCACCTGCAGTTTAATAATAGCTATAATAAAATAAAATATTTGTAGGAAGAACTATACCTATATTCATCATTGCAGTATATGATCTTACCAGAATAATACAGATTTAAAAAATAAGGAACTTAAACTGAATGATTAACAACAGCTGACAGAAAATATGTCATATTAATTATCTTTACTGACAAATGAGGTAAGAGAAACAATGAATTACTGAGTATGAGGCTGAAAGTATTTTAAACTAACTCTGCTTTGTATATTAAGGTTGATACTGATGTCTTTGCAGCCAGCCAGTCTTCCTTTGAAAGCATAGCCATCACAAGAGAATAAAAGAAAGCCCACAGCACACGTTACATATTATAAATCATTTTGTGACTGATAACTTTTTTGTTTAACAGATTACAGCCTCCCTCACATACTATATGTAACAGTGACCTCATTAGACTATGCTCATTGTATACTTCAAGCATTTATATTACAGTACAACCTATTGAAACTTCGCTGTCTACTAATTGTTAGCCATTTGTTTATTCTAACACTTGTTTATATTTAAATTGGTTGGTTGTGTATGAAAGGGGTGCCCTGGACCACCCCATTTACTCTGTGAACGTATGTAAAATAAATATCATGAAGTATTGTCTAAATGTCAGTCTACAACACTATATAACAAAGCAATGATAACAACAATAACAGCAACAAAAATTGCATCAAGTGATTTGTGGCAATGTAATCTACAGACAGGAAAGTGAGTGAAGATTAATAAGCGTACAGTAATATATCACATAATTACAGCCTTAAATACTAATGTTCTGCACAATCTGTTACAGTAGTTTCATCCAGCATTCTTTGCTGCTTTGATCCCAGAAACTTAATAGGGGACCCCAACATCACCTGATATCTCCAGACCATTGCGTATCTGTAAACTGGACTTACAACTGTATTTTTGTAGATAATTCACCTTCAATAGGGGAGATGGTCTCTGCTGAAGGAGTTTTACTTTGTGCTCCTTTTCTTTGATTCTGCCCTCATATACAGCATTTTCCTCTTGAAGGGCTTTGATATTTACTTTAGCCTTACACCAAAAGCATGTGTTTTACTTCATTCTGCTTACTGACATACTAAGACATTTAAACCCACACCACTGGCACCGATTTAATATGTGACAGAGAGGGGCTATTGTCTCACAATATGATTAACTAATGCCAATGAATATGCGAGGAGTGGTTGGCTTGAAGAGGATATGTTAAATGTCCTCTACCGTCTCTAGTTATAGCCAGCACTGACCACAACCAAATAAGCTTTGAGATGCTCAGCAGATGAGCAGACTTAAAATCACTACACACACACACACACACACACACACACACACACACACACACACACACACACACACACACACACACACACACACACACACACACACACACACACACACACACACACACACACACACACACACACACACACACACACACACACACACACACACACACACACACACACACACACACACAGGGTTTTCTCATTTTGGTACTGTTACAACTAGTTGCTTTACTACAGCACACCAAGAACACAGTTACTGTTCACCCATAAAATAATGTAACGGTTAAAACTGGTAGCACATGCATGAGCAAAAAATCTTCAAAAGGTGGAACACAACAGCTGAGTTTACACTATGTCAATATGCTTGCCCTTAAGCATTTAAATTGAATAGTACTACTCTAAATTGAAATAAATACAATTAAGCAAATATATTTTGTAAAATCAAATGCACAAATACCTACAAATCTGCACAAAGAAATTAAAAATAAATATACTCATATATTCATAGGTGTATACTAGGCAAACAACCACTGGGGCCTTTTTAAGCCTATCCATACAGTCCAAATGCATCTCATGAGTCATTGTGCCTTAGAGGTTATTTTAAGGGGTGTATGTTTGTTAGGGTATGATTTAACATCTCTCTCTGTCCATCAGAGACATGGGTGTCAGACCAGGGATGGCTTTCTAATTTCCCATCCATTGATCCATGTTATGCTTAGGGAAGGGTTCTGCTTCTCATAAATGGGAAGCCTATTCCATAGAATGGGTATTGTCTAACATGGGTACCTGTCCCTCCTACATGTCTTATTTAACTCACAGGCAAAGTTCAAATCCTTAGTTCTAGTAGTTCTTGTTCTGTATAAGGAGATAGATGGTATACAGAAGAATTCTATGTAGCAGCTTATCGGAACATATCATCAGTAGCAAATCATGTACTTGATTTTCTATCTACCACTACCTTTTAAGTTAAAACTGTTGTACAATTTAGGCAATGGAACTCCCAGCATAAGCTATGTCCAGGAATGGATTCCACTAATGCACTCTTCAAAAGTAAAGCAGAACTAACTCTTAGCAGTTTCAATTTCTACTTAGGACTCCCAGGTTGTATGTTGACTTTGGTTTAAATTTGGATCATTTTGGTCTATTTCCATAGTCTGCAACTCTGGGTAGGGTACAGTACAATAAGTTAATTTAAGGTAATGCATTCCCTGACCTGAAAGCACTACAAATATATACACATTTAATAAGCCAGATTAAGTTTCAGTTTCTAACATTTCTGCTGCATTTCCACTGAAAGCACTCATTATATTTTACATTGTGTATGATACATATTTTATAAGCTACAATTTTATAGCATTTCATGAAAAAAATAGAACTGCATTTAACTCAGTTTGTCTCATTTTGTAACACCTTTATTAAAGTATCACTTAAAACATAGGAAACATACATTTCTATAAAAGGAAACAAAACATATTAACCTGTTTCCATTTACATGCATTATACATCAGTTCTGTTTTATAACCATTATTAGTCCAACATCACTTAAATTGTTCACTTCCTGCATTCCCTTAACTTCTCCCACATCCTCCAGAACATTATTCTGCATGTATTGCTCCCACAATTTCTATTTATTGCTACATATTAGCCCCTTCTCATCTTTAAAGATCTCTCTTCCAGTTCTTTTATCTCTTTTACAACATTTAGTACTTCAAATACATTTGGTTTAGACTTTGATTTCCATTTTAGAATAATTATTTTTTTGGCACCCACCAGAACTGAAATTAACAAGGTCTAACATTGCCTAGGCAATTCAGACTTTGTTGCATGCTTGGGAGCCATACAGATATCCTCAGATTGTTCCCATGTAAATTGCTTGTCCCGTCTCTCTTCCCAATCTTTTCTAACCTCCTCTCATTGGTTCTCATAGTTATCATGGAATATTTTATATGCAGTACTAATTATTCCTTTTTTATCAGCAGCTTCTGATCTAAATTTAACTAAAAACTCTACCAGAGCTTTCACTTAGGATGCTATTATTGCTTTCTCTTTACCTGTGCTTTGATATCGTAGGGACAGCAGTCTATAGTCTGTTTTAGAGTTTACCTGACATTTATCCTCCTGCCTCCAGGAAATCTAACAGGTTATATTGGGTATCATAGACTCATAAGTATCTTTTTCAAACCCTAAAGCACATCTGGCAGCGAATTCCCTATCCAAAACATCTGCTAAATAGATTGCTTTTGACATGTTGAGAAAGAAAGTGCATTCTTCTGCTACTTTAACTTTTAAGAATTTTAAATTCCAAGCTTGTATGTTAAAGTTTTTGTTTTTATATTTTAGCAACAAGGAAAAGTAAAACAAAAAACTTTCAATGCCTCTTTAATTTCTGCTTCTTGTATTACCAAGTGTGTTTAAACTGTGCTTATGATACTGCTAATACAACTTCCAGAGCTACTGCTTCTGAATCGGTATGAGACAACTGTCTTGGTTTCAGTCTCAAAATCTTCCTGAAGATGTAAAGCTAAAATGTTAAATTCTCACTCAGACAAGAAACTTCTGTTTGGCCCTTCTACAGCTGAGGTGCTTAAAAAGTGTGATGAAAGAGGAAAACTGATTCAAGGAGTTACTCAAATTTTCAGCCTTCCTTTCTCAAGGCAAATACAAATTTCCTTTCTTCCTCGCTCCCTTTTTCAGTAAGACATTTATGCAGCAAGGCACCATCAGACATGATTTTAAAAAACAATGGCAAGGGATGCTCTGAAAAGAAAGGGAAAGCCTCAAAGAATCAAGGGCAGTAAATGGGTTCTAACGGTAATTCATGAGGGGTACACTTGGCAGTGGGAATCCCTCCCTCCTTTTCAGGGGATTTCTCCTTGTCCAGTAAACCAAGTCTCTGTGTTCTATCTAATTCTCAGTCCAATGCTGTTTCAGGCAGTAATAGAACCAGTGCCTCCCTGACAGATGGCCAAAAGCTTTAATTGAAGGATTTTTTTGTACTACAGAAGGAAGGAAATCAGAGGCTTATGCTAGACCATTCCTTTCTAAAACTTTTTGTCAAAATTCGAAAGTTCAGAATGTTATCCCTTCAGTCCCTCTAGCCTCTGCTTCATTTCCTAGCTGCCATGGAAAAACTGGACCTAAAGGATGGCTACCATCACATTCGCATTGGCTAGCAGTTCAGATGTTTCTTAAGATTTTCTGTATCTGGATTACATTATCAGTTTTCTGTCTTACCCATTGGACGTTCCACTGCATCAAGGCTGTTTATAAGATCTCTGGTTCCAGTAACTGCTTATTGCAGACTTCAACATAGTCATATCTTTCCATATATGGATGATTGTATTATCTTTGGAAACTTTTTTTCCAGTTGTAAAGAGTCTTCAGCAGCTGTTTAGATTCTTCTACTCAGGGTTTACAAATTAACTTACAGAAATCCTCTCTCATCCCATCTCAGAGAATTGTTTTCCTGGGGTGCCAGTTAGAATCTCCCATGGGAAGAACTTTCCTTCCACTACACAAAATAGAAATATTGCAAAGGTTCTTTCTGAGTTTTTCTATCAAAGCCAGATATCTGCAAGGGAATTTGTCAAGATTTTGGTGATGGTGGCATCTATGATTACCATGCTTCCCCCTGGCCAGACTTCACATGAGAAAAATCTAGTTGTACCTCATGTCACTCGGAACATTCTGTCTTCACCCTTTATCTTTTCAGATTCCTTTTCTGGAGATTGTAAGGAGGGAGGTTCTCTGGTGGGTAGACCAAATCTATTGCAATTTGGATTTTCCATTCTCCCTTCTGACTCATCTCCAAGCTGTCATTACAGATGCATGCATGTTTCCAAAGCAGTGAAAGTACAAGGTCTGTGAAGCCCCCCACAACAGACTGAATCAAATAAATGATAGAGAGATGATGGCAGTGACCAGTGCTTTGAAAGCGTTTATCATCTCTGTTCGCCTGGACCTGTGTAAGTTTACATAGACAACACTATAGCAATGTGGTACATAAACAAATGGGATTATCAGATCTTACCCTCTTTGTAGACTTACTGTGATAGCCTGTGAGACAGTAACTCATATCAGTTTGACTCTTCAGGCTTCATACATTCTGTAAGAACAAAACTTGATTGCAGACAAGTTAGGCAGATCCAGGACAGACTATCATGACTGGAAATGTCATGCTCGGGTCTTCCCAGAATTGTTTCAACTACAAGAAGCATTTTAGGTTGATCTGTTTGCCTACTCTCATAACAGACAACTAAAGAGATTCTTTTCCAGGATTCATTGCATACAGGCCTGGAAGATAGATCCTGCTCATTTCCATGAATATGAAGGTTACTGTATGATTTTCCCACATTTCCAGTGATATCCAGGGTTCTTTGGAAGACCTAAAAGGACTTTTTAAAAATAGTGGTGGTGACTGTCTTTTGGTTCATGCAACACTGGTTTTCTGTTTGGTTCAAACTGGCCAAGGGCAATTACCATGGGTTCCCCACAGAGTGGATTTGCTCACACAAGACACAACATGATTGATATATTCAACCTGAAAATTCTTCAATCAACTGTCTGGTGATGGAATTTTAATTTCCTTTAGGTACCTTTTTTCCTTGAGAACTTGCAGAAGGAAGTGAAGGAGGTCAAAAAAGCTACGAAGGCAAGAGGAAAGGATGACCAATGTCAAAGCAGACTATTTCCAGATGGCTGTCCTACGCTATTGTTTTTTTGTTATACTCACTTTAATAAGCCACTCCCAGGAGGGATTAGATCCCATTCCACTAGAGCTTTGGTTTCTTTAGTTGCTTTTTGGAAAGGGGTGGACTCTAGAAATATTTGACAGAAACCAACTGGGTCCGCAGTACATACTTTTACAAAGCACTACAAACAGGATTCCTTCTCCAGGTCCAGAACAAGCTTTTCTGTGGTCATTCTCTAGGGATTCCTGGATTCTTAATTTTCTTTTTCTCCTCCCTTCTTACTTTCTCTAAGCAATGGTAATGCACCCAAACATCTTTGGCTGCTGCAACAATGATCTAATGTTGAACATAGTACAGTTATGCAAGTAAACTGACCATATTGAAATAAATCACTATTTCAGTAGCTACCCCTCTCCCAAATCCCTTCTTTTGGCCTGACGTTTTGGTATTGGTCAGGTTGTGGATGCATATACCCTTGTGTGCATAATTTACATTTGGTATGTTTCATAATATTGTTACTTTCAGAGCTCTCACCTGCCTTTCCTGGGCAATAAAGCTAATATGTTGGTGCTCAAACTGTCCTTTTATCAGAACTCTCCTCAGTTCCAGGCTGTTAGAATGTCTGGAAGGTACCATTTAACTTTGAAACTCTAGCTGGTCAAAGGGTGTAGGATTCAAATAGCTTAGACTACTACAACAATGATCTATTAGAACAACTATTGTTATGATAAGTTTACTTGCACAATTGCACTTTCTTTAATTTTTTTCTACAGTTTCCTTATGTCTGGCCTATTGTTACATAGAAGAGGTACACAAGCTTCTCTAGGAATAAAAAAATAATATTTTATCTTTGAGTTGAAGTCCTCCCATTTTCAGCTTGGGGTCACTCTTTCTTATATATATATATATATATATATATATATATATATATATATAAAATATGGTTTACTATCAAAATCCAGAAATGCACTTCTCTGAGTACCATAACATCGAGCGTATTGTTTCTGGATGGCAAATGCAGTTCAACGGTCATTTTTTCTAAAACATTGCCTACTGAAAATCAACTTCAACATGTTTAGAAATATTGGCATAAATATTTTTATTTTCGATATTTTATTTTGATGAAATGATTAAATGAAGAAGTGCATTTCTGTATCTTGATAGCAAATGATATATATATATATATATATATATATATATATATATATATATATATATATATATAGTATTGTATAATATTGAAACACCTGAACGTCGATGTCAATAAAGTTAACAACAAAAGGTTGACAACCCAAATGTCATTGACAGGGCACTATGAATGCACAAGAAACGTCCTTGGCACATGCAAACAAATTGTTTTTCTAAACAGTCAATGCCACTGCACTCCCTGCCCACCTACCAATTATATAGACTAACTCAATCCCTGGGGAAGGAGCATATTCCTCAGCCCTAGAGATATTCAGTCTCATATGTCTATTGTCCATCTGAATTGTCAACCAAAGTGTATTGGCAAAATTGATGTTGACATTTGGGAATTTTTTTTTTTTACTCAAATATTTTTCATTTTGAAATAAACACAAAAATTTTAATTACAATTAAATGACAAATTTAATAATTAATTAACTATTTACAATATTTACATTTAGCTTGACATAAGTAGACTTTAGATAGTATTTGATATAAACAAGTGATAATAAGTCAAAACAAATAACAAATATGATATCATGAGGTGACTGAGATGGATTCTGAAGTGCCAGTCAATGACAGAACTTTCTTCCATGGATTATTAACTAATGGCTTAGGGAATATTCTTAGTTCTTTGACTTTTCATTCCATTGATGTTGTCTTCTTCAATAGACATAGAAAGTCCTCCATGGTAGGTGATATGTTAGAATTCCATTTCCTGGTTATACATTTTCTAGCTATTGTGAATATTGTCTACAGTTGATATAAATTTATTTTATTCATTGGAGGACCTTCATATATATTCAATAAAATCAAAGCTTTAGTCATAACAAATGTGTCTGTGAAATTGCTTGTAAGAAACTATTAACATCATTCCAAAATGTTTTTATCTGCATGCAATCATAAAAAATATGAAACCAATCCATTTCAGAGACTCAATGACATCTCCAGCATAATCCTTTACTAGAAGTATTGATTTTTGAAATTTGTTCAGGAGTTATGAAGGCTCTATGCAGCAATTTCCAAATAAATATTCTCCAAATACTGAGAATATGATGTTAATTTAACTGATAATAATATGTTAGATTTATTCTCTGAAGATAGAGGTATTGATATTCCTATATTAATAAATTGCCAATAAGTTGCTTTTGGGGTTGATTTATAATGTTTAATTATATTATATAAGTATGAAGTTTTATTTTTCATAGTTGCATTATTGTAAATAATTCCAAACAATCCACCTATGAAATTTGGAGAATTTTTAAAGGAAGAGTTAGTTATTATTCTACATAGATCCTTGGAGTATGTCAAAACATTCTGTAATAATAACCAGTCATGTGAGGTTAACTTAAAATTTGATGACAATTTTTGTGCATCTAAGACTTGATTTTCCATGCAGTGCAGCCAACATATTAATGTTCCTAAGAAATAAGAATATCTGTATACATTCTGTTTGGGAAGTTCTTAGTAATACTGAAAGGGATTAAAGTTATGAACCAAGTTTTTAAGTCTATATTCATATTAACAAATTTTCTAAAATTGTCAAAAAGGTGCTTAACTAGATTTAGTTTAGTAAGTCTTGTTATATTATATTGTAAATTTAAACACAGTGAATGCCATTATTTGTCTGTGTTTATAATTAATGTATTTTTGACAAGTTGTTTTCATTTATTATTATAGTTGTGTGTAATGATTTCCAGTTAGATGTATATTTAGGGTTTATCCAGTCAATTACAGTTTTGAGTAAGGTAGCTCTTATATAAGATTCTATGTCTGGAAAGTTTAGTCCTCCTTGTTCCCATTGCCTAATGTGATGTGATAACACAATTCTACTTCTTTTAGTGTGCCAAAGAAACTTTAATAGTGTTGAAGTTATTTCTTTAAGATAAGATTTCTCAGGCAATAGCAAGATAGCTTGCACTACATATAGGATTTTAGGAAGCAATACCATTTTTATCAGTTGTAGCCTATCTTCAAAATTTATAAACATATTATCCATTTGTTCACCAGTGATTTAATTATATCTGTAATCTTCCTATAATTAACATTTAATATCTCATTTATATTTCCACATAAGACAATCCCTAGATAATTTAAGGGGGTTACTTGCTCGCCAATGAAATCTTGGAAAGTGAGAGGATGCCTGAGGAATGGAGAAAAAGTGTTTTAGTACCGATTTTAAAGAATAAGGGTGATGTGCAGAGCTGTAGTAACTACAGAGGGATTTAATTGATCAGTCACAGCATGAAGTTATGGGAAAGAGTATTGCAAGCTAGGTTAAGAAGGGAGGTGATGATTAGTGATCAGCAGTATGGTTTCATGCCAGGAAAGAGCACTACAGATGCAATGTTTGCTCTGAGAGTGTGATGGAGAAGTACAGAGAAGGTCAGAAGGAGTTGCATTGTGTCTTTGTGGACTTAGAGAAAGCATATGACAGGGTGCCTAGAGAGGAGTTGTGGTATTGTATGAGGAAGTCGGGAATGTCAGAGAAGTATGTAAGAGTGGCACAGGATATGTACGAGGGTAGTGTGACAGCGGTGAGGTCTGCAGTGGGAGTGATGGATGCGTTTAAGGTGGAGGTGGGATTACATCAAGGATCAGCTCTGAGCCCTTTCTTATTTGCAATGGTGATGGACAGGTTGACAGATGAGATCAGGCAGGAGTCCCAGGGGAACTATGATGTTTGCAGATGACATTGTGATCTGTAGTGAGAGTAGGGAACAGGTGGAGGAGACCCTGGAGAGGTGGAGATATGTCAGCAGGACTAAGACTATATGTGTGTGAATGAGAGGGAGGATAGAGGAATGGTGAGGATGCAAGGAGTAGAGGTGGCCAAGGTGGATGAGTTTGAATACTTGGGGTCAATAGTTCAGAGTAACGGTGAGTGTGGAAGAGAGGTGAAGAAGAGAGTACAGGCAGGATGGAGTGGTTGGAGAAGAGTGTCAGGAGTGATTTGTGACAGATGAGTACCATTAAGAGTGAAAAGGAAGGTCTACAAGAGGGTAGTGAGACCAGCTATGTTATATGGGTTGGAGACAGTGGCATTAACAAAAAGGCAGGAGTCAGAGCTGGACGTGGCAGAGATAAAGATGTTAAGATTTGCACTGGGTCAGCCCAGGTTGAAAGGTTTGGAGACAAAGCCAGAGAGGCAACATTATGTTGGTTTGGACATGTAATGAGGAGGGATGCTGAGTATATTGGGAAAAAGATGCTAAGGATGAAGCTGCCAGATAACAGGAAAAGAGGAAGGCCTAAGATAAGGTTTATGGATGTGGTGAGAGAGGACATGCAGGTGGTTGGTGTGACAGAGCAAGATGCAGAGGACAGGAAGAAATGGAAACAGATGATCCACTGTGGCGACCCCTAACAGGAGCAGCCGAAAGAAGGGGAAGACTTGCTTGCCAATGTTGTGATTCCCACCAACTTGTATTCCCTTTTTTTGTTCAATAACAGGAATTTTGATTTAGATTTATTAAACTGAAGTCCTAAGATCTTATAAATTTGCTCTATCAATAAATCTACCTAGTCTAGAACTTCTTTTGAGTTAGGCAGGGTATGAAGAACATCATCAGCAAAGAGCATAACATTTGAGCTATATTGTTCACATATTCTCTACTTGCTCTGTATCCACCATCAACTACTTCAACACCTGCTCCATAACAACTTACTTGCTAACTGTCAGCATGGTTTTAGACCCTTTCATAGCACCACTACTGCCCTACTAAGCTTTGCTGACTGTATTAACAGGAATTGAAACAATAACTCTCTCTCATCTGCTCTATTTATAGACCTATCAAAAGCTTTTGATATGGTCAACCATAGCTTACTTATCAGTACTCTAAAAGCCCAATCTCTTGACCCACAAGCTATTCTTTGGCTTAAATCCTATCTAGATAACAGACATCAAGCAGTGCTCTGGGACAATAATCTTTCCGCACCCCTCCCTGTGAACACTGGAGTCCCTCAAGGCTCTATCCTAGGCCCTCTTCTTTTTTCTATTTTTATTAACAATCTCTACACTGTTGTTCCACAAGCCACTTGCATACAATACGCTGATAACTCTACTCTAATCTGTACTGCTAAGTCCTCATCCTCTCTCCAAACCCTTACTCAAACTGTATTTAACTCTGTTGAAAAGTGGTTTACTGATCAATGTCTCCTCCAACCCCCAAAAAAAACAAATTATTACTCTTCACTCCCACCCAAAAATCTCCACAGATCCACTTCACTATTACCTCCTATAATGGAACTTGTATTTCCCCTGATCCTACTGCATGCCTTCTGGGCATAACCATTGATCATAACCTCAGCTTTGATGACCATATCAATAATACTATTCAAACTATCAATAAAAAACTAGGCTCTATGTATAGAATCAAACCCTTCCTTACACAACTGGCTAGAACCACCATTGCCCAGGCTCATCTTACTTCTACCCTATTCTATGCTTCTGCCATTTATACCAATCTATCTAAGCACTATCTTACCAAGCTTGAAACTAGCTATAATAATATAGTCAGATTTGCCACTGGCTCTCCCTATAGAACCCACCACTGTCTCAAAATCAAATGGTTAGAACTACAAAACCAACTACGATACAATCAACTTGTGATCACACAACAAATTCCGTACCACCCTACTAATACTCCTATCTTCTCTAACCTGATCTCCTCATATAAAAATCTTACAACACTACGCTCAGCTAGCAAGTTACTAATTGTCAACAATAAATCCAACAACAAAGCTGGTGACTCACTCTTTACCAATGTCGTGGGCAGAATCTGGAACAACCTTCCTAAAACACTAACCTCTCTCTCATCTACTCCACTCTTTAAGCAACACCTCAAAGATCACCTAAAAATACATTGGCTTTGTCCCTGCTCAATGCCTGACTAAACATTACTTATCCTCCTTTCACTTCCCCTTTTCCCCTGCCTCCTGGGCTACTGCCCCACCTCAGTTTTAATTATTACAAGCTAACTCTTTACTACTATTTATATTTTCCAGCCTACTCTCTTTCTCCCTCTTTGACTAAGTGAATGTCAATTTGTTTTTTTTTTCAAATATTGTATAAACTTGTGCTGATTGTACCAGAAAACTCATGGCTTGATTGCTGCTTAAACCTATACCATGACTGTAACTTTGATCACACAAATTACTTGTATTCTCTTTACAAACATTTTTTGCTTTATAATGTATTTTAAGTTTGTTTTTTTATTCTAACTATTGTATGGAGTATTCTTCTCATACTTGGAGCTTTTCTCCCCGGGCCTCTACTGAAAATGGATATGTATCCAGCTAGACTAGCCCGGTCAACAAATATAAAATAAATAAATAAATAAAATATATCTATTCCTAATATCTTGGAGTTGCTCCTTGTTAATATTGCAAGTATTTCTATAGCTAATGCAAATAGAATTGGAGACATGGGGCAACCTTGTTAAGTGCCTTTGGTTATTTGGATTGTCTCTGAAGTAAAGGGCCCCAATTTAATGTAAGTTAAGTTTTTTTTCATAGACTTTCTTTATAAGTGTGATAAAAGAGATGAGAAAATCAAATACTTCCAGGATTTTAATTAAATAATACCAGTTTAAAGAATCAAAAGCCTTTTCTATGTCCAATCCAATTATCAAGGCTTCTTGATTTTCTCTATTTAAGTAATCAATTGTCAATATCCTTTTTTGTTATTGTGTGTGTCTATTATTTATGAATCCAGTCTGATCATTGTTGATTACATCAGATATTTGAACTTCTATTATGTTTACTATGATTGACATGAATAATTTATAATCAATATTCAACAGTGATATTGGTCTATAAGGGCTACAGTAGACCGGGCCTTTATTATTCTTTAAAATAGGGGTAATTAAAGATTATCTCCATGAGGGGGGATTATTGCATGAGTTTGTATTTCAAGAAATGTTTTAGGTAACAATGAATTTATACTTGTAGGAAAAAGTTTATACATTTCTGCTATTAATCCATCTATCCCTGGCTAGATTATGCAAGTACTTTGATGAAGTTCCATAAGAGATTATTTTTAATCTTTCCATGGCTAAGTTGGTTTTGTGAGTTAGTATTTCATAATACCTTTTATTTAGTTCTTCTATCTTCTTTTTGTTATCATGTGAATTAAAGTCTTTTTTAGATTTAAATGACAACATTTGTTTTTGTAATTCTTGCAGTTCTGATTCCCATTCTTTAATTTTATTTTTGAACAAGCTAAGGGTTTTACCATATATATAAGCTTTTAAAGAATCCCAAACCATAACTATGCTTACATCTGATTTATAATTAATATCTAAAAAAGTTGTATATCATTGTTTAACCATTGTTTAAATTCTTTAATTTTTGTAATATATGATGGAATTCTAGTGGTGAGTGTTAATGGCCTAAAATCTATTTGAGTTTTCAAGATAAGAGAGTTATGATCTGAGAATGAACATATGATTATTGAAAAATTAGTGATTTTTGAGCAAAGATCCTGAGAAACATATTTTTTGTCTATTCTGGTTTGGGTTCCAAATCTATAATCTTGATAAGAAAATATTAATGAGTTACTACTTATAGTATTATACGTGTCACTTAATTTTAATACCTCAATTCATCTTTTTAGAAGTTTTTCTGAAGATGTTAAATGTGGGAATTTCTTATTTGTGGTTTCAGAAGTGCCAGTGATACAATTAAAATCACCGCCTATTATCAAATTCCCTTTAGATATACTTGTTATGAGATCTAAATGTTTCTTGACAGTTCCCACCCCTATACCAGGAATCCAATATAAGTTTATTAATGTCCATATTCTATTATTAAATTTCAATATAACAATAGTTATAAGACTATCAATGTCTACATGTTTGTGAATAATTTCAGGGTTTAGAGAACTCTTTTTCCATAAGACTGCTACCCCTCTAGTCTTTAATTTATACGAGGAATAACTTAGAATCATATATTCAGTTGGATTCCATATAAATTTATCATTCTTTTTAAAGTGCGTTTCTTGTAAGAATGTTATTTGGGGTCTATTTAATTTTAGATATTTTAACAAATTAGATCTCTTGTTTGGATTATTTAAGCCATTAGTATTTAAATATAACAATGTGAGTTCCACTTCAGATTGTTTTTAAAGAAAGAATTGTTGTATTGTTATTTTTAACATATAAAACTTCTCTTCTAATTATTAATTTTATAATAGCTTGCATACATCCTTCTGTCTCAGTCAACAATATTTTCTTCAAAAAAGGCAATAAAGGAAAACTCATGTCAAACTTAGAGCAACTAAATATGAATTTGAGTATTAAGAAAATTGATAAAGTTGTACTAGTGTAATTTTTGATCCACTTCCAACATGGAATGAAAAGCATTCCTGGTCCAACAGATAAGGGATAAATATGTTGTACCAAACTCCCTAACTTTCTTTCCCATTTGTTTGAGCTCCATAGATAAATTGCAATTTAAAGAAGACTGTTATGTGATTAAATAACTTGTGACATTTTATTATTTAACTTACCGGAATAGTTTCATCATTTACTGACAATCAATTTTATTCAATGGTATATGTATAGCTGATAATGTTTGAAATATTTATAACATCTTTGTGTCATTGCTTTGTGGCATTTATAAAAACTCACATAACATAAAATAACACGTATATAATGTGAATCAACATAGAGAGAATTATATGTAAACCTTTCATTCAATACTTCATAATAAATATTTAATATGGTTAACAATGGAACATTAAACTTTTAACCTTTATAATGTGTTTGTATATGATTTTACAAATACTTCACATTACTAAGCTATAAAGTAACTTGTTAGGTAGTCTAAATGATTTCTGCATTCACACTATTAGTCTAACTTCCTCATTTCATTGAAATTTAAGCAACCAATCCTTGAATTTGTTGCCAGTAACTATGACAACATAAAACAAGTACTGCGAGTCTGCATCGAGTCAGTAAAAAGGATTAAACTTGCTCGTGTTCTTTCTGGGCTTTAAAAGCTTCACCAGTAACTGCTCATGAGCGTACTGTTTTTCCAGGGTCTATATCAGTTTAACAAAACAGCACATCATTGAATACAACAACCTCGAACTTCTAACCATGAAATCTAAAAACATCAAAAGCTCAGTACAGCAAATTTTTTCCCTGGGAAGAAATTCACTGTTCCGAGAAACACACACACAACACAAGCACACCAAAAAAACAGCAATCCGCACACATACACTTAAAATCCTACATCTAACACTATATTAAACTGTGCATACAGTACTATCCACTATCCTTTACCCAAACTCTAACCCTAAGGTCCGTCACTATCGCACACTCACTTCACCCGCGCCCTATCCCTAACTCACATACCCCGCCCTAACCCTAAATTCTATCACTATCACACACTCACCTCACCCATGCTCTAACCCTAACTCACATACCCCACCCTAACCATAATGTCCACACAATCGCAGACTTACCTGAACCCAACCCGTAACTTTCCACCACAGTGCTGAAAATAGCAAAGCCACAGAAACGGACAACCAAATTCTTTCCCTAGAAAAACATTTGGTTATATGCAGCTTCACTATTTTCAGCGTTCACTGCTTTTGGGTCGATATTAGACCATTCAAAGTATTAACATTTCGATGATCTAATATAGACCCGTTTTCCCACTTTCAATTCTAAACACTAATGCTTTGGCCTCCTTTCCTTGCAGACTTCCTTGTATCTATACAGCATTCTGTCAAGTTTATATATACACAAAGGCAAAAACTGACATAAATTCATCCCGGACAGAGCACTGCCCAAACTAATCAGCTGGGCACAAATCAAATATATATTCAGTAAAATCATATGCACTCAATTGTCAGTTTCAACATTCACTCTATATACCGCTGAAACACCTTACTATACAATTCTCTCCTTCCAACTCACAAATAATTATCTCTATTATAGCACCTGACTTCTAGAATGCATAATCGTGGGCAAAGCCTTCAAGCATTACAAGTAAAACTTAAAAATAAATGAAGATTCTCCGGCACAATAAAGGCAATCCCTCTGGTGTAAAATATCCTTACAATGTAAGTAGAGACTGGCAGGCAACTCGAAAGTTTTAAATGCTTTAATCCAACAAATTCAGCACATACATAGAAAAAAAAAGAGGGGATCAGCATTCCATATCATATTACAATTAAGTGTCGCTTTTCCTCCCATGTTGCACATATTCATTCTGAAATAATTAAATACAATTTTTGACATTTTTGTTTCAATAGTCCAATCATAAAATAGGCTGGTAAAACAAAAGAAAGGTAGCGCCACATCACAATACCTTGTGCATCTAATAATAAAAAATGTCAAATATAACATGTTATAAAGTGCTACCATGGTGTGGTACATATAAGTATAAAACAATAAATAAAAGGGATAACGTTAGGGACCACCCCTCACCCCCAAGTCCATTAGTAATTTTTAACAAATAAAAAAACAAAAAAACAAAAATTTAAAACATTCCAAAATAAAGATTGTCTTATTTTTGTGTCTGTCAAAATAGTATATATTATCTAATACAACTACAGCAAAGATTTCAGGCAAACTTAAATTCTGAGCATATTATAATGGGGGTAATTATTCAAAAAACATATTTAAAAATAATTTTTCAAAAAAAATTTAATATAAAAAAATAAATATATAAATAAATAAATATATATAATAAATAAAAATGTCATAATTTAAAAATAATAACTATATGAACTATAACCCAATATTGCCAGGAAGCATCTAACTATTATAACTATAAGTGCTTCATCTTACTCCCCTAGAGTTCTTGAACCTTAGGAGAACCCATTCATTTTAATTTGTCTTCTTTTGGCATTTTTGTTGGTCTGTACAACGATGAAAATATTTTGTTGTTACTTTAAATAGAAATGTGGTCATTAAGTGTTGAGAAACTTATGCATTTCCCTGTATTGCCATATCATTTTTGTATTCCACCTTAGTTTCCCAGTCACCACAAATCTTAAAATCAGCTTGCACGCCTTTAACACGTTTCATCAACAACTTGAACATCAGTTTACAAACAATGTCTTTAATTGCCGCCAGTGTCTCTCTCTAGTGTTGTATGTTGAATACAAGGCGTGGTAGTTAATAATAGCAATTTGTTGAAGTTGCTATTGTAAAACCCTTAAGCTCTTACATATATATTAACAAAGTTGATAAGGGAATATAAAAGTATCGACATAAAGCAAAAGTGGTTTTTGGAGTAGTGGATATGATGTTATTTATTTTACTAATTAGTTTTTTTAATTAGTGATATTTATATTTAATATAGGAATATTATGTGAATAATAGGAGGCACAGGAGGTATTTATGAGGTAAACCATATGATTGGTAAGTCTTATGATTTTTACAGAAGAAGTCAATAAACAATATGAGATTTTGTGAAGGATAATACTAGTTTGGATGGATATATTTTTATGTTTGCTTTTATTTATTGGACTATATTATTTAGATATGCTGTTTATTTATTTATATATTTATATACCTTTGTTGGGTATGGGTTTTATGAAGTGGGGTGTCATTGATGGTGATGTATTTATGCTAGGTTTGGGATTTTAGTATTTTATAAAAAGTTTTTTCAAAAATAATTTTTTTAACATGTTTGCTGTTTTGTCCAAGCATATGTTTTATTTAGTTTGTTTCTGTTAATCTTGAGCTCACTAGCTTGTAGACCTTAGCCAGTATTTAGACAAGGTTAGGTGTTCACTAAATGAATATTGTGTTTTTTTGTCATCTTTTAGATGTTTCATGTTGTTTGTTGTTTAGCTGAGTCAAAGGATTTTATATTATTAAAATAATTTTTTTTAAATATTTGCGCTTTTAGTTATTTAAATAAAATAAATTATAACATGAATTTTATAGGTTTTTGCCTGAAATCTTGAGCCACTGTAGCTTTGTAGCTGCCATACCTTATATTTAGCAGCAGTCTATTGATTATTGACGGATGCTAGTATATATGTTGTTATGTTAATTTTGTTTCATATGAATTTACTAGTGTTGTTGGGGGGGGTCTGGGGGCCACTTAATGTTCTATGATGGAATTTATTTATTTATTTTTATGTCTTATGCATACCTGAACATTTGGGAAGCATTTATGTTATCGAAATGCATTTTATTTTCTCTAGTTACATTGTAAGGATATTTTACAATTTTCACACTTGTTTATTAAAATGGAATGTCTTTGATATTTTGCTGGTTGTTGGTATTTCGCTTACAAGTAAAACTTACCCACTTCAAATGTTCCCAGCCTTTGCACCAACGTACCACAATCCTCCTTAACAGAGACAGATAAACAAGTAACCTTACATAAGAAATCAGCAATCAGCGATAATTATGGCATCATAAACTAATGAATGCCGCTATCCAGATACAACTCTAATGAGTCAAGGCAACAAATAGGGTATTCAACACTTTCAAGTTACGGACCCATAATGTTTGAGAGTTGCCATCTATTTCAGTAACCACAACTGTTTGTATACCTCAGGCACGATCATTCTTCACAGCTGCAGCTGCATCTGATTTGTGTTTACAGTGCCAACAGCCACAGGAGACGCCATTTTCCTTCCCTTAGCTCTTCTTTCTCATCTCTCACTCACCACCTCTTCCCATTCAACTCTTCCAGTATTTATGAGGGTCTGATGTATTTTAAAAAAAGGTTGCAGTCCATAGTTCAATCACTTTAATTAAGGAAGTTAACATTACCTCAGTCTAAGTCCACATATCTACAACATTAAAAGTGTTCACTTAATTTCAGGAAGCAGCCCCATACCACATCTTATGCAGTCATTTAGTGCAGCTGTAAAATCAAGTGAAACTAAGCAAACATGGCAACACACAGACATTTAAAATCATCAGATGCTTCACTTCAGCAAAACAACATGAATATGAGGCATATACATTTTTTGGCACCAGAACAACACATTTCACTGTCCTTTCCACAATTAAATCAAATGCTAGGCAAACAACAACAATATTTATCAGCAAGAATATTTCATTTGCTGTTCATTTTTAAGTAGAAAATAAAAGCAACATATAAACTTCAAATATGTTATTTGAAACTTAACTGTTAGGATTTATTTATCCTTATACTTTTTAATTTAATGAAAAATAACTGTTTAGTTGTTTCATAAATTAAATAATATATAAAGAAGTAGAATAAGTGTAAAGAGCAAATACTAAAGAATATTTCTAACTGTTACTACCACTGAAGAATTTAAATAAGATAAATAAGACGTACCTTTTTCATCCTGTCTATATGCATTAACATATATACACAGGAGTAAATTTTACATTTAAAGTTATGAACTAGTAATATGGATCAGCTGTTAATTATGTTGCAGTTGATACTTAGAGAGATTTTGCTGGAATAGCAATCTTAGATTCAGTTTTTTTGTTTTTTCTTTCTTACATCAGTCCGGCTATTCTTATCAGTTGCTCTTTTCAACGAAGGGGATGCCCAGTCCATATCTTCAGGAAGAGATATAATATTGCAGTTTTTAATGAACAAGGAGGCTTCATCCAGGTTGTTGAAGGTTCTCATTTCATTTAAATGCAGTATTTTGATTATTGCAGGGAAAACTAGTTGAGATTTAATGTTATTTTGTCTTAGTAGTTTAATTAATGGCCATGCCTCTTTCCTTTGTTCCAGAACTGTTGTTGAGCAATCATTGTCAAATCTTATTAAATTTTGATTGTATTTTAAAGGGCTTTTCCACCACACAGTTTTAAGAACCAGTTCTTTGTCCATAAAAGATAAAAACCTTATTACAATTGACCTCACTAATGTAGAAGACGCAGCTGAAGGTGATAAAGTTGGATTTCCCAAGGCTCTGTGAGCTCTTTCAATGCCAAATGAAAATCCCTCTTTAAGGTCTAATATTTCTGGAAGCCATATGTTTAGAAAAGAAATTATGTCTTCACCTTCAGCCTTCTCTGGTAGACAAAAATCCTAATGTATGCCCTTCTCTCCCTATTCTTTAAGTCATCCACTTTACTGAGAAGACAAGTATTTTGTTTAAGGAGAATGTCTCTCTGGGTTTCTTCTTCCTTGAGTCTTCCATCCATATCACTTAAAGAAGTCTCTATGTTTGTTATTTTAGTCTTTTGAGATTTTAAGTATTTTTCCTCTGTTTATTTGCTAAGTTTTTCTGCATAGCCGCCTATTTTGAGCATTTTCTGGCTTGTTAAACTTGATTTCTGCATTAGTAACTGTATTTAGAGCACAATCTAGAGCTGTTTACTGAATTTCCTGTTTGCACTTATTTTTAAAATCGTTTTTTTTCTCAAAACTTGCATTTTATCTGTCTTTGGCCTAGCACTCTTGTGTGGGGTCATTTACTGCATTGTTATAACTTGTTGATACTTGTGAACCAATGCTATCTCTGAAAAAAACAAAAAAAAACAAAAAATCTTGCTTTTTTCCCACTTTTCTGAGATTTAAAAAAGTTCAGTTACAGGCTTGCTGTTCTTGAACTGTTTGTAAGTTTCTTGGAGGCCATTTTTTGCTTGGGCTAAAGGGAAGTCTCTCTGTTGATCAGTGGCAGTGAAAAACATTGAGCAGCCTGCCTGCCCCTGTGGGAGTGGTTACTGACTTGAAACTGTAGTTTTATTGGTCATTTTGGGTCAATTCCAAACTCCTTCATCTTCCTCTCTTAAAACCCTCCTTTGTGTGGTTTTGCACATTTTTGTGCATAGCACAATAGCGGGCAGCACCGCCTAATTGGGTTTAAACTATTCCTGCCTCCACAAAGTCTGCTCTTCACTTTTTCCCTTAGAACTGCTCTATCTCTCAATTTAAACACCATATTCTCATTCTAAGGCCCTTCACTGGTCCAATTAAGTAATCCTACAAGTTAGCACTATTAAACCATAAGCACTACTTACTATTATACTCTCTACGATTACCCTGTCCTCTATTGGTCCATCTTAAATTCAGTTTCCCTATATTACTCTAGCATGTCCAAAGGTCAGTCAATGGTTTCCTCTCGAGTCCAGCTGGTGAATCTGGGAATTTTGAGGCAATGTTACAACTGTCTCATGTACACGGACAACCCTCTCCTCCTCCAAACAGGTTCAAATATATGTGAGAGATGCAACTATTTAGCCAAACTGGAGGCTGAGCTCTCTCATCTCAAAACTGGTGTAACCAGTCAGGAGGAGAAGGTAACCTCACACAACACAATTCCAGTATCACATAGTCCCACCACATCAGCAAACCAAACACATAAATACAGAAAAACATACTTGGAGGCTCTAAATAAAAATCTACCTAAGCAACAGAGACCTCCAAAGCAGACATCCAAGCAAACACTACCTCAAAACAAAACACACACAACACATAGCCCACAAAGTCAGTGTGCCAAGCAGCCACAGCCCTTAAGGCTGAATAACACACCTGATACTCTTGTAATAGGTGAATCTATTGTCAGACACACTGACGTCCTGCTCACCAGGCTGAATAAAGAGAAGGTCACGGTGAGCTGCCTGTCGGGTGCTAGGATCCACCATATAACGCAAGCACTCAGGTCACTCCAAAGCAAATACAAATATGACTCAGTCATTGTACATGCTGGTGTGAATGACCTGAGACGCTCCCTGGACTATATGAAAAGAGACATAGAGGAGCTCTCTGATCATGTAGCCCAGGCTGGTATGACCCTGACCTTGAGCAGCATCTTACCCTCACCTAGAATGATGCCACAGTACAAAGACAAAATGATCGATTTTAACAATTGGCTAAAATTTTGGTGTCATTCAAAGGGGATCCAGTGTCTGTCAGCCTGGGATGACATGCTCGACAAGCCACGTTGCTTCGCTAGGGACAGCTTGCACCTGTCACCACTGGGCTTTTGGATATTGGCAAAGGCTCTTGCCACCCCCATAGTGCCTTTTTTAGGCAAGGCTCAAAAGTCAAACCCACCCCCATAGACAGCACAAGGAACAAGAAACTAAGGGTAATGCTGCTTAATGCCAGAAGTCTTAACCTCAAGATGCATGCACTCGAAGCTCTCCTCAGTATGGAGAACATCGATATCTGTGCAGTGACAGAAACCTGGTTCAAGGCTCCAGAGAGCACCCCATCACTACCAGGCTATACCTCATATCATGCTTTTTGGCCCCAAAACCCGGACCGAACCACAAATGGAGGGGGAGTTTCCATATTTATCAAGGATATCCACACCTCCAGGTTAGTGGCATTGCACGAAGTATCGGAGACCATCCATGTGCAACTAACAGTGGGCAAGACTACAGACCACCCTCTCAAAGTCAGGAATCCCACTCGGCTTTCCTGAAAACATTGGAGAACATGAAGATCTCTCCAAACACCATTATATTGGGTGACTTCAACTACCCAAACATTGACTGGGAACACTACTCAAGCCCCAGCACCTTAGCCCAAATGTTCCTGGAAATTATAAACTCAAATGCTATGGAACAACTAGTCACCACTCCCACAAGAGGGGACAACATACTAGACCTGATTATTACCAACATGGGGACTCTATGCTCCACACCAGAAGTATATCCCTCATTGGTAAGATCAGACTATAAATTAATTTCACTGGATGTCCACATCCCGACCCCACCCCCAGCCCAGAAAACCACAGTGAAAAACTTCTCAAAAGCAAACTTCTCACTTCTCAAAACTGAAGTGGAATCCTTCAAGGTCCCAGGGCCAGTGGAAACTACGGCCCAAACTGCAGAATCCTATATAAATGCATTCTACGGACATCTCCAGGAATGCATGGATCATGCTATCCCAAACAAAACCAAGACCCAATCATCCAAAGGAAGGCATCCAGTCTGGTGGACCCCTGCCATAAATAAACTGTACAACAGAAGGAGGAAGCTACTACATGATAGAGCAAAATCCCTAATAGGGAAGGCATCTTTGATCAGAACTAGCAAAAAATTACGATCCCTCATAAAATCCTCCAAGGCCAGCTTCGAGAGAAAAATTGCACAGGACACCAAAGACAATCATAAGGCTTTTTTCAGTTATATTAGGAACCTGGGATGCAACTCCCAGACTTGTTCTGAGTTGATTCTAAACGACAAAAAATACACTGAACCCACAGACATCGCCAATATCCTGGCAGACAGGTTCAGTGCAAACTTCTCCACCCCCTCCCCCCAAAAGAGCAAGTATCTATTCCAGCAGAGGGCTGCCTCCCAAACATCTCTGATGCTCAGGTGAAGGCTGCCCTCTCCAAAGCAAAAAACACTGCTTCCATGGGACCAGATGGCATCCCAGGTTGCGTCCTACATGAACTCCAAGAGGAACTAATCCCTCAAATAAAACAGCTATACAATCTCAGCCTCACTACAGGATATGTGCCCACAGAATGGCGTACAGCAACAGTGGTCCCACTCCACAAAGGTGGAGCCTCTGCGGACCCTGGAAACTATCACCCCATAAGCTTAGTCTGCAAGGCTATGGAGAGGATCATCATGGAGCTCATAAACAAAGACATTGAGGACCTACAGACACCCAGTTCGGCTTTGTCAAGGGCAGATCCTGCCTTTTGAACCTGGTTGACTTCTTCGAAACAGTCACCAAAGCCATAGATGAAGGGAAGGTAGTTCACACAGCCTATCTGGACCTTGCAAAGGCATTTGATACAATACCCCACTCGGGCATCATAGATAAGCTATCCAGCTTAAATATAAACCCCTATGTCACAAGATGGGTCGCAAACTGGCTCAAAGACAGAACCCACAGAGTGAGAGTTGCTGGAGCCATGTCAGACTCGAAACTGGTCACAAGTGGCATCCCACAGGGTTCTGTCCTGGGACCACTCTTGTTCGGTATATACTTTTCCGAGGTACAGGCAAACATGGGAGGACTATGGCTCACCAAGTTCACAGACGACTGCAAACTGGGCACCATAATCGACTCTCCAGCTGACACAAACATCCTTCAAAAAGGTCTCACAGAGACAGATAACTGGTGCCAGCACCATGGTCTAAAGCTAAATGCCAAAAAATGTATAGTCATACCCTCTGGCAAAAACAATGTGCCCACAAATTACCACATAGGCGGAAACCCATTAAGTACAGAGAAAGTTATTAGGGACCTGGGGACCCAAGTTGATAGCAATCTCTCCTTTGAAAACCACATTGCCAAAGTGGTTAGAAAGACCTTCTACATAGCCCACCTCATCATGAAGGGTTTCACATCTAGATCAAGAGAGGTAATTGTGCCCCTTTATTCATCCCTCATCAGGCCCATCATAGAATACAATGCCCCTTTTGGGATGTACCTTACCCGACACCTGCAGCAATTAGAAAGACCCCAAAAGTATCTCACCAAGAGGATCAAGGGTCTCAAACAGATGCCATATGCTGCTCGGTTAAAAAAACTCCAGCTCTACTCAGTTGCATACCTCCTACTTTGAGGCGATCTATGCCTGACATACAAAGCTATGTCAAATCCAGAATTAATGGACATGCTCCACCTCAGTAAATCTACATCCCTTAGAGCCACATGCTCGAGGGACTTGAACCTCAGCACAGAAATAAATAGAACTTGCTGGAGGGACAGGTTCATAACCCAGTGGCTCCCTTTGCTCTGGAATAGAATTCCAGTTCATGTGAGGCAGAGCACCTCACTGAATCTCTTCAAGAAGAATCTCGATAGGTGGATGGGTGATCGTAGGTTTGTCCCAGGGATTACTCCTGTGTCACTATTAGACAGAGGCACAGTAAACTAAACCTTAAAAAGGGCACAGTATACTCAAATCAATGGGTGGCGAAAGCCATACAGAATCGGGCTAGGCTTATAATTGCCCCAGGGCAGAAAGCCTAGTATGAACCTATGAACCTATGTTGTTGAAGCATTTCTTTAAATACAGCTGCTTGTTTTTGACAATTCTCCTTCAGATTCTGTAGATTTTCTTTAAAGTCATCCATTTTCAATTACAGTTCTTGCAGTGTAGTGGTCACAAGTTGTAGTTCCCTTTTTTAGTGCTAGATCAGAGTGAGAGTTCTTTGAAGTGCTCATTTCTATCAGTTATAATAGTCTCCAATATATTTTGACAGGAAAATTCTTATAGATATCCACCAAAGTTTGTAAATTTGTATATCAGTCTTTCATCTATCTACTCTGGATGTTTTTGTTAGAAAAAATATTTTAATTGCTGTATTCTATACTAGTTTAAGGAGCTCTAAAAATCTGCTGCCTTCAGGTAGCCATTCAGGCTCTGCCCCCGACATTTGGGAATTTTGACCAACTTACACACACACACACACACACACACACACACACACACACATATATATATATATATATATATATATATATATATATATTTTTTTTTTTTTTTTTTTGAAGATGATACTCACTTTGAATTATTTGATTCCGAGTTGGTTATTCATTAAATTATTATTATATTATTATTATTATTGTTATATTATTATGAATAGAACATAGCCAAATGTATAAATCAGCCATCAAAATGGCTGATGGAAAATAACCATTCCCCTGAGGTAGAGTGACATCAGAGTTGATTATATTAAGTATGGTTATACAGGTTTCAAAGGGCCTGACACTGGGATGAAGGGGGCTTTGCTCTAAAAGAAAAATAACTTTAATTGTTTGGTCACTAGCTGTGTTTTTAGGGTGGTTTGTCATTTGTTTGTGTTGCATTACACCAATCAATCTAGATGTATATGAATCACTTAACATATTTAAACATTTCTTTTATGCCTTAACCTCTCTAATTTCCTTGGACCATGCATACTAAATTCCTTTAATCTCTCTCTCTCTCTCTCTCTCTCTCTCTCTCTCTCTCTCTCTCTCTCTCAGTGTGGCTTCCAGTCCAAACTTATCATAATACTGATTGACTTTTTCTTGGTGGAATTCAATCTTATGTCAATGCAAATATGGAACATCCTTTTTACTGCAGAATGCTAAATGTGGTCTTGTGAATGGTCTCTAAAAAGGGAATACTTCTTACTTTCTGTTAATTATGCCTTTGCTTTTTAAAGTTAGTATCTCAGCCATTTCACCTTCTTAATAGACTCTCAGACTGATTGCTTAGCTTTAGATTATCTGATTTCATTATAAGAAAATCACTATCAGAAAGTTTATTTCCATTTGTCATGAGTATCTAACCTCCAAATGTGGCTTCTTCCTCTGTGTAGCATGCAAGTGTAGTAGTTTAAATTACTTTGCAGAGAATCTAAGCAGTCATGTATCTGGCTGTAAAATCAGCTTTGTTAATCCTTGTCTTATCTTCTTCACCCCTCTTGAGTACAAGCCCTGCTGTAGAGCCTTGTATCATCTCCAAAGTGTTTTATACCCACCACCTTTCCTCGTTCATTAACCCAGTAATTAGTTCTTATGTCATCTACAAAGCATCTTTTATTTTTCTTTTCATTCTTCTGCAATGTCCATCCTACCACATGGTGTTGTTTAGGGTTTAAGTTTTGACTATGGACATTGCTTTAAAATGCATAATACCGCATGTCTGAGCTACTCTCCTCTCAAAAAAAGCAAAAACAATAAAATCCCCAGACCTCGCTAAGCTATGCCCTACGTCACATTAGTCACATGCATTTTACAATTAGCTAACCTTTTTTAAAATAAATGTGGTCTTTCCATCATCCTGGACCAAGTGCTTTCTTGTCTTATCACTGCATTAACTTCAGTTCATATGGACACAAAAAAACACTCAGATTAAGTCAGGGCACTATAAACCTTGACGTAACAAAAAATATGAAAAATGTTTGCCCTTTACCCGCTTACATACTGTAGATATATACCATGTCTACATTCTCACAGCTGTGAGGATATGGTAAACACCCCAAAATGTAGAACCACTGTGACTAAAATAAGTATCAACAGTCACTAAGCTAAAAACAGGCAAAAAAGAAATAAACACATCTAATAAAACAAAGATACTGCAAGGAATGAAAACATCACAATATATGATCTACCAAAGTACTGCAAAGCAGTGTGAGAGCAGGCCAGTTTGTGGTAAAAGTAAATTGGTGTATGATATCTGATAACACTTCCTCTGATAATGTGGAACACTGTAAAACCATGCGTGCCTCCAGTCACCTATCCTCTTTGCATTTTTTGATAGGAGACTGTTTAAAGCCTCTGATTTTTATTACGTTATTTTAGCTTGTTACCATATAAATTCAACCTGCTGAGAAAAGTCCTTTTTCAGAGCACATCAATGGAGAAAATAACCAGCTATAACAGAAAATAGCTAATGAGTAGTGCTGCTTTTAGGTATAAAGGTCACATAAATCAGCAACATTATTTCTGTGCTACAGGACTGCATGATTCAACAATAATTAATAGGTGAAATAATATCACAGCAGCAGTACTGGGTAATCCACACAAGGAATATTTTTGCAGCTTTTTAATATCAGCAGCGCCTTGGTGCAGCAACTAATAGTGAAAACAAAAGTGCAAAAAAAGTGCAAGCGTGTGAGACTGCAGTATACAATATGAGATACTCTAGATAGTGTAAGAGAATTCAGTTTTACTAGATAATGTCACAGCATTAATATAAGAGAATTCAGTTTTACTAATGTCACAGCATTAACATAAGAGAATTCAGTTTTACTAATGTCACAGCATTAACATAAAAGAATTCAGTTTTACTAGACAATGTCACAGCATTAACATAAGATAATTCAGTTTTACTAGATAATGTCACAGCATTAACATAAGATAATTCAGTTTTACTAATGTCACAGCATTAACATAAGATAATTCAGTTTTACTAATGTCACAGCATTAACATAAGATAATTCAGTTTTACTAGATAATGTCACAGCATTAACATAAGATAATTCAGTTTTACTAGACAATGTCACAGCATTAACATAAGATAATTCAGTTTTACTAGATAATGTCACAGCATTAACATAAGAGAATTCAGTTTTACTAGAAGTCACAGCATTAACATAAGAGAATTCAGTTTTACTAATGTCACAGCATTAACATAAGAGAATTCAGTTTTACTAATGTCACAGCATTAACGTAAGATAATTCAGTTTTACTAGATAATGTCATAGCATTGACATAAGAGAATTCAGTTTTACTAGACAATGTCACAGCATTAACATAAGAGAATTCAGTTTTACTAGATAATGTCACAGCATTAACATAAGAGAATTCAGTTTTACTAGATAATGTCACAGCATTAACATAAGAGAATTCAGTTTTACTAGATAATGTCACAGCATTAACATAAGAGAATTCAGTTTTACTAATGTCACAGCATTAACATAAGATAATTCAGTTTTACTAATGTCACAGCATTAACATAAGAGAATTCAGTTTTACTAATGTCACAGCATTAACATAAGATAATTCAGTTTTACTAATGTCACAGCATTAACATAAGAGAATTCAGTTTTACTAGACAATGTCACAGCATTAATATAAGAGAATTAAGTTTTACTAATGTCACAACATTAACATAAGATAATTCAGTTTTACTAGATAATGTCACAGCATTAACATAAGAGAATTCAGTTTTACTAGATAATGTCACAGCATTAACATAAGATAATTCAGTTTTACTAGATAATGTCACAGCATTAACATAAGATAATTCAGTTTTACTAGACAATGTCACAGCATTAACATAAGAGAACTCAGTTTTACTAATGTCACAGCATTAACATAAGAGAATTCAGTTTTACTAGACAATGTCACAGCATTAACATAAGAGAATTCAGTTTTACTAATGTCACAGCATTAACATAAGAGAATTCAGTTTTACTAATGTCACAGCATTAACATAAGATAATTCAGTTTTACTAGATAATGTCACAGCATTAACATAAGATAATTCAGTTTTACTAGATAATGTCACAGCATTAACATAAGAGAATTCAGTTTTACTAGATAATGTCACAGCATTAACATAAGAGAATTCAGTTTTACTAATGTCACAGCATTAACATAAGATAATTCAGTTTTACTAGATAATGTCACAGCATTAACATAAGATAATTCAGTTTTACTAATGTCACAGCATTAACATAAGATAATTTAGTTTTACTAGATAATGTCACAGCATTAACATAAGAGAATTCAGTTTTACTAATGTCACAGCATTAACGTAAGATAATTCAGTTTTACTAGATAATGTCACAGCATTAACATAAGAGAATTCAGTTTTACTAGACAATGTCACAGCATTAACATAAGAGAATTCAGTTTTACTAGACAATGTCACAGCATTAACATAAGAGAACTCAGTTTTACTAATGGCATAGCATTAACATAAGAGAATTCAGTTTTACTAGATAATGTCATAGCATTGACATAAGAGAATTCAGTTTTACTAGACAATGTCACAGCATTAACATAAGAGAATTAAGTTTTACTAATGTCACAACATTAACATAAGATAATTCAGTTTTACTAGATAATGTCACAACGCGGTGGTGGTGCTGCGGTAGCGTTGTCGCCTCACAGTTAGACGTTGCCCGTTCGATTCTCAGTTAAAAGCGTACTGTGTGACGACATGCGTGAATGGGCATTCGCATAAGGTTGTCAGTTTACTAGGCAAGCCAGCATGTAAAACTCTACTGCCAATCATTAGCGGACCGAGTTCCGCTGTACTAACCGGAAAAGCATAAGACACACACACACTAGATAATGTCACAGCATTAACATAAGAGAATTCAGTTTTACTAGATAATGTCACAGCATTAACAGCTCCTGTTACTTATTGTCAGGTTGTTGAGATTGTATTTAGGAAAAGAGTGGAGCTTACATACCCTGATGGAAGATAATTCCAATGATACGAGATAAAACTGTAGAAAACTAGAAACAGCTTGTGTTAGTGCAGCAGACGTCAGTATTCAGATGACCTGAGTCAGAAGGTAGGAATTTACCATGTAATGCTCCACTTAAAAATGACAGTTTTCTGTACTCTGTTCTATATGTTAAACATAGCTGGATGAAGGTAAACATTACATTGAAGGAAGATAAGCTTTTTATTCTTTTGTTAACTGGTTAAACCTGTTAAGAACATGCATCATTTTCAGGTGTGACCCTAAAGCTGTAAGTGACTGTGTCAGCATGACATATTAGACAAATGGATACTGAGGAAATCAAACTCTTGGTTACAAATCAAAGCTCATTAGTGGGTGGTAAACATAATCTTCTAAGGTAAAGTGTCAGACAATCTGAAGGATTCTAAAACAGCCCCGCCACTCAATCTAAGAGCTGCTATAAAAAGGGACTGTTTCTGCGATGCAGCATTTTCTGATTCAGAAACACATTATTTACTAATTTGCATGTCTCTGAATTGCCTTTAACTACTGTTAGTGCTAATCAGCACTTTCCTGAATTAATTACCAGAGGCTATCCATACATCACATTGTTGAAGGTGCACTCTCCCACAAATACACACACACGCACACACACACACACACACACACACACACACACACACACACACACACACACACACACACATGCGCTGCAGCAGAGCGGCGTGCACACACACGTGTGCATGCATGCACACACAGGTTTAAACAAAGGCACACACACACACACACCCCATGCCTCCTACCTGTCCAAGACTTGAGATAACATCCTAAGGATCTCTTCTTGGTTTTTGTCCCTGCTCTTCTAAATCATGTATTCGTACAGTCAGTCATTAATGCCAGATGTCTGAGTTTCCTTCTTTCTTGTTAGTGTTGAAAAATGCATATTGATGTTACAGCTGTTGGTGTAGTAACTTTTTAAGTAAATCCTGGTACTAGTTTAAATGATCTCTCTGGAATAGTCTGGAGTACCTACTGCACTTTTACGGAAGCCACACACCCCATAATGTCCCTCAAGACTGAGGACTTTTACAAGCAATGGGTTGTGCTCCTCCGTTCTGTATAAAGAATGCAGGGTTTAAAACCTTCTTACCTTCTTGTTATATATAGTATATATACATATTTTTTACAAAGGTACAGAATATTTTAAATTTCATGGTGTCTAGCAGTGGCATAGAGGAATAATATTCACTATGTGAGGTAGGGGTTGCAGGGTTTGAGTCTTATTTAGTGACTTTATAGTAGGCTATATAAAGTATCCCTGGTGTCTAGTATTCTCTCTGGCCAATGCATGATATGAAGAGTATCACTGGTGTTTATATTCCCACCCAGCCCCTAATGCATGATATGGAGAGTATCCCTGGTGTTTATATTCCCACCCAGCCCCTAATGCATGATATGAAGAGTATCCCTGGTGTTTAATATTCCCACCCAGCCCCTAATACATGATATGAAGAGTATACTTGGTGTTTAATATTCCCACCCAGCCCCTAATGCATGATATGAAGAGTATCCCTGGTGTTTAATATTCCCACCCAGCCCCTAATGCATGATATGAAGAGTATCCCTGGTGTTTAATATTCCCACCCATCCCCTAATGCATGATATGGAGAGTATCCCTGGTGTTTAATATTCCCACCCAGCCCCTAATGCATGATATGGAGAGTATCCCTGGTGTTTAATATTCCCACCCAGCCCCTAATGCATGATATGAAGAGTATCCCTGGTGTTTAATATTCCCACCCAGCCCCTAATGCATTATATGAAGAGTATCCCTGGTGTTTAATATTCCCACCCAGCCCCTAATGCATGATATGAAGAATATCCCTGGTGTTTAATATTCCCACCCAACCCCTAATGCATGATATGGAGAGTATCCCTGGTATTTAATATTCCCACCCAGCCCCTAATGCATGATATGAAGAGTATCCCTGGTGTTTAATATTCCCACCCAGCCCCTATTGCATGATATGAAGAATATCCCTGGTGTTTAATATTCCCACCCAGCCCCTAATGCATGATATGAAGAATATCCCTGGTGTTTAATATTCCCACCTAGCCCCTAATGCATGATAGGAAGAGTATCCCTGGTGTTTAATATTCCCACCCAGCCCCTAATGCATGATAGGAAGAATATCCCTGGTGTTTAATATTCCCACCCAGCCCCTAATGCATGATATGGAGAGTATCCCTGGTGTTTAATATTCCCACCCAGCCCCTAATGCATGATAGGAAGAATATCCCTGGTGTTTAATATTCCCACCCAGCCCCTAATGCATGATATGAAGAGTATCCCTGGTGTTTAATATTCCCACCCAGCCCCTAATGCATGATATGAAGAATATCCCTGGTGTTTAATATTCCCACCCAGCCCCTAAGTGAAGTTAAAGCACAATGTTTAAAAGTCTTCCTGGTTACTACTGTTTCCCTGATCCATGTCTTGTTTAAGCAATAATGCCCAACAAGGAGTGTGTTATTGTGCAAATAATGCCCACCCAGGGGTGTTCTGAGGCCCGACGCTGTATGTGTTTTTTTTTAATTTTTGTTTTAATTTTACACTGGCTAAACAGTAAAAGTGCTATTTGTTGAGTGCAAAATAATGGCTTGATCACTCACACTTTCATGGATGCATACACTCACACACAGACACACACACAGAGTTTTCTATTTTTTTAGTTTTTTTTTTTTAATTTTACATTCACTAAACAGCAAAAGCACTGCTTAGCATGTGTAAAATAATGATGGCCACTATCTCCATTACAGTCCAAGCTCCAAGGCAGCTTAATATGCTGCTGTGAAGTGACAGACTCATTTTTCAGTGGCCATTACATAATGTTCATTCTCCAATCAGAGTGGCAATGTACAGATCATCCATTCTTTAAGTCTGTTAAGGTATGATGTTCATTAGTTATTCACGATGGCTAGTGCCTCCCCCCATAATGGTGGAGGATGTGTTCATTATTTCAAGGGAGTGTGGGGGTATGACAGCCATTAACCCCCACATACACATTTGCACCTTATCCTATAATTAACCCCCCTACTATTATTTCTTAGGCAGATGCACACACACACACACACACACACACACACACACACACACACACACACACACACACACACACACACACACACACACACACGCACACATGCAAACACCCCAGTAAAACACATGTCAGAAACTCCCTGGCATGCATTTCTATTGTGATGTTTTGAACACAAGCTTTTGGCCGTGTTCATTAATATAGAGCATCCATGAGTAGCCATATTAATTTATGCAACCAATTCTCTAAATCACTAAGCTGTGTAAATGCTTCATTTCAGGCATTTCTGGGGAAGAGAACATGGCTAATTAGTACATGCCTGTCTCCCAGAATGCCTCACTGACATTTAGTTTGACCATGGAGACAGTTCACTGTGGTGCTGTATGTCGTCATGCTACAGTGGTTGTGCTGTCTGTGAATTCTAAAAGGTAACTGCTAGTTCTACAACTTGTGCACACCTCACCATAACATATTATGTGGTGATTATTTATACTAATATTTAACAGAAGAATCATGAAAATCAACTATTAGACTGCATGTGACCTCCAGTTTGGAGAATATAACATGATAAAAAGAAGAAATGTCATGCCAACCCCTGAGTAATCAAAGAAGTTACAGCAACAGTGAAGTGTACCATCTAACCATCATCATGACACTTTATTCATAGCACACACTTGCATAAATTTTGAAATGTGAATTTATGCCAATAATAGTTACGTATACTACAATTTATTAATACAACATAAGGTGCTAGGCCTCATGTTATAATGCAGAAATAGCAGTTTCTTTTTTTTCTGTTTTCAGTGTCCTATAACTTGACTGGAGGATATTTCTTTCTTTCTTACTTCCTTTATTTATTTATTTATTTATTGATATTTGATTACCAGGAAAGTCCAGCTGAGTAGAAGCCCATTTTCAGCGTAGGCCCTGAGAGAAAAGCTCCAAATTATTACAAAACATTTTAAGAACAATCATTTTACAATCTTCAAAAATAAAACAAAAACAGCTGCAGTTTAAATTATTATAACATATTAGACATAATATAAAAACATTGGTTAAGAATCGATACAAGGTATATGACAATCATTTAATATTTAAAGAAATTTTAGACAGTTTGTAGAGAAATTAAAGGTAAGTTAGTCTAATACAAATAGGAATTTCAATATGAATTGAGGGAGAAAACTGCTTATGGTACATTTAGAGAGAAAATCAGGGAAGAGAATTAGATAGTAGCAAGGGAGTAAGGGAGAGTAAGGAAGTATAAGGAATGAAAAGGTACTTGCTCACAATTTAGAGAGATAATTTATCCTGGTTTTGTGCAAGAACAGAGACAGATTTTAGCTTGGAAGTATTTCAGTGTGGTTTTGAAAGATGAGAGGGAGGGTATAGACCTGATGGATACAGGTAAGGAGTTTGAGGCCTTAGCAACCTTGTATGAGTACAGACAATGCCCAGCACATTTGACAGGTTTGTAGACAGACAGGAGTTTTTGGTCACTGGATCGGAATGACTGACTGGGAACATAGTTGTGTAGAATGTATTTTAGTGCTGGACAGGCGGATAAATGCTGGATAATTGTATAGGTGGTAAGAAGTTGTGTATATGTTAGTTGATTAGGCAGTTCTAACCAATTCAGGCTTTTCAGAGCTATACAGTGGTGGGTTCTGAAAGAGGTATGTGCTGCAAATTTAGCAACTTTGTTATAGCATTGTTCAAGATTTAATTTTTGTGAAGCCTGGAGGTTTAGTAAGGATGGGATCACCGTAAAGAAGAGTGGAGAGAAGATAAGTAGTGGCAAGTATAGTTTTAGTTGCATCGGTGAGAACGTTTTTGGCTTTTTAAAGTATTCCCTTTTTTGATGATTTTTTTCTTATGCAATTTTGTACACGCAGGTTGAATGTAAGATTATCATCCACTATCACCCCTAATAGTTGACAATGAGAAGTGACTTCAATAGTTGCATTATCAAGAGTCAAAAGAGATGACTTCAAATTTTGCTTTTTCATGAGAGAAGGATTTGGGGGGGGGGGTAGTAGTTTTTTTTGTTTTGGGTTGAGCATGAGTTGAGTTATTAAGCCATGTTTCAGTGGCTGTCAAAGATTCTTGAGTAATTTTTTGGAGGTGTACCATGTTGTCAGAGAGTGGAGTCATCTCCATATTGTATTAGTGTGGTCTGTTGTATAGAAGTATAGATGATGTTGGTGAAAATGTTTGAGGAGGGAACCAAGAATAGAGCCTTGTGGTACATCGGTGGTGATTGGGAGGCAAAGAGAGAGCATGCAGCTCCATTTACAGACTGATACCTATTGGACAGGTAGCTTTTGAACTACAGAAGGGTGGGCAGAGATAGACATAATGAGGAATGAAGTAGAAGTTTGCTGTGATAAACTGTGTTGAAGGCTTTAGACAAGTCTAGAAATAAGGAAGGACTAGTTTGCCATTATCTCTAGCTTTATTGACAGTATCTTTATAAGTTAGAAGGACAGTGCTAGTACTATGGGAAGGGAAGGAAAGAAGCCATGTTGTGTAGCGGATAGGAGTTCTTCCTGCTGAAGACCGTCTAGCAAATGCTTTTGAATCAATTTTTAAAGTATTTTGGTCAGGGGAGATAAGATTGGTATAGGTCTAAAGTTATTAATATCTGTTGAATTTCCTCCTTTGTGCAGAGGGATAATGTGTATCTTTTTCTAGAGAGAGGGAATGTGGTATTTCTGGACTGACCTACTTATAAAAACTGAGACAGGATAGGCAAAGCTATTAGCTGCTATTCTTAGGTACTTGCTTGGAAGGTCATCAGCTGAAGAAGAGCCTGCTTTAAGTTTGTTTAAGAGTGGGTTTATATAGGATGTGGGCACAGGTTTAAAGGTGAAAGTTGTGTGATGATATGTGGCTGTTGGGAGGGGTTGGGATTAGCTGTTGAGGACTCCTTGGTTAAAGATGCTATAGTATCAATAAAGAAAAGAGTTGAACTATATTGCAGTTTCAAGTGGTAGGTTATCGAGACAGGGGTTTGGCTTGCATTTTTGGCCAGAATCTAAGAGTTCCTTATTGGATGTCCAAAATTTTTTAGGGTTATATTTAATATTATTCTGAAAGCTATTATAGTATAGTTTTTGTGCCTTCATTAATTTGTTTTTTAGTATGATTGTGAAGCATTCTGAAGTTTTCAAGATATTGAGGTGCTTCATATTTCTGACATTCTTTCTATGCTTTTTCTCGATCCTGCATTAGCATTCTATGATTTTTGGATAGCCAAATTGCATTGTTTGTTTTCAGGCTCTTCTTTCTAGGAGGTGCAAGGGTATTTAGGATATTTGGTGGTGCTGCGGTAGCATTGTCGCCTCACAGTAAGACGTCCTGTTCGAGTCTCAGCTAGAGCTTCTTCTATGTGGAGACATGCGTGAATGGGCGTACCTTCGTTGAAGGTTTTGCATCAGGGCCGGCAACTCGGTATGTAAAAATCTACTGCCAATCATTTAGCAGACCGGAGTTCCGCTGTGGCGACCCCTAACCGGGAAAAGCTGAAAAACACAACAACAACAAAAAAGAAAAGTTGTACTGAATTCAATTACAGCATCGTCTATGGGGAGGATTTTTAGGAAGTTCTAGTTAATAGATGATAGTGTAGCAATGAACATTTCTGTGTTAAACATGGAAGGGTCGCATGCTGTTTTATAAATATGCTGTTTAACTGGATGTGTGAAATGCCTAGTTTTATAGATTGGGAGATGATCACTGAAAGAGTATGACATTGTACCTGTGATGGAGTTTTTGCTAGGGTCTGATAGCAGGATCCAGTCTAATAGAGATTTCTATGTTTTGCTATAATGCATGGGGCTACTAATTAGTTGTGTGAAACCGTATAAGTTCATGCTAGATGTAGGGGAGTTAGAGTTTATGTCCAACCAGGTGACATACACATCACCTAGTAATAATTTTTCTTGTGGAAATGTTATAGATATCCAATGTAGGGTATCTTCCAGTACAGCTGTATTATCACCAGTAGGGACATAAAGGACAGTAATACATATTTGTTTATAATTGTTTATTTTGAGGAAAGCAATAAGAAGCTCTGCTGAACTGAATGTTGGTGTTGGTTTGCTGCAAGGGGAAATGTGGTTTGTGCTGGGAAATATTAAAGCAATACCATCACCTTTCCTCTTTATGCAGTCATTACAGATGATATTATAGCCAGGAGGTATTAGTTCAGAGTCATTTGTGCTGGGTTTAAGCCAAGATTCAGTTAAAGCAAGAACATTAGGATATGGTATACTGTCTGGCTTAAATGCTAGTGCTGTTTCCAAACTTATCTCTCTTCAACTCTGTACTCTAATTTCAGGAAGCTAAAAAAAAACTGTTCTGATGCTTTTGTCTGGACTCGCACTACTCTGATTTTTACTGCAATTGTTTTAGCTGCAGAGCCAGTGACCAACCATATTCTTGAAGAGTGTCATAGGCTTAGCAAGCTAATCAGTAGCACCACTAATCATTTCCTGACATTGCATTCAACTCAAGAAGGGGGCATCTAACATGCTTACTTAATCAGTATTAAATGCAAGTTGGCTGGCTGCTCACATACACAATTTTTGCAAGTTGCAACAATAGAAGATCAGATCAAATGAGTGCTGCATGTATACAATTCATTCAGAATTGCTGATCTGAGGAATACTGTCCTGTGTTCTGTCTGTGGTTGCTTTGTTTTAGCTTTCCACTTGTCTGTTTTGCATTGTTCATGTTTCCTGCTCTTTGAAGAAATATCCTGTTCTTTGAAGAAATCTTTTATGATGGACTTGCTGGCGTTCTTAATGTATTCACGTTCAGTGATTGCATTATTGTTTGTAATAGCCAAATACTGCAGTGGATGGTGTACTATGTTTACACTGGGCCCTGAACTGTTTTCAATCCATGGACCTCCCTGCCCCTCCATCCACTGGCCCTTGCCCTCACTCCACTGACCAACCCATTAGCCCATGCCTTTCACAACTTGTTGTTTTGGGGGACCAGACACAAATGTTCTTCTGGAACATCTTATTTTTAAACATATATTCATCTTTGTGATTGTTTTAAATGATATCCATTTGATAAAGCTGGAGTGTCTTTTCATTCACTCGAAAAAACATGTACGCAATTCTTTTCATGCTTCAGTTCAGCTTTCTAATTTTCAAACTATTGAATGAACACACAAATGTCACTGAAAACTAAACAATGCTACATTTCTGAACCATTTCAACAGCTGGGGAAGACAAAAATATTAAGTTATTACAGCAATAAACAAATAATTTATTAGGAAGGAGAGCAGACTCAGTAGCTGTCACTGCCAGCCAGCCCATCTGTGAAAAAGAAATACATAACATTTTCAGTTTTTTTACAAATCATTATATCGTATCTAAGCTCACCCTTAGGCAAATATATATAAACAAACATTCTGTCTGTAAAAGTCTCAAGTTTATCCAACATGCCTTTAAGTCTACCTTAACCTTCTTTTTTGACCACCTGGAGTCTTGAAAGAAGCACTCTGAAACATCCACTAGTTACTAAACTGGAGCAGCAACAAATGGTTATTAAATTCTGGTTTAACCAATCAATGAAGAGCTTGAAGTATAATAGAAAACACACTTTACTGTACCAAAGACAAAGGTGAGAGGTGTGAGCTGCAGCCCCCTCCTTTTAACAAAGACCTACAACACAAAAAAAAATGTAATATAAGATTACTGTAAATCACTTCATATAAAATTGAAAAACTCAGACAACTCAAATGAAAGAGTGGTCTAGGAAGCTGGAAGAGCCAGGAAAGGGTGTGTGAGAGAGACGTGACATACATTAGCATGCTTAGTTGGGAGGGTTGTGGTGCCCCCACACCTGTGGGGAGTGGCACAGGATGCTCACCTGAGGACAGACCTTTAGGGTAAAGCCATGGGTGGGTTCATCCAAGGCAATGCAGTAACCATTGAGGGTGTGTGTGTCAGAGCAGGCATGCCTTTGCATAAGGGGCATATGTAGTCACACTGCAGTGATGCTCAGCTCACTTCACCACCGAGAGAGCAGTTAGACAGCATAACAAACTACCTTCATTACTAACAGGATGATGGATCAGTGATCAGCTCTTGCCTCAAGGGTAAAGAATAGGCTGTCACCCTATAAGAAACACATTGGCTGACTGATCATTGTGAGCTGATGACTGACAGAGGTACACCAAAAAATGCAAATCAAAAAGCCATGTTTCTAATTATGGACGTAACAAGCACTGTGACATCCTCCTTATGATGACTGTCACAGTCTCATTTTCCTCTGTTGTAAGACTGAGTTTAGGAGCTGGGGTGGTATGATGATGTAGCATGGAAATATACTATTAAAGGTGGAGAAGAGGAAACAGACAGAAGCACAAGGAAGAGATGGGGGACATGCAGTGTGCTGTGAGGTGGATGTACAGTTGAGAGGCATGAAGGCAATTTTTAAGAAAACACCAACTCAGAATGAGAACTCAGAATGAGGACTGTTCCTCATAATGGGGTACAGTTGAAAGGTATGGTCCCCAGTACCTTTCTTTATCTACATTCTGGCTCACCAAAGTTACTACTAACGAGTCACAGCACGAGTCTGGAGACTAACTTCACTTCCACTTCCCACTTCCTAAACTCTTTACTTTCTCTCCCCCGAGCAAACCTCATGCTGTTCTTATCCATAATCTCTCAGTGGTTGCCTACTGCATGCCTGCATGCAAAATAAATAAATAACTAAATCAATAAAACCTTAAAGCTACACATGATGAGCCCCCACCCCCAAATAATAACTCTAGTAACTGGCTTAGATGCAGTATGACTGTTCACAAGTGCTTTTCTCATGTAATGGCAGTTGGAGGGCTACACTGCTGTCATTCCCTATATCTAGGTACCACATGGCCAATTCACTGTTCATGTACAAGTGCCTGTTCTCTGTAAATGCACATACACTGTTGCAATATGGGCACATTTTACAAAATTAAGATGATTTACTTTTGCAAGCTGGCCCACCCAGATAGACCTTCTGAAGCCATGGGCTCTGGACAGCCACCTGAAAATGCCCCTGTCCAAGTGGAAACACAATCATTTATTTATTTATTTTACATTTGTTAACCGGGTAGAGTCCGGCTGGGCAAGTAGCACATTTTCAGTGGAGACCCAGGGAGATAAGCTCCATAACAATAGTACAAAAAGATTACAACATTTTATAAAAGATTTACAAACAATATACAAAAAAAGTTTAACAATTGCCAACAATCACAATTTACAAAAAGGGAATGTAAAAACAGAAGACATTACATTTCCTAAGCCTTACTGCAGACAGTAATATGAAACTCATTATATATATAACTAAAATAAACCATTGTGGCATTTTCATTTGGTAGAAGTAAGACAATGAGAAGATAGCAGAAAAGAATGGCCTGAGAAACTAACCAGGAGTATTACAGGAGCACAGCCATTGTAAAGCATTCCTTTAGGAGCTGTTTGAAGCTATGACTATCTGCGTTTTCTAGAATATTCTGGGGTAATAGGTTCCACTGCTTGGCTACTTTGAAGGAGAAGACAAGAGTCACCAAAGTAATTATGGGACTTAGTTACCTTAAGTATAAGTTTATCAGATGATCTAGGGGTCCTGGGGTAGGTATTTAGTTGCACTAGGTTGGAGAGTGCAGGATAGTTTTCAGGTTTGTGGATAATAGAGTTTGCAGTGGTGAGCTAACTGAGTAATAACAGACTGGGAAATTCAAGCCAGTGTAATTTTGCAGTGCAAGGCAATAATGGGTCCTGTTGGGTATATTAGCAGCAAATTTTGCTATTTTCTTATAGCAGGAATCAAGTAGATGTAAATCAGACATGTGCAGGTTAGTGAAAAGTTTAAAACAGTAGAGGAGGGTAGATAGGACGTGGGATCTGGCTGTGGCTAGTCTGCCATTTTGAGTGAGGTAAGGTTTGGGCCTATACAGAGCACCAAGTTTGATGTGATCTTCTTTAATTGTGAGTGATGTATGTTTATCAAATGTTAGGATGTTGTCTATTGTGACAACAAGTAGTTTTGTTTGGTTCTATTATAGTGCCATTAGTGGAGTAGATGGAGAGAGGAGGTGGTTTTGCTTTGGATTTCATGTTGGAGAAGATCATTAATGTTGCTTTGTTTGGGTTTAGGATGAGTTGAAGTTCATTTAGGTAATTTTCAATATCAAGAAATGACTTTTGCAGTTTATGTTACAATATCATCATGGTGTTATGCAACACAAATTTGTTCGACGCAGCAGTATACAAACTCATCCCCATCTTCCTTGCTGTCTTGGTTCATTTTTTGAATTGAATTTTGCAACTCTGTATTGTGCTGAAACTTCCCATCATGTTGCCAAGAATTCAAGGCAGCATTTTACCTCAAACTGATTTCTTTTTCATGTAATATGCCTTTTTGCTCCTGTTAGTTCTATGCTTTTCTAATACTTAGAATGCTGTTTCAAATTGTCATGTCTCACCATGACCAAAGTCTTTGATCAGTTCACTGAATATATAAAGTATTAGGTTTTACTTTCAGAACCCCAACCCCTAAGCACACACTCGACTTTTCCACATATAAATACAAATCACGTGACACCCTTTGTGATTATAGAAAACCATAAGCACACTTTAACAAAATAAAATTCATTCAGGTATATTACTGATCAACATTGTCAAGTTAGAAAGAGACAGCATATATAAATAAAATACGTATATGTACTATGATGATAAGTTCTTAAACATTTTATGAAAATTAACTAATAACAACATGGATGCATTTCTGTTGATAAAACAAAGAAGTAATATGTTTAATATATTTGACCTGAAGGTGCAGTTTTACACTTTGCATCCCACTTAGGGCTTGAATATATACTCGGACCAGATATTAGCTGCTGTTTTTTGGAATTTCTTATGTTTTTTGATAGTTCCTACTCTGCTATTGAAGGCTGAACAAGTTGAGAAATGTGTCACTAAGCATTTTATGAAATTTAATTACAATTTAATACAAACCAAGCAGAAACTTTCCAGTGTGCAGGGTGTGAAGTTCAATCCTGGAAATATGTTATGCACCTAGTTCACTAATAAAAATTGAACTGTAAAATATGTACTACAAAATAATAAAATAGTAGGTAGTCCACAATCAAAAAATGGAATATTGGTTATTGAAAGACACAAACAAGCGATCTTAGTTGAGTATAATGAGAAGCGTTAGGATTGCTTGTCTGTGTGTTTCAATAAAGGTTATTCCATTTTTAACTTAGCTGTGGACTACCTACTATTTTATTATTTCGTAGCACATATTTTAAAGTTCAGATTTTATTGGTGAAACTAGATGCATAACATATTTCAAGGAGAGAACTTCACACCTCCCATACTGGGAAGTTTCTACTTGGATTGTTTTTAACCCAGTATAGGTTGCATACTGGGTTTTCTGAGACTTTGAGGGATACCACAGATTTTTTTTTTTTAATTACAATTTAAAGTACACTTCAATTTTACTGCAGTATCACGGTCCTAACAACAAGTCATGTGATAACCAAAGATTGGTGCAACTTCAAACAGTATTGTAATCCCGGCTGCTTGTTCATTTAACACTACAAAGAGTCTGCTCGTGATGAAGAAGGACATTTCTATGTCAAGATGCTGGCCACAATTATTATGACTGGTCTCTTAATCATAACCATGATAATATTTTTTCAGCAATAACAGTATGACAAGGAATTCATCCTATCAGTAAAACACAAGAGAAGAAATGTGTTGTTACTTTGTTCAATAGAAAAATAATATTCTTGGTTATGATCTAGGGACTGATCATAAATCTGTAATAAATTGGGCCAGGCATTTGGGTTAACAAGTCAATATCCACTTTAGTTTTAAAGTAATTTATTGTGTTGTTTTGGGCAACAAAACTGCAGCTTAGTTCAGTGCGCTGGGTTCATAATCAGCGCATTTCTTTCTCTTTAAGAAGCTACTATTCACTTCATTCAGCTCAGGAAAGGTCATTTCTTGGGGCACTATATGTCGTGCAGTTTTCAAAGGTAACAGTTTCATGCCAGATTCAGTTACTCCTGACATTTCTTTTTAATCTTCGATGAACGGCTCCATTTTAGTACCAAGTCTAGATGGAGTGTTTCCCTTGGTATTGCTGCTGATGTTTACTGTGCTTTTCCAAAACAACAACATTCTTTTTTTTTCTGCTTATGACTGGAGATCTCTTTTGTTACACTCCAGGTGCTTATATTCACATGTCTTTTTAGCTATAGAGTTATTACTCTCTGAGCAGTAACAAGAACAATTATAGCATATTTTTAAGCTTTGTATGTAAAAATCTGGATATTTTGTTTATCCAGTGCTTTATAAGGGGTCATTCTAAGTCTGCTGGTAATACTTTAAATACGGAGATCTAGGTCCTTGCATACCTCAGTCAGCTTGTCACTGAAGAATTTCTCTGTATAGTGTTAAGTACAAGCTGCAGCTGCTATGGAAGAAGACAGAAAAGAGTCCTGAAGGACTTGTGCTCTGACAGCCCTAGTTTCTGAGATGATCTCACATGACTTTATGCTTTGTGTCCCAGTGTGTGCACGTTTGTGTGTGTGTGTGTGTGTGTGTGTGTGTGTGTGTGTGTGTGTGTGGGGGGGGGTGATAGTGGTAAATTCCTTAAATGGTTTAGCAGGGAAATCAATACTTGTTTGTTATGCACGCGATCACTACACTATTAAAATATTTTCTAAAGCCTAGAACAGCACAGTGTAATATCAAACAACCATATCTGTCTGCATCTTTTTTGCTGTTTCTACCAAAAGAGCATTCATTTCCTGACTTCAGCAAGCGATGTGCTGTGATTCCGACAAAATAAGGTTTGCTTTAGAAAATCTGCCAAATGAGCATGTAACACTCTTCTCTCAGAAGGTTGAGAGATGCAGTAGTGTGGAAATTATCCACATTAGTGTTTGTACCCCGTAGATGACAACTGTAATTGTATTTTCCACAACTTGAAGATGTAGCTCCTATTTATGAAATGCTGATTATAGGCACACAAATAGATTTGCCTATCCACTCAACAGCTAAGTGAATAAACATTATGGGGACAACATTAGGTCTGGTGAGTCCAGTCTTTTTATCCATCATTTGTCCTGTTCTGATAGACTAAACTAAGCCTAAAGGAGTATGTAGGGGAAATAGTACCCAAATCTGCTGTTTTAGTTTAGCCAGTATGAAGGGGAAATAGTTGTTGCTAAGGTTAGCAAGAAGCCTGTTAGCAACACCAACCCATAACTGTAGATCTCTGCTGTTTAGTTTGGGAAGCACAAAAGTCTGATAACTGAGTAGGAGAGTTTGCATATCCATTTTTGATATTCTGCCAGTTTTGTGAAGCTTCTGCAATTTGCAGATTTGACTTGAGTGTCTTAAAATTGGTCCTTTCACTGTCTCTAATGTTTGTGTATTTCCAGAGGAAACTGTAGTACTGCTGATTTGTTGTTATACCTGCCCACCTTCAAGATTTCCATGCAATGTCCTAACATATTATGCAGTTTTTATTGTTGAGTGATATAGTTAGGGCCTTACTCACTACCGTACAGTTTATAGATTGGGACATGTTTGCTAACTAAGCCAGAACAGATGCATATGATACTGTCTATTGTTTCATAAGTATAGAGCAGGTATATATGAGAGAACCCAGTTAACCTGCAGGTGGTCCTCTTTTGATGTTATAACTGAGAATTAGCTTATGTTTGAAGGTAAGATGGTTTCTGGCTGGGGTCAGAGCAAGGAAGGCCATGATATGTTAGGATTTCAGGCATTGTTTCCTGTCTTGATTATGTAGACTGATTTCAGACATTCATAGATTTTTCATGGACACCGATTCTCATGACTATTCTGTTCTTGCCAGTACCCGTTGTCAGGCTGCTCCTGCTTAGCAGCAACACCCATTTCAGAATGTCATCCCCTTATGTCTCATTGTGGTTCCAGTAGTAACACTGATTAGTTGACAGTGGTCTTCTAGTGGGCTACCACAAATGATCCTGTGTTCCCTTCAGTCAGTGTTCAGATCACAGACCTTCAGCAGATCATTTAATATCCTACAGGTTTAATTAGTGATAAAGTAACAATTCTAAATATTCAATAATAGGATATGCAAAAATACAAGTTTATGCTCTTGGCTTTAACATATCGAAGGAAGGGTATACACAACAGGATGTCAATACGGCAAGATAACCTCATGTTTTAGTTTCATGTGTGGAAGCTGCGTAACCTTACAATATTCTTTGGCTATTTTCATTGAAAGCCTTGAACAAGGTTTTAGGCATTGTAGTTTCATCCAGCCTGTAAAGTATTGCTACTTTCTGGAAGTGTGGAATTTTTATTTTGGATATTGCGACCATCAGGTGTTCAAAAGAAAAGTTTGCAGCACTGTGTAACACATCCGTATATGACAGCCAATATACTAATTGTCTAAAACCCAACTAGTCCTAAAGCAACAACGGGATAATATCTAAGAAGGTTGCCTGTATACTCCACAATCCTTCTGTGTATTCTTATTTTGTTATCATATCCTGTTCTCCAGTAAAGCTCCCCAGTACAATATATCTTAAGTGATCTAGCGGTAACACTAGGTGAAACAGTAATTAACAAATCCTGATTTATCCACTGCTGTCTCTGTCCAACTGTTAATGTTTCCTAAATGCAATGATTTGACTTATGTATATGAAAGTTTTCCAACACAGATCTTTGATTTAAACAGTGAATGATCTGTGAATAAACATTTGCCTCTCTAATCTCAACAGATTCTGGCATGTTGGTGAGATGTCACGATTTCAGTTATTCCCAAAGGTGAAAGGGGCCTGATCTGATTAATGCCTTATAAACCTAGATCTGTATTATATTCTGATTGTAAATTTTTCATGTTTTTTAGCAGAAAGGTAAAAGAGTATTAGTGGAATTAGTAGATCAAAGTCAATGAATATTTATAAGCAGGGCAACATAATTTTAAGAATACACAGACAAAACTTTTAACAAAGTATACAGATACTGAAGGAAAACCTTAGTGGCATTCCTAATGGTTGCAGAAAAGTCTAGACTAGATTATTGTATTTATTTATTTATGAATACTTTGGAAGGATTCACTTTATAATTTTGAAATACTGAAATACCGAATTTCAGTATCTCGAGACTATAAAGCCAAAAAAACCCCACTGAAACCCCAAAAGCGTGAAATCCAAAATCACAAACGTAAACACACCATACACCACACAACACATACACCATCCTCCCCACACTACAACAAACAAACAAAACAGACACAAACATAACAATACTAAATACACAAACCTACCCTACATATAAGCAGGGGGGCAAGCCCCCCCGAACCCCCACTACTTATATATACTAACTCCAAGGTCGCACCAAACAGCAAAAGACAGTAAACTCACCACTACACACTCTACAGTCCTCTTGCACACACACACACGCACACACACACACACACACACACACACACACACACACACACACACACACACACACATATCAAATATGTACAAACACCACCACTTTCAGCAATTACACACTCATACTCTTACCTACCTACCCTACATCACACCTAAAACTTCCGAACACACTCACATACACTCAAATCCCTACTCAAAACCCTTAAAAAAATATTCACTTACCCTAATCTCCAGCCATATCCACACACCACACCATACATCAGGCAAACAGTACATCCCACGTCACATAGCACACCACCACAACAGCGGATTCAACATTTCCAGATTCGCAGTTATAGGGTTTGGCTGTTTTGGATGTTCGGCTTTATAGTCTCGAGATACTGAAATTCGATATTTCAGTATTTCGAGATTATAAAATGAATCTGTTTGGAATATTACTGCAGTTCATCAAGTCGATGAATGCAATTTATAAGTGTTCCAGAGCCTGGGGAAGGTTAAAAGGCAGTTATCTGAAAGAAAGGGACACACCAGGGGTGGCCCACATCTCCCTTTCTTTTCTTCTTGTATGTGGAGCCATTGGTATTGATAATTCACTGTTGATGAGTGAAGGGTTACAAATGGAGGCAATAGGTTAAGCTCTCAAATTTTGCAGATGACTGCTGCTCTCTTTAATTAGAATTATTTAATATTTAAAGCATTTTGGTCAACACTTGGGGCACAAGATAAGTGTGGATAAAAACAGACAATGCATGACAATTCTGTGTTATGTCAAACAGATCCTGTTTCCTATAGCAATATCAACAAATTTGGTAGATATGTATTATGGCCAGTCCCCTTATAAAATGCTGAAGCATCTGCTATAGGGTGCTAGGTTAAGGATCTGATAGCAAAATGGGAAAATCCAATATAAGAATATGACAAAAGATTACGCACTATCAATATTTTTTTCCTATTTGTCTCTGTCACTTTCAGTCTATCCCACCTTTACCAAACAAATGGTTTTAGAGAATGATAACATTTTTGGTATTGTATTTCTAAGCAGAAGGGTAGATCTAGAGATGGTCATAACAAATGACCCTTACTACAGAGTCAAAGGGAATTACTTTTTTCAGATTTTCATTTTACGGAAAAACAATTCATTTGCAAATGGCTATACCTTGAGTCTAGGATGGTGTGGAAAATTTACTGAAACTTTTGATTATAGAACATAGGATTTTGCTAATGGCAGCTTGTCTTTGTTCCCTTCCCATATCAATGATCAGAGATCTTGCCACAAAACAATAATGCTTTAGTCAGTTTCGTGCACCAGAACAGGGAATACAGCTGAATGAAGTGCCCACTAAGGATACCACCATACTTAAGTGGCTGCATCTTCTTCTGATTTAAGGTGACTACACACCAAATCTAGTAAATATCAACAATTGGCTAAAGAGGTTATTTTTTTCTTTATGCTTTTTCCCTTCATCATCTGATCATTAATCCTCACCAGTCAGTCTCAAGCTCATTTTTCAGAGCCATCCATGAGGTTATCATATAGACAGCCATGAGGATGGGTTGTGACTTCATTGGTATACTTGCAATGAGGACATTTGGATTATGGCCTAAAAGCCTCCCCCAGACATGAGGACATGTGACCCGACCATTATCACTGTGAGAGCTACAGTCTTCCTGCCTTATGCAAGTGCATGCTCTTGTGCAGTTGCTTGATGAAAGCTACCACCAGCTGGAGGCATGGTGCCATTACACACACACACACACACACACACACACACACACACACACACACACACACACACACACACACACACACACACACACACACACACACACACACACACACACACACACACACACACACATCACAGGCCTGCCTCCTTCTTCTGAAAGACAAGTACAGGCTGCAGCTGGTTCCTCCTCTCTCCTCCTCTCTCCTCCTCTAGAACAGGCACATCAATCCCAACCTGCCAGCTCCATCAAGCATCCAAGTTGCTGATCAACTCTGGTCATCTAAGCTGTAAGTCAGGACTTCATCCTGCTATGCCACCATGATGGATAACAATTGGCTAAAGATACTTTAAATATTCTACAAGGGAAATTAATGAGTTTACTGCCTGCCATACTTAGTGGCATATATCATGCTTACATGACTCCAGATATGTATCTGCCTCCCCCCCCCACACACACACACAGTGTGGTAATATCTATAACTCTTCCTGTCAGAATATATTATATTGTGTAGATGGAACCTTCTTCATTCATACATATACAGATAACATGAGAGGTCACAGGAAACAGGGCTGTGTTTAAGGGGAAGTTGTAAAGATAAAGTGATCTTCAAAATGAGACTGGGGAACCTTTTATTTCTAATGTTGTAGTAACCTGAGGTTGAAATGCTCTTTTGCTGTGTGTAGTTTCCATGTACATTTGTATCCACTGTGCAAAGCACCAATGCACCTCAATGTGATAACAGTGCAGACAAATAAATAGGTGTATGTACGTATGTATATGGGTCTACCTGATAACACCGACACGCCAAAACACCAACAATGAAATAACTGACACGACAAAACTGAAAGTTCAAAAACAGGAAACTTCACATGCCTGACAACTCACAATCCTGACAATCAACAAAACAAATAACTTTCCCGAAAAACACACACACAACACAAGCACACCAAAAACCTTACAAACCTACACTAAACCTTACATACACAACTATATATGAACTAACCTTAACCCAAACCCTAACCCTAAGGTCCATCACTATCACACACTTACCTTACCCGCACCCTAGCCCTAACTCACTTAATCCGCCCCAACCCTTAAGTCTGTCACTATCGCACACTTACCTTACCCACACCCTAACCCTAACTCACTTAACCCATCCCTAAACCTAAAGTCCGTCACTACCGCACACTTACCTCACCTGCACCCTACCCTAACGTCTGTCACTATCACACACTTATCTTAACATGTCAGTGTTCTCAGCGTCAGGATTCTCAACTGTCATTCTTCTCTGTTGTCGATCTTCCGGTGTCGGTTATCTCATTGTCGTTCTCAGCTTTCGGCATAATCAGGTAGACCCGTATATATATATATATATATATATATATATATATATATATATATATATATATATATATATATATACACACACACACACTCTTCATCTAGAATGGGAAACCTCCACACTGGGTGTTCAAGAGGAAAAAGGCTGGAAATATACAGTGGATGAGCTGTGGCAGTAATGGCAGAGGAAAGTGAAGACAACCTGCAGTCCAAAGCCCACCAGCATATGTCATTAGGCGTATGTATGTATGTATGTGTATATATATATATATATATATATATATATATATATATATATATATATATTATTTACCTCCTTTCTGGAGGTCCTTTTCATGTAGGTATAAGGAACAGTGCTGATATACCTTACAAGAGGAGTTGACTGACAGATGATGCATGTGAAGGAGCCATTCTGTGACCAGCCTAAAAATACCACACCTACTCTGTTCCATAGAAAATGTGAGTACTGCTCATGGGGCTGTGTGGCTATCACAATGTACATTTTTATTGAAATTGTGTATGTGATGTACAGTACTGCATGGTACCATGCAGCCTGTATGGAATGGCATGTCACACACAGATGTGCAGGGTCAATAGCAGGTGTGGAACCACTTTATTTCAAATCTGTGTGAAAGAAGTGTAGTGCTTGTGCATCACATGTCATATTGATGTGAAATGGCATACAGAAAGATGAGACAGGAGAGGTCTGTATTGCAATCCTTTGAAGCTAATATTTTCTCTTGGTTTAATTTCTCCAGTGAATTTCTCCAAGTGTTTTGGGTTTCTAATACCATAACAGGAATGGACCTCGTTCTTAAGTTGGGCTGTGATTAGAGTTCATGAAAATAGTACTGTTTAAGTTTTTGAAGTTAGTCAGGTGTTCTTCTCAGCACCCGAAATATGCCCAGAATTGCCTCCTTCTGTAGAATTATGTGTATTGGTAGCATATTTAAGTATGATTGTAAGCTCTTTTTTAATATACCTCTTGCTCCTGCTATTACAGGAACTCTCTGGGCATCTTTCTTCTACATTGCTCTCATTTCTGCTTGTAAATTCTGCTATTTTATGACTTTGTGTCTCTCTGTATGTTAGGCACTAAAATTACTAGGTGTAGCAATTTCAACGATCAGTGCTGCTTTTGTCTTTTTTGACATGAACTTATATATCTGGTTTTATCTATTTCTTGAACTGTTGATAATAGGTGATTCCATGTAACATAAACTTCATCATTCTCTATAATGCTGTGAGGTTTATGTTTACAATGCTTCTCAGCTACTTCCATGTTGCAGATTTTGCACAATCCCCAATACAGCAGTCTTGCCACATTACTGTGCCTTTCAGTATGCAGAACCTCTGCCATGAGTGTATCACACCCAGCAACAAGAAGTGCAACTGTTTCCACTTCTGTTTTGCAGAACTTACATTTGTCTGTTTCTCCAGTGTTTTCAGTAGATTTTGTAAACCAGTGTGCATACAGTCCACCATCATGGGCTGCTATTATTAGTCTTTCATCTATTGGTTTCAAATCACCTCTCATTAACTATTCAGCAAGGTACATGCCATGTGTCTTAGGGGCGATCCTCCTTCCCTCTCTTCTCTCTTCAATTGAATTCTGTTTAGCATGAATTACTGCATGAAACTGCTTCTGGGAGGAGCATGTCAGATGCCCAAGTAGCACATGTACATGGTGATGTTAGCTTTTCACCTAGTTCTGGGTCCTTGGTAGGTCATGTTCCATTAGCACTGACACATTCCAGTGGTGGTCTGTGGAATAAGGGAATAAGCTTTTTCCCAGTTCAATATGGATGTTGTTTGACATAGGTGACATGGATTCTCTACATGAAAAGTACCACTTCCTTGGCATTGTCATGCATCAAGGCAGCTATGCTGTTGAAGTTGGGAATTACTTCTGCTGTTGAAGGTGAGAATGACTTCTATCAGGGACAGGCACATCAATGCTAGCAGCATTTTCATAACAACAGTGAAGGAAGACCTGGAGATGTACTGCTGTGCCAAATATTCCTTCTACATCTGCTGAAGTATGATTTGTCCCAAGTGGAAAAGGTAGCCTTTTGTGGATGCAGCAGCCTTCTCTAAGCCTGTCAGGATGGACTTTATCAAAGACCCCTGCTGCTATGCTTTGCCACCACCCACCTGCCACACACAACTATTTGACTGCTGATTCTTCCTTAGCATTAGGCAGTACAGGAGGAACACAGTGCAGTCTTTGTCTTGTGTGTCAGTCTGTCCATGTAGAATGTACAGCTGCCAGTATGACCTATCGCAGGATGGGAATGTGTCATTTCCCAGGAGCAGTTTGAAGCTACAGAGATCTTATATGTTGGTAGCAGTGGTCAGCAGCAGCATTGGTGGTGAATATCCTTTATCCAAAGCCTCTTTGAAGTTTACCACAAAGTGTCCATTTTTGAGAGGTACTGTTTGGAGGTAACGTCATGTAGACTTAGTTGCTGGATGCTGCTGCTTATGTCATATGTGAGTAATTTTGGGGGGCATGGAAATGGTTAACACTATGTCAAGCTGTACCTCTGCCATAAGTGTTTGGCTGAGCTGGATGAGATGGCCCAGCAATATCAGTGCTGTCTCCTTGATCTTGGCCATATCAGTGCTGTCTCATTGATCTTGGCCATACCAACTGTCATGACTACTTTGCATGGGTCAGGGCATGCTGGTGGGCTTTGGACTGCAGGTTGTCTTCACTTTCCTCTGCCATTACTGCCACAGCTTATCCACTGTACATTTCCAGCCTTTTTCCTCTTGAACACCCAGTGTGGAGGTTTCCCATTCTAGATGAAGAGTGTAGCCTTGCACAACCAGCTTTTGTTTACCTCTTTGTGAGGGAATTGTGCCATAGCTGCCCCTTTGTATTCCAGTTGCATTATTTATTATTCATGCTTGTGCTGTGCTACATGTTGCTGTTCTCCTGTCCACTGGCCATTCTGTTGTGAGGGTGTATGTGCCTGTGCTCCATCATTCTTGCTGTCTTGTGAGCTCCCTATTGAAATGCCGTCACTCGAAATGCTGAAATAACAGGCCAAAAACATGTCAGAATACTGAATCTTGAAGATTGTTCTTCTCCTTAAAACATCTTTTTACAGGGGGGGGGAAGCCCCTCTGAACCTGAACACACACACACACACACACACACACACACACACACACAAACATATATATATATATATATATATATATATATATATATATATATATATATATATATATACCGACTCTGAAATCACCATACCTCAGAGAAAAGGAATATTCCAAGAAATGGACTTGGTATATACAAGTCCATTCTTTCAGTAATTCAGTCTCCGTATTTTGGGACTCACTCTACCAAGTGCCGACATTTCAAGACAGTTACCTTCTTTATATGCAGTTGTCAGGCTATGCTGATCACGTGAGTAATCCATAGCCATGGAACATCTTTATCTGTATAATGTGGCTGCTGCACTTTTTGACATCTGGTACTGCTGCAGTTCAGCAGTGTGCAAGTTCATCCTCCCTTCACTGCTCTCATCAGCTTTGTTTCAGTGGCTTGTCAGGAAGCCACACCACTGGAATTCATGTAAACAGCCACAAAGTTACACCAGAGTTATCATCTACAGCTGTGCCTGATTTGGGAGGTGAGCACTTTTAAATGCTTGAAGAGGGAGGCCCAAACTTTTAAGTGTGTCTTCTTAAAGCTGTATATGGTTGGCATCTTATGGTCCTCATTATTTCCAGCAGTGTGTTGTTCCAGTGTTCATATGCAAGTGATACAATGAAGAGTAGTGTTACAGGTGGATCAGCAGGTGTCACTGCTCAGTCCTGGAAAGAACGTGGTTTACCTAGTCTAGGTTGCAGGCAGAACTATGTAATTGAGCTGTCTAATTTGCTTTTGTTGTTGTGTATTTCCTCCTTTGAATAGTAGACAGACTGTAAAACTGTGAGCTCGGGTAATATGCCATGAAGTATCTTTGTGGGTAGATCATTTTAAAGTGTGACATACCACAGGGTGTGGCATGTGTTCATGGTTAGCTGTTTTGAAGAATAACATGCTGCACCACACCTTTTAAGTGAATTAGGTGGAGCTGGCAAGAGAATTCAACAGTTAAGCTTGAAGTCTTGCTTTTCCTGCTCTTTTATGTCGTCTAATGCACTGATTTTGCACTTTACTCCTCTTTAGAATGTGCATTGGCATGAAGTATTTGTTATTATACCTGTTCACAAAACCTTAGTAAAAACTCTTAAAAAGTTTTATAGATAAAAAATGCATATTTTGTGTTTCTATGATGTGCATGTCAGCAGATGTGTGTGTTCTACCTGGAGTAAAATAAAGTCTTCTCAGTTGCTGGCTGTCATTTATTTTCTATTTACTGCTGTCTCTGCTCAAAAATTCAGAGGCTCTTATTTGGATTTCCTTCATAAGTGATTAGCAAATACACACACACACACACAGACAAAGTGAACCTGCCTTGGGACCTAGAGAAGGCAGATTAAAACACTGGAAAACAGGACAGAGAGGATAACAGTAAGCTGATTCCTTCTCAAAAGAAAAGTGATTTACCAGAGGGGTATCACAGTGCTCTGCACAGATTGCTGTCTCTATTATGTTTAAAACACTGACAGTGCATAATGCCTTGATGAAAAGGTATGCTGTATAATAACACAAGTTCAGCAAACAGGGTTGCTTTGCAAGCTAAATAATGGCTTTTAAATGACTTTACTTAATGTCTTCAAGAAAAAGCATGCAAGTATGCAGTTCTGAAGATGATATAAAGTTTAGCAAACACAGTTGAAATACAAGGTGAAAAGTTAAAATGATGTCAAGTACTTAAGAAGACTGAAACACAGCTCAAAAGGATGGCAACTTGTTTAGTGTGGCTTATGAACTGGAACAGCCGGGTAGGAAGAGAAGTGAAGAGCTTTCATTTGCTTATACATTGTGGGAGGAGGGTTGAAGGCTCTACTTGCATCTGGTCTCATTTCTAGTGGAGACCAGTGAGTATTTCCTGACTGAAAGGCTACCATCTAGTTGGTAGTGAGGTTAAGTGTGTGTGAGTCTCACCCTCGTTCATCACCTCAGTAATGTCTGCTAATCCTAACCCTAAGCCTGCTCCCACCAGTACACTAACCTCACACCTTACATTACAAAAAAAAAAAAACTTCTCATAATACTTTCACTACACAAGGCACACTAAAACACACAAGCACACAAACATCTACCAACACACACTACAAACATAAAATGTAACCCCTTACCTAACCTCAGCATTAACTCCCTAACACCCAAACACACACATACTCACTGTAACACCCTCCCAGTCCCAGCCCACCTGTTTTGAAAAACTGCGGAATCTTGACCAATGGATGGGAGATTGCAGATATACCCCAGGGATTACTTCACTGTCACTGCTTGACAGAGGCACAGCAAAATGATAGGCATAGTTTTTATTCAAACTAAAGGGGTGGCGAAAGCCACATAACTATGGGCTAGGCTTATAAATGCCCTTGGGCAGATAGCCTAGTATGAACCTATGAACCTATGAACCTATGCATATTGAGATATCGTACATTTGACTATGAATTTTCAGCAATCTCAACCACCCCTAGCGTTTGCCAAACAAAGCAACATTTGACAAAATGCAAGGTAACCATCTGCATATATCTATATTTATCTATCGATCTGTCTATCTATAAAAAGCAATATAAATAGCGACAATTTTCTGCCACCCACTGAGCCAAAGAAAACAACAAGACATGCCCTGAATTTTAGAAACAATAGCCACATTGTGATAGGCAATTTTGCATGACAAGTAACTATATATATAGTGTGTGTCCAATTTAAAGATGCATGGAGGAGATCAGGCATCATTCAGAATATGCTAATGGCTATATAAGCGGCATCATTCAGAATATGCTAATGGCTATATAAGCAGATAATAATGAGCAGGGGGGACTCATCTATGCAACTGCTTCTCAGTATTAGCAAGGTAAAACAAGACTTCAGAACAATTCAAAAACATCTAAAAGAGTATGATATGGTGCACAAGCACTAGTGTTACTGACTATAGAAACATCCTGGTATATGTGCAGAGCAGTTGAGTTAAAATGCCAGGGGTTTCCATAGCAGTGGTGAACATGTGTATGCAACAGGCTGTTATTGTTAGTATAACCCATGGAGGTGTATATCATCACCCTTAGAGGCACCATGTGATACAACTGCTCTTAACATTTCACGGCCTTCACAACACTGATGTTGTAACTGGTATCTTGTGGCTAGGGGCCCATATAAAAGCTGGCAGGCATGTGTTGGACATTTGTATGGGACCATGGGAGACATGGCGTTCCCATCTCAGTGAATACCAAGGTATGTGTGCTTTGCAGATACTAGCTACTGGGACCTTTCAGTGATCAACAAAGTACACATTGGGGAGTATCTCAGGCATCTCCCTCAAGAATACTCCATCAGTATTTGATACCATGTTGCAGTTTGTGGGGTGTATATGCAGTTTCCATGTAGCACAGAGAAGAGAGGACATCTATGATATAATCCAATTCCATTAGGTGATGGGAACCATAGACTGCACCCACTTTGAAATAATGGCCCCCAACAGATGACCTGGAAAGAGGTTATGTGACCCTTAAAGGTATCACTCCATCAACTGCCAGGTGGTGTGTAATGCATAGGGTATCATCTACAATATGTCTGCAGGCCAACCAGGCAGTTACCTTGGCTTCCACATATGGCATACATGTGACCTTTACTAGACGTTTATGAGGGGTAACTTTCCCCAGTGGTGTACTATTGGCAATGCTGGATATGGCCTGGAGCCTGGTAGATAACAATCATCTGAAATCTCCAGACTGTGACAAAGCATGGATACAACTATACCTTATCACAAACCTATGGCATTGTGTAGTGTGTGTGTGTTTGGGTTGATGAAAACATACTTTTGATACATGTATATATCAGGCGGTGCCATGTAGTATGACCCTTGCACATGTGCTAAAGAATTATGTGCATACAATATTACATATGATATTTAGGAAGAAGTTGCAGCAAGGAGACCAAGTGCAACATGAAAATTTGGCAGCATACCAGAAGGTAGTGGGTAAGCCAGATGAGTAGAAAATAAAGGACCGAGCAGCAGGGGATGAACATGATAGATGGAGGTTGTCGCAGTATGCCATGGCATTGACAAAGATGCAGTGGCTGACACATAACTTAGGCCCATAGTAAACCTGATACATGCAAAACCAATACTAGACTGTGCTTACCCATGCATATGCTGGCCACACTGTGCATTAGGCATAGACAATCCAAGCAACAAAGAACAAAGGGCAGGGCAATGTTATCATCATTTGCACAGATGGGGAGGGAGCACATGTGTACAGTGTCATCAAAAGGGAAATGTGTGAGTTCTGTAGAAAATGCAAATCCTTGAGTAAGCTGTGCATATGTGTGCATGTTGGTGGTGGGTATGGAAAGGATTACTGAAGAATACTTTGGGGCACTGACATGAGTTGTCTGTGATTGTGATGCACTGGGGACTGCAGTGCTGTGTGTGTGAGTATGTAGAGATGCAGCCTCAGCAGAAGTTGCTGCACTGTAGCAGGCAGGTCTAGGGCATGCATGGAAGACGAGTGAGCATCTTATGCAAGTCTCTGCTCCCCTGAGCTAGATCTATCAAGAGTTTCAGTCATAGTATCATGGCCCTGGACAGATGTAGGTGTGCTTTGTGATTATGAGTAACATCCACTAGCAGATATAGCACTGACTAAGTACCATAAACTTGGGGATGTTCTCTCTTGTCCATCTCTCTACACCTGATGTAGCCAAGGAAGTGCTGCCATCACATGACTATGACCTCATGCCTCCATGTCCATGACAACTACCATCAGTGGAGGCAGATTTGAATTGGCTGTACTGATCATGCTTGGCACATGCCATGAGAAGGTGGAAGGATATGCCTTGCAGCACTATGTAATCAATTTGGTAAAAAGTGTCCAGCATAAATATGCACATCTGTAGGTCATCTGAAACCTCCTGCAGTACCTATATTATCTCTGAAAAGTCTAGCCTGTGCCACCACAGTGCCCCTGCATGTATGTCAGGTTGCACCCTTTGACACAACTAGTTCTGGGAAAGGGTGGTACCCATGCCATCTATATGCATCAGTATGCACAGCCATGTGGTCACCCCATCTCCCACCCCCAATAGAGCTTGTGTAGACATTGATGGTTGGGTCACAAGAGGTCTCACACTGCCTTGGCTGCATGAGTCTGCAGCAACCTGTCCTCCCTGCTTGGTGTGTGTCTCTCTTAAGTGGTATCCATAGGCACAGAGACTATATTCATGCTCTTTGTAGGGGATCATTTGTGCACATTCCGTGTGTACAACACTGACATTATTCTCTCTATGGCCATACCAACTGTTCACTTTCTTCATTATCAAAGACATATGTCTCACCAACATCACACAGTGGAGCTTTTACAAAGTAGAAGACCAAGTATAAGAATGACCCATCACCTTTATTGTATGCACAATGCAGACTAGTGGAATGGTTTATACAGGCACTCATGGGTTATATACCTTACCTAGTGCAGGTGCCCTTGGATATTGCATCGCCGATGTATCAAAAGTACATAAAACAGACAAGTCAGTGTCATGCACACTAATAAAGGAAGCAAACAAAATTATTCATGACAATACAGGAAAAGCAGTGCATACACAATGCATATCGGATTGATACTCTTGGGGAGCATGTTGCAGCTCATCTGTGATGCACAACATCCACCATGGGACTGTGATGGGTCTGTTCCCCATCTCAGAGATGATAGAAACTCCTCCAACCCTATCAGTGGCAGTTCAACCAATGGCCCACTTCCTGTTGCCCCACCATCCTGTGCAAAGCAGATGTCACATTTTTCCACATTGCTGATAATTTTGGTGGTCCTACCTGAATTTATTGTAGTCACAGTCTTAGCAACCATCAGCACTGATGTGTTAAACATGATCCTGCCAAGCAGAGCTATTGTGGGGCCAGTTAGAAGCTTAGCAAGGGTGGAGAAAAGGGGGCAGCCACCTTGGGTACAAAGTGTTAGGGGGTATAATTAGGAGGCGTAATTCCTGCATTCTTATTTGTGTACTGGCATTTCTGAATGCTGATGCAGAAATAAGAAATGCAGTTTAGCCTACAGAGCTTCAATGCTTTGTGTGTGTTAAAGCTGTAGCAATTAGCTTGCCATAGTTTAAAGGTGAAGACGTCCATGTTTTGCTATTCAACTGAGGAGCTGAGGGAGTGGGTGCAAAATCGGGGAATGGCACCAGGAACTAGAAGAAACAGTTATGGCCTTAGGGCCATTCAACTGTCTTTTGCCCAAACACCAACTGGTTATGGAGGCGGAGGGCCTGCAACAACAATTAATTCTCTACATCAAAGAACTTGCTCTTTCTAGCCTTCTTTTCCCTTGCCATGCATATTGCTGTGTGCAGAAAGAATACACAGTGTGAGTCTGTCAGTATGGACCGTTTGTCTAGTAGTCTGTCTACAGTGTAGCGTTCTTCATGTACTCTCAATTGAGAATGGTCATACTAGACCTAGGATTATGCAGTACAACCATCCCCCACTAACAGGCACACTACCACAAACATCTCCTGAACATCCAAATAAACCTAACAGACATAGTTAAGCACAATGGCAGTGTATCTCCCAAACACACAAAGAAACCAAACCCTCAGTCAAGCACACTGGCAGTTGACCCCCCCACCCCTCCACCACCATCACAGTACTGTGCCGTATTACCTTCTAAAGCACACCCTTCTGTATCTACACTACAGGGTATCAAGTTAATGTTATACACACCTATGTGCATCTCATGGATATGGTATACACAGGCATGTGTATCCCCCATCATATCACAAGGCAGTGGGGACTTCACTCCTTTAAGAGCTATATTTTATGTATTTATTTAACCTATGTTGACTGGGTCAGCCCAACTATACTAATAGCCTATTTTCAGTGAAGACCAAAGGTGGTATTTCTACTATGAGGGGAAATTTAGCCAAGGAACTTCCCCTACTCTTTTTTCAATAAGTGCAGTGGGACCTTTTATATCCACCTGAGCTACCATCATGTCAAGCAGATGGGATTTTGGCTTAACATCTCATCTGAAAGAGGAATGTCTTGCTAGAGTGGTTACATTTCACAATTGTTTTAGAGTGTGCCTTCCATTAACATTCACAGCACTTGTGTATAACCTCTCTGTGCTTCACTGAGTATGTTACCCTTGTGAAACACCTAGCAGGCACTGGACAGTTCCCCACATCAAGTATTTCTACTAAGAAATATTAACTCACAGGCACAGACAAGTAATTGTAAGGAAAATGTTGTCCATACCTTCAGCAAGCAGTAATTCTGCTTTCATCGAGATTCATTTGCTTTAGCAGGTGAAATGAATTTCCCCAACACAGCTCTATGCCTTCTTCCATAGCAAGATGAGCTTCCCTGCAGCAACCAGAGTTTATTTTGCACAAATTTGTCCTTCTGAACATGATTATGTAGATGAGGGGCAAACTCTTGAATGAATCTGAATCACTCATTCTATGCATTGTAATTAGAATCAGACTCTCGCTACAAGTCTACACAGCATTGTGCACTCTCCTGAGCATCTCTGAGGTGCATTGTGAATGCAGGGCATGCTAATGTCATCAGGAGATTCCTTGCACTTCACTGGTTGAGCCTGATATATCTGGTGCTGACAAAGAGAATGTTCATGGCTTCAGATGGCCCTGTTTTTCATAGGTACTTCTGTAGTGGTTATAGAAGAGCAAAACCTTTCTCCACCTGCTGTACAGAGACCACCAGGATCAGTTGCTGGAGGACTCTTGTAATAGTCCTCCTGTAAAAGGTGAATGACTGGCACTATCTCACCAGAGTGGTTACTGTTGTCACTGACACTCACCAGACTGTTAATATTCTACTTTTTTTTGGGATGTTATCCTACTATTGTGGACATTATAGTAAAGACCTGTGACTTAAATAGAACATGCTTGAGAGATGGATATGTGTCCCAGAGACAGCCTTTCCTATGGAACTGACTTCCCATCCATGCGAAGCTGAGTCCATCTTTTACACAGTTTAAGCACAACCTAGAGCAGTGGTTGGGGAATAGGAAATTTACACCAGGCCTAGCACCAATGTCCCTTATGGATATAGTTATCTTATAAATGCCTAGCCCTCAATGCCCTGTTTAGATACAGTACATCATTATTGTTTTGGGAAAATTGGCTAGGCTTAGAAAGCCCCCACCCCCCGGTAACAATTGATGAATCTATGAATCTATGTTTAAAAGCATGTGGTATGAAACTGTATGAAAGGCTTTTGAGATGTGAAGGAAAACAGATGCTACAACTTTTGCTTCATTTCTTCCTTGGTTTACAGTGTTAAGGAATACCAGTAGCTCTGTGTCTGTGCTATGTCCTGGCCTAAATCCATGTTGAGTAGTTGATATGAGCTTACATTTAGTAAGTTTTTTTATTGATTAATAATATACATTTTTCTGGAATCTTCTGCCAAATAGTCTTTGCAACTGAAGAGCATACATTTTTAGTAGTGCTAATTTTGCAAGTTCACAAAGTTGCACAATGACCTGAAATGTTCTGAAGTCCATCTTGTAGTTGTTCTCTCTGCATTAATCCAACATTTGCTCCAGTGCCTTGACCAATCTGTCCTTTGTGTTACAGAGAAGCCTCCATGCTGTATTGTAGAGAACAACAAGTTCTAGTAACTTCTGCTTTGACCTTAGACGTGCTGAAACGTAATGCATTGTAATGTTAGTGGGATAAAATCACAGGCCTTGTCAACATTGTCCTTCACATCTGAATAAACTCATATCAGGCCTAAGCACCAAATACCACACTCATATGTCTTCTGCCAAGGATTATTCTGTTCTGTCTATCAACGTAACCTGTCACACTCTCCATTCCTGCTTTTTTCTGTGATAATTCATATCAGACTTCTTTTAGGTAATATCAATATGTTGCACACATCTGAGTTTCACATTTGTCAGTGATAATAAATATCATACATTTATTTTGCTACTTGTTCCTAGTGTCATAAATATGTTTAACAATCTACATGTTTGTGCAGGTAATGCCTTATTGTTTTTAGTGTAAAGCTGGTTATTGTGCCTATGGTCTGGACCTTGGGCCTAAAAGATTCTCAGTATTATTTGATTTATTTGGTTATTACATAATTACAATTTTCGGAAAATAATTTGTGAGAACATGACAGAGAGAAAGAGATGTCTCAATGCCAATGTAAAGATGCATTTCTTTATCACATAGAGGCAGGTCAATGTAAAAGGCAATTTTTTCAGAAGTTTGAAAGGCTTGAGACAATAAAGGAATTCTGAAATGAAGTTCGTCTATGCAGAGCGGTTAGGATTTAGGCTGTAGTTACGTAATCAACTTATCCAGTACTTAGAGAATAGAAAACATGGTCAGCCTGCCCTTATATATGTACAGAGACAGTGTTTCTGTTTGTAAATCCATTTACTATTACTCCGTTATCCTTCAGAAGTTAGTTGTTGTCATCACTAGAAATCATATTCATTTCGAATTGCAAATGCAGTATATTTTCACACTTGCTTGGACCTCTAGAAAACTGCGGGACCTCCCCTGAGAAACTGATCTCACTGTCTCAAGACCAGTGCTACAGAGGATTTTAATGACTGGAATTTTTATTTGCAGGCATTGTATGCCAGCCACAGAGAATGCATTTTTCCGAACTTCACTGGAGGTTATGTGTGTAATATATCCCCATGGTGTGAGTTTATTCTTGCACAAACTATACTCTGTTCTCCTCTGTTTAACTCTACTTCTAACATATGGTTGAAACATTAAACCTTTGTGATCTGTGTAGAAGCCATCATTTTAAGGTCTGGGACTGGTTAGAAAGAGAGAGGGAGAAAGAATCTGAATATCCTAAAAAAATGTTTCTAATTTTTCTTTGTAGTGACAACCTTGAATCAAAGTGCTGTAGATATTGTAAATATTTTTAAGTTTTAAGTGTGCACATGGGTTCTCAATCTGGTACCATGTTAAAACAGCCCCCCAACACACACACACACACACACACACACACACACACACACACACACACACACACACACACACACACACACACACACACACACACACTCCCAATAAAAAAAGTCATTTGAAACATTCAGAAATCAGAATATAAAATTCATTCCTTCCATTCTGGTCCTGTGCTTTTAAATAATAATACAAACATTTTGACAGTGGCCAGAAATTAAGTAATTGAGTAAATAAATAAATATGTAAAGAATTGCATGAATGAATGAAAAAAATAGCTGTTTTTGGCTGTTAAGAGTAGGTTTGAGTGGAAGCTAGTGTAATATCTTTGTCAGCCTACTCTAAGCAAATGTAATAAAGACTTCTTTGCACATTCTTACAGATTAGTTTAGTACAATCAGTTTTCCTTAGGGTTACTATTGAAATGTATGTCACTCTAGTTAATTTTTAATGATAGCTATTCCTTTTTTGAGGAACCAGAGAGGGCTGGATTGAATAGGATTAAGGCAGCACTATGTAATACCTCTGTGGTAAAGTTACCATATAGCACAGCCATGAACAATACCACAGAATTCAATTAAAATACAGCTGGTGCAAGCAATGTACTAAAGGGAAAGGCAACAACAGTGAAAGAAACCTCCTGTGAAAAGTCACAGTGCTAAAGGTTCTTTGTATGTAGCACGGTATATCCTATTTATTCCATTACAACCCACATAAAAGATTATTATTTTATAAATTTATGAACCAGGTAAGCCCATTTTTTTAGGGTCAACCCAGGAAAACTGTTTGGTCATGTGACTCGCTCAGATTCACATAGTAGGCAAATGGAGGTGGGAGAAATCAGGCTCTGCACTTTTAACCACAGGGGTCAACTCGTTAACCACTTAGAGTCTTAATTCTCTGCAGTATCTGTCAGATAAGTGACCTTAAAGAATATAGATGTTGGTGATGCAGCACATTGTCATATGGAAAAAAAAGTCAGATGAGGGGCCAGTTAGGGCTCCAGAAGTTTCAGGACATCACAACAAGCAGATATAAAAATGCTTCTGTGGAATTGGATCAGAATCCAGAGTGCAGGCATCATAGGAAGCAGGGGAGATACGAAAACAGGATAGAGAGAGAAGGCAGAGGAAAACACATCAGCGATAGGGGTAAAGAAACTCAGATGGAAAGAATCAAGGATATGGCATATTTTTTTCTGGGGTGAGAGGCCTTTTCTCTGTATTAAGATAAAATATACCTCACAGCAAGAGGTTCTCCTGTTCGATTCTTGGATGGAGTTCCTTCTGTGTGGAGTCTGCATGTCCTCCCCGCGGTCGCATGGCCTCCGAAAGACATGCGTGAATGGGCGTGCCTTTGCTGAAGGTTGGGCGTCGAGCTGGCAACTCGGCACCATAAAACATCGACTGCCAATCATTAGCGGACCAGAGTTCCGCTGTGGCGACCCCTAACTGGGAAAAGCCGAAAAGACAAACAAGACAAAGAACAAAGAAGGAATATGAAAAAGGTCAAGGGATATAAAGAGACATATGCAAATATTGCAAGGATTGATGTGCACTGCTGCAGACAAGCAGGAAATACATGTCAAAGAGGAATGATTCTAAAACAAAATGTGGCATAACACAAAGGATGGAAATGTGCAACCAAAGAGTAGACATCTTCTATGGGTAGGTGTTAGAAAATAAACCAGGGCTTGGGGAGCACACATGATATGGGGAATTGCTGAATAGTTATGAATGTGTTAAGCAGAATAACCATTTTACAACTTCATATAGAGTAATGTATGTCTGTGCTTCAAGTGCACATACACCTAGAAAATGTGCAGACTATAAACCTACAGGCGCTAAATTCCATGTACAGAATTAAAGTACATGGTTATGGGACTGAGTACAGTTGTATATATCATGCAAGCCTAACACAAATATGCCAGATGGATGTAAGTCTGAATCCAATCAAACATACTAGGATGACATCATATAAACATAAGTGAACTTATGCATTACACATACACACACACACACACACACACACACACACACACACACACACACACACACACACACACACACACGTACTATGCAATGGTACAATGGGACAGGTGGAAAGAAGGG